>NC_133651.1:272838413-273438413 GCF_009905375.1 Apium graveolens
ATTCTGGGCCTTCAGTCAAGCAGGAATGAAGAAGTAACTTTTATTGTCATCTAAGTACACCAGAAATTTGTTGAAGAAATTTGGAATGCAAGACTGTTCAAGTGCATCACTCCTATGGCCATGCAATAAATTGGATAAGGATAATGGTACATCAGTAGATATTACTGATTATAGAGGTATGATTGGCTCATTACTCTATCTAACTGCAAGAGACCTGATATAATGTATGCTACCTGTCTTTGTGCAAGATTTCAAGAAGATCCAAGAGAACCTCACTTAACAGCTATAAAAAGAATTTTCAAGTACTTTAAGGGTACAGGTGATTTAGGATTGTGGTATCCTAGGGAATCAGACTTTAAGCTAATAGGTTACTCAGATGCAGATTTTGCAGGGTGCAAAATTGACAGGAAAAGCACAAGTGGAAGCTGTCAATTTCTTGGAGGCAGATTAATTTCTTGGTTTAGAAAGAAACAAAAGTCAATTTCCATATCAAGTACAGAGGCAAAGTACATTGCTGCATGAAGCTGTTGTGCACAGATTCTTTGGATGAAGAATCAGTTACTGGATTATGGGTTAGAATTTTCTAAAATCCCTATTAATTGTGATAATCAAAGTGTTATTGCTATAACAAGTAATCCAGTTCAGCACTCAATGACAAAGCACATCAGCATTAGGTACACTTCATAAGGGAGCATGTGATGGAAGGTACAGTGGAATTGCATTTTGTTCCAAACAGATCAACAACTAGCAATATCTTCACAAAACCACTATGTGAAGCTAATTTTACAAGATTGGTAAATGAACTTGGAATGGTTTCAGGTTCTTTCTCTAAATCTGCTTAGTTTATGTTCTGATTCATCAGACTTTATAATCAGTATTACAGATATTACTATTTATGTAATCTGTGCTTAAATTGTAATTACTTAAGTGCGGATTATTGTCTGATGTGAATTTCTAAACTCTGATAGTGATATGAATGTTTCTGTGACTATTCAATCTAATGATAACTGTGCTAGATGCTGACCTAGTAGTCTCTAATATACTAATGATCCCATGTTTGAAGTAACTGTTTATGTGGAAAGCTTTTAACACAAGAAAATTCTAATATTGAGCTGGTTAGGTTTACTTTGTGTATCTTATTACTAAGTCAAAAACTAGAATAGTGCTTCTTATCTGTTAAGTTCTGATGTGGTAAATCTTATGGATGTACTAAGTGTTGATAAGCCTCACTTATCAAAAGAAAAAGTAATGAAAAGAAATAACTTTCAGGTACTCCTTTGAGATCTAGAGAAAAATGTATGTGGAAGGGAAGACCCAAGTGCATTGCTGGTATTAAGTAATATGCATTAAAAGCAAAATAAAATTTTCTTGGTGACTTTTCACATTCTCTGATATGGAGAAATACTCTGATAATAGCATAAATTCTGATAAGCAGTAGTGACTCAGTTACAACCGGCATTTTCGTGTAATATTATTGTAAATTTGGTGCAATTTTAAAGCCGATGCCAATATATTCAACTGTATGCTTGTGTGAATGAAAATTTCTGCGTCCTAAATTTGCTTTATGTGGTATATGATTTTTCAAAGCAAATTTATTTATTTCTTTTATTTTTAATTATAAGAAATATT
Organism: Apium graveolens; assembly: GCF_009905375.1. Classification (NCBI taxonomy): domain Eukaryota; kingdom Viridiplantae; phylum Streptophyta; class Magnoliopsida; order Apiales; family Apiaceae; genus Apium; species Apium graveolens. The sequence continues at coordinate 272,840,043 of NC_133651.1, forward strand.
TTAAACCTTGAATAATTTTTTTAAAAGTCATTTTGTTCACAAATTTCAAAAAGTGGTTTTATAAAATTTCTAAAAATCCCAGTTATTTTATGGTATAAATTTTATAATTTTTGAACTTGTATTTTTTTATAAAATAAACTTTATAAATTTAGTTTCATAATTAGCAAATTACGAGGAAGCCCTTGCATGCAAACCACCCTTTCATTCTTTTCAAGGACAAGAGGACAATTCCAAACCCACTAACTCATGAACTAGTAGCCAAATTACCTCCTTGACCTTGCATGCAAGTTAGCTTAATTCTAGCTAGAAGGATTACCCTTGTCATTTCTCAAACCCACTCACAATATAGTCAAATCAAGGCATAAAAACAACTCAAGGAAGTGATCACCACTTCACTTCACCCCACCACTTAATTCAAGTCAGGGCATTTTCTGCCCAGGAAAACAGGGGAACCTTGGACTTTAAGCTTAGGCCCAAGAAAGCCCAAGCCAGGCACTTAAGCCACATCAAGTTTGGGATATGCCCTAAGGTCAGGAGAGTCTTGTGTAAAAGTTTTGAAGGAAAACTTGTAGTTTAAGGGTGTCTAATGCAGTCAAGAAATCATAGATGTCATTCTGAAATTTACACCAGTGAGCACTTTCACTTATCGCCTAGTTTTAGAACACTTAGGAGTGAGATCTAGGATTACCACCATAGTTGTAAGATAGTGTAAGGTAAGTAGAGCAAAAGGCTCAAGTGAGGGTCAATAGGTCTTGGATAGTTTAGTAAAGGCACATCGAGTTAGGAAGCCAAAATATGAAGACTTTGTCTAGTTTAGCGACTAAGTGACTTAAGTTGTGAGTCGAGATCATCCAAGCCTAGTGTTGCATTATGGTGTATGTGGTATTATTTGGTATTAAAATATGATATGTGAGTATATGTGGCTATGTGTGCAATTATATTTTTAAGGTGAATATAAATTAAGTGCATACAAGCCTAAGTGCCATCCGTGTTTAAATTCGGGTTATAAATAGGTTAAGTTGGAGAGAATATATTATAATGAGGATTATTATTTATGTAGGATCTCGAGACGAGGGTAAACTTGCCATAAAGGTCGAGTGAAGCTTCCATTTTCTCCTACCAGTCAGACCAAATCAGCCTTCCTCAAGGGAAGTGATTCAACTTGTCTTTCGTATTCACTGCAAATAGCTCATATATATTGATGCAACTATCCTGAGTCATTTTGATATATTTAAATCAAGCGTATCTTATGTTTATCTTTGGATCATATAGAAATGCCATGAACCGTCGAGTACGTATTGCAAGTAGTTCAAAAGTCTTATCATGATAGTATATTAAAGTAATTTTGAATGCCATGATAAAATAAAGAGTTGTTATAGCACTTGGTTGATCCTCTTGATTACCATGCTAATGATTCCTAAGTATTGATATCTCATCCTGATACTTGAACCCCTATAAAACCTTACCTGGATATCTGAAAGCCAGATATTTATCAAAGTTGTTCCCCATTGATTGATACCCCTCTTTCTTATCCTAAAGCTTGACAATTCTGATATATCCTGAGTTAAAATCATTTCTTCATACCTTAACACCCTTAGTATTAATGATGCTTATCTTCTTGATGATCTAGCACTTGCACCTTGACGAGAAACATTGTTTTAAGCCCAGTTTGGCATTACCCCTTCATAGTATCCAATAGCCTCACTAAATTTCCTTGTCCAAGTTTTGATATATGAAAACCTTTCAGTTACCCTAATAGAGTAAAGTTTAGTGGATCATGGCCCTGAGATTTAGTACCATATTTCCCGTATTTCGAGTTGATCTATAATCCCTTGATAAAAATATTTACGGTCAAAAGAGATTTTATCATAAATCGGCATCGATTTTTAAAATGATTAAATTGTGGATTTTCAGTCCCAAAGGGGGATAAATGTTTTCTCTGAATAGTGGATCTGGACTGAGACGCGAGTCCTTTCCACACTTATATTAGGCTTAAAAGTTGCCTAGGGATCCCATTAATATTTTTTGAACCCAGTGAGGTTCGGGATTACTTCGCGGCTGATCACCGGCTGTAATCCGTAGCGTCATAAAATGATTTTGATTAAGATGTGATTTTGAAATTGTTTTGATACAAGCAAAATGATGCCATCACCCAAAGTTTTATCTCTCGTTATCATTGGTTATGTCTTCCCATTATCATTCTTTAATGTATATCTCGATTTATGTTTTGTATCGTACAGTTTAGCACTTGTTGAGCATTTGGCTCACTCCTTGCTTTACCCTGATATTACAGCTAGCAGCTATGGTTAGATTCAAGCAGACCGCCCGTAAGACCTTTGATTCTGATGCTTATGTTCGAGCTCAGGTAGAATAAGAGATAGTAGTTTGTGTGAGGACTCGATATTAAAATCAGTTGTAATAGATGGTAGTGTTGGGCTGTTCTAAACCATAAACTGTAAGATCTTGGATTTGGTTATGTTTACTTCTTTTAAAATGTTGTAATAGTTATATTTAAATTATTGGTAAAGTTGGGGTGTGACAGGTTTTGGTATCAGAGCTACGGTTTAGAGTCCGTGGACAGCCCAAATAGGTTATAGGGTATATGTATAGGTTATAGATAATATACGAGAGAGTAGGTTAAGTAAATTATTATTAATACTCCTCTTATTGGTTGTCAGCAAAAGGCGCATCCCTCGTCATCCTCTGGGTCGGATGACACTATTGCTTTCTCCGTGTATGCTGAGTTGAAGCGTGAGTTTGACATGCTTCAGGGCAAGTACGACCGACTGATAGACCGACTGAAGAACGTGTACCCGGACAGCCGAAACTATGAAGGGAAGCCCAAGGAGCAGATGACTGCGAGACTTGAGACCTTGGTACAGTACGTCAACACTAAGCTTGAGGAGATGCCAGCGCACCTGGACCGCACCAGCCAGTATGTCATTTAGATGGTGGCGGATGAGCTCCAGAGCATTGTGAAGACGCTTCGAGAGGAAAAGACTACCAAGCCCCGTTCAGATGGAGTGGAGCCTTAGTTCTTTCCACTTACCTTTTCATGTTGTTATACTATCAGACTCCGTAGAATTCCCAGTTATTTCCGTTATTTCCTTTAATAAGCCTGTTGTTCCTAGAATCAGACTTTGTCCTAATCCTGATTTATTGTGACTTTTAAATTTCAATAATCATGCACTATTGTTCCATTTGCTCTCAACTGTTATTTTACGCTTTTATATGCATTGCCATATCCGCTTAATTTGAAACTTGACCTCATAAGTAAACCAGAATTCCATGCGATACCCTCAAATTATTTTATCATTCATATATGTTTTGACATAACTCTTATTTCAGGATCATGCCTCCCAAAAAGAAGAACCCAACAACCACATCTACCACATACCCAAATATTCTTCGATTACTGGAAACTTTGCAACAACAAACCAATGCTATAGCTCAACAACAACTAACTCTTCAACAACTAATTGAAAACCAAGATAACTGTGAACCACACCAACCACCTGAACCACCAGTACCACCTAGACAAGTTGTCACTTTCAAGGCATTTCAGAATGTGAATCCACCTGTATTTCATGATACCACTGATCCAGTAATAGCTAACACATAGATTAAGGAAATGGAAAGGGCTTTTGAGTTGGTACAGTTAGGAGACGATCCGAAGATGCCATATGCTACTTACTTCTTGAAGGGCGAAGTCATCTATTGGTGGGAATCAGTAAAAGCTATGGAAGCAACTCAGCAGGTTTCTTGGGAGAGATTTAAGAAGTTATTTCTGTAAAAGTATTATCCTAAGTACATGCAGAATCAGATGGAGCTTAAATTTTTGGAGTTGAAGCAAGGGAACTTGACTGTACTAGAGTATGAGAAGAAGTTCACTGAGTTGTCAAGGTTTGTGACAAAGTATACCAGCACTAAGGAGGAAAAAGCAAAGAAATTTCAGCAATGATTGGAGCCTTGGATCAGAGATAGAGTGGCTATGTTTAAACTTGAAACCTATGCGGGAGTAGTACAGAAACTGCTCTGATTGAGAATAATGGGACGCAGTCAAGGAATGAAAGGGATAACAAGAAGAAGAAGGTTCCATTTTTTGGAGAAAAGTCTGAAGCCGGAAGTTCATAAGATCGGAATGTAAAGAGGATCAGATTCCATAAGGGCGGAAATTTTCAAAAGAAGGTAAATTTGGGCAAAAGGCAAGAATCAAAGGGGAACAACCAGGCAAGCCAAGGCCAAGTTAGAGAAAATAGGTTCCAGAGACCAGAATGCAAGCACTGTGGAAGAAGGCACCCTGGAGTGTGCAATAAACTGAGCATGACCTGCTATAGGTGTAACCAGAAGGGGCATTTGGCGAATGAGTGCAAGATGCCGAAGCCAGGAGTTACGTGTTACAAGTGTGGGAAGACTGGACACATAGCTAGGGAGTGCAAGGAAACCGGACCAGTCAGAGCTCTAATGAATGTGGCAAGTATCAGTGCGAGCGTGCCAGCTGAGGTATTGGCATTACCTCCACCACCTACACCAACCCCGCAAGCAACAGCAAGGACATTTGATCTGAAGATGAAGGATGCTGTTCAGAATTCTGAGGTGATAGCAGGTACACTTTTACTCAATAATGTCAAAGCTAAAGTATTGATTGATACGGGAGCAACAAGATCTTTCATATCAGAAACTTTTGTTGATAAGCTTCAATTTGATAAAATGATTTTGAGCGAGGTAGTAAATGTGGTAATTGCGAACCAAGAGATGATTCCTGTGAATTAATTCTGTCGGAAGTGTGAGATTGATATTTCGGGGTATAAGTTTTCAGCCGACTTGATACTCTTCAAGTTGGGGGAGTTTGATATAATTTTAGGAATGGATTGGTTAGGAGAGAATAACGCTCAGATTAATTGTAAGACCAAGAAAGTGTATTTAAAGACGAAGAGTGGAGAGAAGGTAGTATTTAAGGGGCAGAGGTAAGAACAACTATTTCTTACAATCACTCAGGCTAAGAAGCTACTTAGAAAAGGTTGTGAGTCGTTCCTAGCTTATGTAGTGGATTCAGAAAAAGGGAGTCCCAGCATAGAAGATATACCTGTAGTTAACGAGTTTCCCGATGTGTTTCCAGACGAACTACCAGGCTTGCCACCAGATCGACAAATCGAGTTCGAGATCAACCTTGCTCCAGGCACGGAACCAGTTTCAAAGGCCCCATATAGGATGACACCAGCAGAAATAAAAGAGTTGGCGAGCCAGCTACAAGAATTGTTGGATAAGGGAGTGATACGACCAAGTACGTCGCCATGGGGAGCACCTGTTCTGTTTGTAAAGAAGAAAGATGGGAGTATGCGACTATGCATAGATTATCGGGAGTTGAATAAGGTAACGATCAAGAACTGCTACCCGCTACCAAGAATAGATGACCTTTTTGACCAGCTGCAGGGAGCAAAATGCTTTTCAAAGATTGACTTGAGATCGGGATACCATCAATTAAAGATCAAAGAAGAAGATATTCCCAAGACAACATTTAGGACCAGATATGGGCATTATGAATTCCTAGTAATGCCGTTTGGATTGACCAACGCCCCGGCCGCATTCATGGATCTGATGAATCGAGTATTTAAGAAGTATCTGGACAAGTTTGTCGTGGTATTCATTGATGACATCCTTATTTATTCTAAGTCAGAAGAAGAATATAAACAACACCTCTGGATAGCATTGGAGATACTTCGGCAAGAAAAGTTGTATGCCAAGTTTTCCAAATGTGAGTTTTGGTTAAAGGAAGTTCAATTCTTGGTACACGTCATTGGAAATGAAGGAGTTAAAGTGGATCCGGCAAAGATTGAGGCAATTATGAGTTGGGAGAGGCCAAAGACTCCTACGGAAGTGCGAAGTTTTCTAGGATTGGCAGGATACTATAGAAGGTTTGTCAAGGATTTTTTGAAAATCGCCACACCATTGACCAAGTTAACCAGGAAGAATCAAAAGTTTGAATGGAGTGCAGAATGTGAGGATAGTTTTCAAGAGTTGAAACAGAGATTGGTAACAGCACCAGTGTTAGTACTACCAGATGACCAAGGAAACTTTGTGATATTCAGCGACGCTTCACATAAAGGATTGGGCTGTGTGTTAATGCAACACAGTAAGGTGATCGCGTATGCATCAAGACAGTTGAAACCGCATGAGTTGAAGTACCCGACGCATGACTTGGAGCTAGCCGCCATAGTGTTCGCACTTAAGATTTGGAGACATTACCTCTACGGAGAGAAGTGTGAAATCTACACAGATCATAAGAGTTTAAAGTACATTTTCACTCAGAAGGAGCTCAATATGAGGCAGAGGAGATGGCTGGAATTGATCAAGGACTACGATTGCTTGATAAATTACCATCCTGGAAAAGCGAATGTTGTGGCCGATGCACTAAGCAGAAAGGAGAGATTGAATATGATGGCAACACCAAAGGAATTGACTGAAGAAATCAATAGATTTGAACTGGAACTTTGTGATTGTGGAAAAGTTGAAAAAGTTTGTCGTACAATGACTTTTCAGCTAACCCTAGTGGAAAAGATAAAGAAATGTCAAGAAGAAGTAATGGAGAAATAGAAGAATCAGTTAACTGGAGAGGAGATTAATACTCAAAGGGATGAGCAAGGGATACTAAGGTTTTCCTCCAGAATTTGGATTCCCCATGTACCAGAATTAAAGAATGAGATCCTACACGAAGCCCAGAATTTGAAATTTTCAATCCACCCGGGAAGAACCAAGATGTATCGAGACTTAAAGAAGAACTTTTGGTAGCCAAATATGAAGCGAGACGTGGCAGAATGGGTTGCGAAGTGTTATACTTGTCAGAAGGTGAAGGCAGAACATCAACGACCAAGCGGATTAATTTAGCCCCTAAAGATTCCAGAATGAAAATGGAAAAATATTGCTATGGATTTTATAGTGGGACTACCGCGAATGAAATCCAGACATGACGCTATATGGGTTATAGTTGATCGTCTTACGAAGTCAGCGCATTTCCTTCCAATTAACGAGAAGTCGTCATTGGACAAATTGGTTCATCTGTATGTGCGTGAAATCGTACTAAGGCATGGAGTACCCGTATCAATAGTTTCAGACAGAGATGCCCGATTTAACTCGAGATTCTTGAAGCAATTTCAAGAATGTCTTGGCACGAAGTTGAATATGAGCACGGCGTACCACCCGCAGACTGATGGTCAGAGCGAAAGGATAATTCAAACAATCGAAGACATGTTGCGCAGTTGTGCAATCGATTTTGCAGGAAGTTGGGACGACCACTTGCCGTTGATTGAATTCTCTTACAACAATAGCTATCATTCCAGTATTGGCATGCCACCATACGAAGCTTTGTACGGGTGAAAATGTAGATCACCAACAAGTTGGGATGAAGTAGGAGAAGGAAGGATTCTTGGCTCGGAATTGGTGCAACAGTTGCATGACACAGTCAAGCTAATTCAGAGAAGGTTACTTGCTGCTCAAGATAGACAGAGGAAGTATGCGGATCCAACGAGTAAGGATGTTCGATTTCAAATTGGCGAAGCTATTTTGTTGAAGGTGTTTCCTAGAAAAGGGTTGTCTAGATTTGGCAAGAAAGGGAAGTTAGCACCTAGATATATAGGTCCTTTTGAAATTTTGAGTCAAGTGGGGAAGGTGGCCTACGAGTTGGCCTTACCACCTCAGTATCAGCATGTGCATAATATGTTCCATGTGTCGTTGCTTAAGAAGTACAATCCTGACGCTAGCCATGTGATAGAATATGAACCTGTAGAAATTCAGGCAGACCTGTCATTTGTGGAGCAACCGGTCAAAATACTCGACTGGCAAGAGAAGAGTCTTAGAAATAAGTCAGTAAAGTTAGTAAAAGTACTTTGGAAGAACCCTAAGGTCGAATAATCGACTTGGGAGTTAGAGTCTGATATGCGTTCCCGGTATCCTTATCTGTTCTCTTAGATTCTGGGGATAGAATCCCTTAAGGGGGAGAGGATGTTACGACCGGAATTTTTGTGTAATATTATTTGTAAATTTGGTGCAATTTTAAAGACGAATGCCAATATATTCAACTATTGTATGCTTGTGTGAATGAAAATTTCTGCGTCCTAAATTTGCTTTATGTGGTATATGATTTTTCAAAGCAAAAGTTTATTTATTTCTTTTATTTTTAATTTATAAGAAATATTTTAAACCTTGAATAAATTTCTTTTTAAAAGTCATTTTGTTCACAAATTTCAAAAGTGGTTTTATAAAATTTCTAAAAATCCAAGTTATTTTATTGTATAAATTTTATAATTTTTGAACTTGTATTTATTTTATAAAAATAAATCTTTATAAATTTTAATTATCATAATTAGCAAATTACAAGGAAGCCCTTGCATGCAAACCACCCTTTCATTCTTTTCAAGGACAAAGAGGACAATTCCAAACCCACTAACTCATGAACTAGTAGCCAAATTACCTCCTTGACCTTGCATGCAAGTTAGCTTAATTCTAGCTAGAAGGATACCCTTGTCATTTCTCAAACCCACTCACAATATAGTCAAATCAAGACATAAAAACAACTCAAGGAAGTGATCACCACTTCACTTCACCTCACCACTTCACTCTCATCTCCTTCCTCCCCCTCCCTCTCGGCTTTTCCCCCTCCCCTCTCGGCAATTCCCAAAAACTGAGCCCCCATCCCCTTCTTTCTTCATTTCTCACTCAAACAATCATCCTATTATCAAGTAATCCTACTCCCTACATGTTGTTCTTGTATATCTTAAGAGTTTAGAGTAGAAAAACTTATGTGTTGACCTTGCATGGTGGTGTTTTGTTAAAACTCCAAGTGAATATCCTTGATTCTTGTAAATTCAAGGCTTTCACCATGAGTTATAGTAGCAAAGGGTTGAGAATGGCTAGACATGAGTATGCTACACTCATGCAATTGTTGTTTTAACAATAATCCATTCGGCCATGACTTGATAGGAGCCGAATGGATGGTGTTTTGGTTGTCATGTTCCACTTTGTGTTTTTTGTGATGATAACATGAAAATCTTAGTGAAGTCTTGATAAAACCCTTTGCATGCTAAGTGATCATATAGATATACCTTATTCTAGGCTTACATGTCAATTTCATGGTAAAATATATTTAGAAAACATGTTGCTTTGATTGGTAAAACTCGAAGACATGCATGCATGTAAATTTCTCTTGGAATGTTGGAAGATTTTGATCATTTGGAAAGATTTTGTTAGTAAGCTTTAATTTCAGTAGGAATAAGGTGTTAATATTGATTAGTGCTCCTTGATGTATGGTAATAATTCGTGTATATATTATAAAAATACATAACTTGTTGTTTCAAAAACTTGATGACTTGTAAATTGTGCAATGTGATTTCCTTTGTTTTTCCATGATTACACCTTAGGTAAGGATGATCTCCACCAAAATTATTTTGAGTGTAAGGGAGTTAATTCAGTAGATCACCATGTTTAAGTCTTGGTTTGGGTATTGGGTTGTTGGTGGTTGAGTTTGTCAAGTAAAAACCTTGGAGAAAGAAGAGTCTTAGTTTCTGCAGAAAATCAGTTTAGTACCCTGAGGTTTAGAGTGAGTTTTGACCATGTCATTGATGTGCACTTTGAGGCCCAAGCCACCATAAGTTAGTATTAGGAGTATATAAAAGGTTTTAGGAGTTGGTTGGAGGTTTGCATGTCGTTTGGTTAGGCGCACAAGTAGAATAACAAAACCTGTCCAACAGGGGATAGTTTTGTTGCAACTTAGAAATAGGGAGATTTGACCATGTCATGGGTAGGCCCTCATTAGGCCCTGTTGGGCCTTAGTTAGAGGGAGTGTCAGAGAAGTTTTTCCAACCATATTTGATAGGATATGAGTTAGAATCATGTGTCACAAGTTAATTCAAGTCAGGGCGTTTTCTGCCCAGGAAAACAGGGGAACCTTGGACTTTAAGCTTAGGCCCAAGAAGGCCCAAGCCAGGCCCTTGAGCCACATCAAGTTTGGGAGATGCCCTAAGGTCAGGAGAGTCTTGTGTGAAAGTTTTGAAGGAAAACTTGTAGTTTAAGGGTGTCTAATGCACTCAATAAACCATAGATGTCATTCTGAAATTTACACCAGTGAGCACTTTCACTTATCGCCTAGTTTTAGAACACTTAGGAGTGAGATCTAGGTTGACCACCATAGTTGTAAGATAGTGTAAGGTCAGTAGAGCAAAAAGCCCAAGTGAGGGTCAATAGGTCTTGGATAGTTTAGTAAAGGCACATCGAGTTAGGAAGCCAAAATTTGAAGACTTTGTCTAGTTTAGCGACCAAGTGACTTAAGTTGTGAGTCGAGATCATTCAAGCCTAGTGTTGCATTATGGTGTATGTGGTATTATTTGGTTTTAAAATATGATATGTGAGTATATGTGGCTATGTGTGCAATTATATTTTTAAGGTGAATATAAATTAAGTGCATATAGGCCTAAGTGCCATCCGTGTTTAAATTCGGGTTGTAAATAGGTTAAGTTGGAGAGAATATATTATAATGAGGATTATTATTTATGTAGGATCTCGAGACGAGGGTAAACTTTTCATAAAGGTCGAGTGAAGCTTCCATTTTCTCCTACCAGTCAGACCAGACCAGCCTTCCTCACGGCAAGTGATTCAACTTATCTTTCGTATTCACTGCAAATAGCTCATATATATTGATGCAACTATCCTGAGTCATTTTGATATATTTTAATCAAGCGTATCTTATGTTTATCTTTGAATCATATAGAAATGCCATGAACCCTCGAGTACGTATTGCAAGTAGTTCAAAAGTCTTATCATGATAGTATATTAAAGTATTTTTGAATGCCATGATAAAATAAAGAGTTGTTATAGCACTTGGTTGATCCTCTTGATTACCATGCTAATGATTCCTAAGTATTGATATCTCATCCTGATACTTGAACCCCTATAGAACCTTACCTTGATACCTGAAAGCCAGATATTTATCAAAGTTGTTCCTCATAGATTGATACCCCTCTTTCTTATCCTAAAGCTTGACAATTCTGATATATCCTGAGTTAAAGATCATTTCTTCATACCTTAACACCCTTAGTATTCATGATGCTTATCTTCTTGATGATCTAGCACTTGCACCTTGACGAGAAACCATTGCTTTAAGCCCAGTTTGGCATTACCCCTTCATAATATCCAATAGCCTCACTAAATTTCCTTGTCCAAGTTTTGATATATGAAAACCTTTCAGTTACCCTAATAGAGTAAAGTTTAGTGGATCATGGCCCTGAGATTTAGTACCATATTTTCCGTGTTTCGAGTTGATCTATAATCCCTTGATAAAAATGTTTACGGTCAAAAGAGATTTTGTCATAAATCGATATCGATTTTTAAAATGATTAAAATGTGGATTTTCAGTCCCAAAGGGGGGTAAATGTTTTCTCTGAATAGTGGATCTGGACTGAGACGCGAGTCCTTTCCACACTTATATTAGGCTTAAAAGTTGCCTAGGGATCCCATTAATATTTTAGAACCCAGCGAGGTTCGGGATTACTTCGCGGCTGATCACCGGCTGTAATCCGTAGCGTCATAAAATGATTTTGATTAAGATGTGATTTTGAAATTGTTTTGATACAAGCAAAATGATGCCATCACCCAAAGTTTTATCTCTCGTTATCATTGGTTATGTCTTCCCATTATCATTCTTTAATGTATATCTCGATTTATGTTTTATATCGTACTATTTAGCACTTGTTGAGCATTTGGCTCACTCCTTGCTTTACCCTAATATTACAGCTAGCATCTATGGTTAGATTCAAGAAGACCACCCGTAAGACCTGTGATGCTGATGCTTATGTTCGAGCTCAGGTAGAATAAGAGATAGTAGTTTGTGTGAGGATTCGATATTAAAATCAGTTGTAATAGATGGTAGTGTTGGGCTGTTCCAAACCCTAAACTATAAGATCTTGGATTTGGTTATGTTTACTTCTTTTAAAATGTTGTAATAGTTATATTTAAATTATTGGTAAAGTTGGGGTATGCCATCTTCTCAACTCAGTAATATCATCAGTATGAAAGGCATAAGTAGTTTGAGGTACCTTTAAGTCAGCAGTATCAGAACTGCTATCAGCATTTGCCATCAAGGCATAGTTTTCCTCATCCTCAGAATCTGAAGCATCTGACCAGCTTTTCTTCTTTGTGACAAGAGCCTTGCCTTTGTCACTCTTCCCTTTTCTGTAATCATGAGATATATGGCCTTTCTCACCACAATTGTAGCATTTAACATTTGAGTAATCTCCTCTGTCAGACTTTCCTCCTTTGCCTTCAGATTTTCTGAAACCTTTCTTATCAGAACTTGCACCTTTCCTGGAAAACTTTTTTCCTCTCCTGAATTTCCTGTATGCAATCCTTGTGATTCCTTTCACCATAAGAGCACACAGCTTCATCATCTCTTCATCAGGGTCTATCTCAGGTATACTTTCAGTTTCTGAGTCATCATCACTATCAGAACTTGATGACTCAGTATCAGACTTTGTAATGAGAGCTTTTCCCTTTCCTTTCTTTGAGGCAGCAACTTTGGGACTTTCCTCCTCAGCCACAAAGGCAACTGTCCTTGACTTTCTTCTATTCCTCTTGCTTCTTTGTTCCATCTCAAGTTCATGAGTCTTGAGCATCCCATAAATTTCATCAAGAGTTGTTTTATCAAGATTATAGCTGTCTCTTTTTATTGTGGCCTTCAAATCCCATCTTTTAGGAAGAGCTAACAGGAATTTAAGATTTGAATCTTCAATATCATACTCTTTGTCAACTAGTGACAAATCATTCAAGAGTTTGACGAATCTGTCATATAGGACAATTAAAGACTCATCAGGCTTTGAGTCAAAGTGTTCATACTCTTGAGTGAGTATAGTCTTCCTGTTCTTCTTGATTGAATCAGTTCCCTAACACCTTGTTTCCAAAGCATCCCATATCTCTTTCGCAGTCTTGCATTGAATTACCCTGTTTGACATGACATTATCAATGGCACTATGCAGCAAGTGTCTTACCTTTGCGTCCTTTGCAATCGATGAGATATCTTCAGCAGTGTAATCACTTTTCTCCTTTGGTACAGACTTTGCTGGCTGACTACAACTTCCACAGAGAGTTTGGTTGGTGTATGTGGTCCTTCATTAATCCTGTCAAGATATTCTGGATCTGTAGCTTCCAGAAACATAGCCATCTTCACTTTCCATATGGAATACTCAGAAGGTTTCGACATGGGAACTCTTATAGTCTCATATCGACTATGGGTTATGGTTTTTGGAGGTTCTTCAGTTTTGGTGGGTTTGGTTGGAGTTTCTTCTTCAGACATGATTGTTTATGGATCTTAAACTGTATGTGTGTTAACAGATCTGCTCTGATACCACTTGTTAGGTCACACACATAGAATAGGATTGAATACAGTGTTTACTACAATCAAATCGAATATAAGAACTCAAGCAACAGAAAACAGATTTTATTCAACACAATAAACTCTGTTACAATATGGAACTGTCCTCTCTCAGTGATGAACAAATTATCATGAAAGCTGCTAGGGTTATAATGAATAATAACTTCGATAATGATAACACTTATAGTGTAAACCCTATGCCTGTGTTTATATACTACACAGTTACAAGATAATGTTCTAATTGATATGGAATATAATTCAGCTTCCTAAAATATATCAACTAGTTATCTTTTCTTCCAAGTATTCTATTCTTCATAGAATTCCTTCTTCATGCATATTTCTTTCTGTCTTAGTCTCGATCTTCTTTCCTTTCAATCAGCCATCTGCCTTATCTGAAAGTCATCTTAAGTCCTGATATTATCTCCTGATAAATATCTTCTGATAACTTAAGTTATGATAACTTAAGTTCTGATATCTTAAGTTATGTCTTTAGTATAAGTGTTGATTTCCAGTTAAGTACTGATTTCAACTGTTAGGTAAGATCTGAAAACTAAACACAAATCATATTACACATGACATTATCAAATATATCTAACAGTTCCTTTCTCACTTTTATCATCTCCATAACCTAATCCCTCTTTCCAGTTTTCACTACTTAGTAAATACTGAGTTGTTCTGGCAGAGTTAGTCTAAGTCCTGATGATCTCTCTTTCCTTTTTTAAATCAGTTTTTAGAGATTCATTCAATTTTAGTACTTCATTTCTAACATACAAAGCCTCATCTCTTTCTTTTTTAGTTTGATGAAGAAAAACTAACTCCTTTTCTAAATAGTCATTTCTGTTTTTAAAAGCAAGATTTTGAGATGTTAATCTTTCACATGTTAAAGTCTGATCTCTATAACTAATGAACATGGTTTTAAGATATAATCTCAACTCAGTAATATCATCAGTGTGAAAAGCATAAGTTATTTGAGGTACCTTTAGTTCAGCAGTTTCAGGACTGCTATCAGCATTTGCCATCAAGGCATAGTTCACCTCATGTTCAGAATCTGAAGTGTCTGTCCATCTTTTCTTCTTTGTGACAAGTGCCTTGCCTTTGTCACTTTTTCCTTTCTTGCAGTCAGGAGATATGTGGCCTCTTTCACCACAATTGTAACATTTGATATTTGAGTTGTCTCCTATGTCAGACTTTCCTCCTTTGCCTTCAGACTTTTGGAACCCTTTCTTATCAGAACTTCCACCTTTCCTGGAAAACTTCTTGCCCTTTCTGAATTTCCTGTAGGATATCTTTGTGATACCCTTCACCATAAGAGCACACAGTTGCATCATCTCTACATCAACATCCATTTCAGGTAAAATTTCAGTTTCTGAATCATCGTCATCAGAATATGATGACTCTGAATCAGACTTTATGATGAGAGCCTTTCATTTGCCATTTTTGAGGAAGCCACTTTAGGAGATTCCTCCTCAGCCTTAAGAGCAACTGTCCTTGACTTTCTTCCATGCCTCTTGCTCCTTTGATCCATCTCAAGTTCATAAGTCTTGAGCATACCATAAATTTCATCAAGAGTAGTTTCAGTAAGGTCATAGTTGTCTCTTATGGTAGTAGACTTCAAATCCCAATTTTTAGGAAGAGCTAAAAGGAATTTTAGATTTAAATCTTCATGATCATATTCCTTGTCCACCAGTAACAGATCATTCAAGAGTTTGATAAACCTGTCATATAAGTCAGTTAATGACTCATCAGCTTTTGAGTCAAAGTGCTCATACTCTTGAGTATAGTCCTCCTGTTCTTTTTGATTACTTCAGTTCCATGGCATCTTGTCTCCAAAGCATCCCATATCTCTTTTGCAGTCTTGCAATTAATTACCCTGTTTGACATGACATTATCAATGGAACTATGCAGCAAATGTCTTACCCTTGCATCCTTGGCAATAGATGAGATGTCTTCAGCTATGTAATCACCTTTCTCCTTTGGTATGGACTAGCTGGTTGATCAACAATTGCAACAGAGAGCTTGGTAGGCTTATATGGTCCTTCATTAATCCTATCAAGGTATTCGTGATCTGTAGCTTCCAGAAACATAGCCATCTTCACTTTCCGTATGGGATACTCAGAAGGACTCAGTATGGGAACCCTAATAGTCTCATATCGACTGTGGGTTTGGGTGTTTTGAGTTTCTTGAGTTTCTTGAGTTTTGGTGGGCTTAGTTGGGGTTTGTGTTTCTTCAGACATGATTGTTTGCATCTTTACTGTATGTGTGTTAACATAAAAACTCTGATACCAATTGTTAGGTCACACAACACTGTAGAAGGGGGTTGAAAATAGTGTTTATACAATCAAATCGATTTCAACATTATATAACAAAGATCAGGTATATTCAATAAACTCTGTTACAATATGAACTGTTGTTCTCTCTCAGTGATGAACAATATCATTAAGAGCTGCTAGGTTACAATGTATAATCTTCTCGATAATGATAACACATATAGTGTAAACCCTAAGCTGTGTTTATATAGTACACAGTTACAAGATATATTCTAATTGATATGGAATATAATTTTGTCTCCTAAAATATATCAATCAGATATCTTCTACAAGTCTTCTAGTCTTCTAACTCTTTCCATGCATATCTTCTATTGTTTTAATCTCGATCTTCTCCTGTAAATCAGCATCATTCCTTAACTGAAAGTCTTCCCGCACTTAAGTACTGATATGTATCTTCTGACACCTTAAGTTCTAATATTAAGCTCTGACTTCAGTAAGTCCTGATTTCAGTAAGTCCTGATATGTCCTGTTGTTAAGTTCTGAAAACTAAACACAAAGCATATTAGACATGACATCTCAAATATATCTAAAAAGTAAAAGCAAGATAATTGGTTCCTTTCTCTGGGATAGATGTTCTTGCAACATTTAGAGCCATTGTTGATTGATGAGAATGAGTGGGTAAGAAAAATTTATGAGAAATGATGAAAAACGAGAGAGAAAACAATTTTGGATTGAATACTAGGTCACTTGAGATCTCGAAAGATGTAAGTAAGTGTATGTATCGAGAAGTCTGGGTATTTATAGTAAATGTGAATGACTTTTCGAGAACTCAAAAATGGATGTTTATAATTGGCCTATCGAGAAGTCATTTTTAAGAAATGAATTACATGTCAGGAAGTCATTTTAAATTACTCTTATAGAGAACTCAAAATTGACTTATCGAGATGTCAAATAAATACCCAGTTTGTCCAAAAAGTGGACTAAATTAATTCCAACTTTTATTAGAATAAATTCAAAACAAAACTATAATAACTTTTCCAAAAGTATTTTACTAAAATAATTTATTAATTTAAATTATTTCAGTTCTGAGTTATTGATAAGTCAAAAATTGTACTTGCAAAGAACTCTGAGAGCTATCATTACTGGAGAACTTTTCAAGGACTTATCGATAAGTCATTTTTAAGTCTATCGAGAAGTCACTCGAGAAGTCAGTAAATTTACTTATTGAGGACTCACTCGAGAAGTCCTAAAATGACTTGTTGAGAGGACAATTTTAACTTATCGAGAACTCAGTTCTCTATATACTTTTTGTTTTTGTAACTCTGCCTTGTGTTAATTTTACATATTTAGAATGTAAATTAACAACTGAGCAATTTACTTAGAATTTGAAAAATTCCAAGTTGAAGTTGAATAACAAATATGCAGAGATTTCTGAAATATTTATAATTCATATTTCAGTTAATTTCCAATTAAATCAAATTAATTTTGATTTACTGGAAATTAATCTAATGTAAGACATTAGCTGAGTTCTTGCCTTAGGATGAAGAATTAAGCATTCCAATTTCACCTACCAGTCTAGTGAAAGTTGCTTCATCCAAAGGTTTACTAAAAATGTCAGCTAACTGTTTTTATGTTGGAACAAAAATGAGCTCAATGGTATCATTTGTAACATGTTCTCTAATACAATGGTACCTTATATCAATGTGCTTTGTCCTAGAATGATTAACTGGATTAGCTACTAGTTATAGCACTAGTATTGTCACACATAATAGGAATTTTGTGTAACACTAGGCCATATTTCATTAGCTGATTTCTAATCCAAAGCACTTGAGCACAACAACTTCCTGCAGCTATGTATTCAACTTCAGTTGTAGAAGTTGATACAGATTATTGTTTCTTGCTATACCAGGATACAAGTCTTTATCCAAGAAATTGACAGCTTCCACTAGTACTCTTTCTGTCAACCCTGCATCTAGCAAAATCTGCATATGTGTAACCAACAGCTTCAAAACCAGTTCCCTTAGGGTACCATAGTCCCAAGTTTGGAGTTCCCTTTAAATATCTGAAGATCCTCTATACACCATCAAATGTAATTCTTTTGGATTGGCTTGAAATCTTCCCATCAGAATCACTATCAATGTTGAGGTTTTCAAATGCAGGGGCTTCAACTCCATTATCATCAAGGCATTTCAAGCCTGTATACTCATCATCATCGAAAGTCACATATGTGCTCTCCATAATCTTCTTTTTGATTAATCACATAAACTTTGTAGGTTGTTCTTTCCAGTGAATATCCCAGAAAAATTGCTTCAAAAACCTTTGAGTCAAAATTTCCCACATATTCGGAGTTGTCTTTCGAAAGATAACACTTGCTTCCAAACACATGAATAAGCTTCACAGTAGGCTTTCTTTTAGACATGATTGAGGTGTTCTAGCAGCTGAGAATTCTTGAACAATGCCTTTTCCTTTGCAGTATTCACTCAATGTTGTACTTCTGAATTCTATTCCACTGTCACTTCTCATTTTTTCTCACACAATTGTAATCTTCAGCCTGTTAGTCTATCTTCTTGATGTGCTCAATTATGATATGTGGAGATTCATCTTTAGAGTGCATAACCTCTACCCAGGGTATCTTGAGAAGTCATCCTCCATCACAAGTGCATAATTGTTCCTTGAAATTGGTAAGACATTACTGGCTCAAACAAGTCCATATGAATTAGTTGCAAATGAGTACTTATAGACTTCACAGTTTTTGACTTGTGACTTGATCTTTTCATTTTCCTTTCTGACGAGCTTCACAAACTTCAACTTGAGCAAACTCCAGATTAGGCATGTCTCTTACCAACTCATTTTTGACCAAAGTGTTAATTGCCTTGAAATTCAAGTGAGACGGCTTTTTATGCCAGAGCTTGCTTTGTTCTTATGATGCCTTGGTGTAGAAGCAACATACACCATCCTTATTTATTGAGTCAAAATCTGCAACAAAGAAGCTTCCTTTCCTTGCTCCTTTTAGAGCAACTTCAGCAGTTTTCTTGCTAATAAAAGTGCATTCTTCTTTGTTGAATAAAACTTCAAAGCCTTTGTCTGCAAATTGGCTAACACTGAGAAGATTCACTTCAAGACCAGCTACCAGTGCTACATCATCAATGACAACATTTTCAGAAACCAATCTTGTCATATCCCATTGTGAATCCTTTGATGTTGTCTCCAAAGGTCACCAAAGGGCTAACTTTCTCCTCAAATTGTGATAGCAGGGCTTTATCACTTGTCATATGCCTAGAACATCCACTGTCTATGATCCAGATGACTTTCTTCACTTTGCCCTGCATACAATGAGTTCTAAGTGTGTTTAGTAACCCAAGCAGTGTTAGGTAAAGTCTTCTTGTTAACTGATTTAGCAGAAGTAGAATGACTAGTTTCAGATAAAATAGAGTTCATTGACTGTTGAGCTTTTTCCCTTTCAGTTGTAGATCCAATTCTTGTTTATTTATGGTCTACTCTTAGTTTATAGCAATTCTTCATCACTTTCAAGTTGCAAGGGATGCAGTAAAACTTGTCAAAGAATGAGTAGGGATCATTTGCATTTGCTTCATTGTATTTGCAAGCTCCTTCAGTTGGCTTGCTAACTGCCTTTTTAAAAAGGTGAGTTAGGTGATTCATAGAGCCACATTTTTCACATTTCTTTCTTGGAGCATCTACAACATAAGCAAAATTGTTGCTTTTGTTTATCCCTATTTTCCATTTCTATTTTTCTTTTTCTTTCTTACATCTTCAGTTTTGATTTCTTTAACAGGAGTCTTGGGACTTTATTTATCCATGAGCTTCTCTTCAGTATTGGAAGACTGAACTGATTCTTCTTCTCTTTATCCTCATCAATAATTTCTTGCTTGATAATCAATTCTTCTTCATTGAAGTTGACTTCACATGCTTTGAAATAAGTGCATTAACCTCTTTCAAAAAGGTTGGAGCATTTTCAGTTTTCTTTGCTTTCCCTTTCTCACCTACATTCTTCTTTTTGTCATTTTTATAGCATCATAGTCAAGGCCAATAGCAATGTTTGCACATGGCTTATTCTTCTCATGGTACTGTCCGACCAGTTCAAATGTATTTCTGAAATATTTCATCTTTACTTCATTCTTTTCCAGCTTCACCCTTAGCACTGCTTCAATTTCATTTGCACACTTGAGCTTGTTCTTTAGATATGCATTTTCTTGTTTTAAAGCTTCAAGCTCCACCAACAACAATTCAGTATCTTGCTTTTCACTTTCAAGCTTCTCATTTATCTTTGTTAATCTGCTAACTTCTTCATTAGCAGCAACCATGCTTGTGTGAATGTGAAACATTTATGTGCTCATCTTTTTAACAGTTTCCTTATATTTATTCACATTTAAATCAATAGTGGTAAGAGTTGGTGCCTGTGCTTTTGATGAGGACGATTCACCTTGCTCCAAAGCCATTAGAGCATAGTTTCCAACTTCCTCATCTTCATCATTATCTGAATCATCCCAACTATTTCCCTCTGTAATGTAAGCTTTGCTTTGCTGCTTTTTCAGAAGAGCTTCATACTTTGCTTCCAGTTCAAGATAAGCTTTGTCTTTCTTTGCCTTCTTGGGTTTCCTGCATCCTGTAGCAAAGTGGCCTAGTTCATCACAATTGAAGCACCTTATATTAGATATGTCAACAGATCCAGTTTTGTAGCCATTCTTACTATCATAATTGTACTTCCTTTTATCTTTCCAGCTGCTGTCTTTGTTGAAAGATTGTCCTTTATGTAATATCTGGGATATATCGTGTAATTATTTTGCTAATAAATAAATATTATGCATATTCCGTATTTATTCTGTGAATTATTTGTTAAGTGATATATGTGTTTGGATGTTTAAAAATAATATAAATTGAGTA
Organism: Apium graveolens; assembly: GCF_009905375.1. NCBI lineage: Eukaryota > Viridiplantae > Streptophyta > Magnoliopsida > Apiales > Apiaceae > Apium > Apium graveolens. Next base: position 272,860,626 of record NC_133651.1, read on the forward strand.
TTTTAATTTTTATATGTCCAAAATAAAATATAGATAATTGTCATATCTTCCTATTTATTTTTATGATGTTTATGATTTTATAGGAAATTTATGGATTTAATAAATTCTTTTTCCGAGTAATTATAAACTATTTTATACAATCGGGAACCAGCCGACTTCACTCGTTTTTACGTTTTTATAACCCGAAACTCTTCCGAGAACTCCTTCCTAACCTAATTGCAATATTCTGAGCATTTTCCATGTTTCGACTTTTTCGATCCGGCGTACAATTTGTCCTGTGCAGGTCCCGGCGCAATATTTTCGATACAAAATTCGTTTCGGTAAATCAATAAAACTCGTATTTTTGATAAACGGGATCTTTTTATTAAACTATTATAATTATCACCTCGTAATACATGTAACCAGGCACTGAGCCCAAGACCGCAATACAAATTGTACAGATTTGGATAATTACCCCGAAAATCGGCACCGTTTGGATGTGTTTTTATAAATAAACGTACTATTTTATATCCAGAATGATCCAACGGGATACTAATTTTCCGTAAGTATAAATAGCCTTTACCGTAATTATTTCCGTACCGAAAATCATTTGCAAACCAGTAAATCTTTATAAAACAGAGAAAATACTATATTCACATTTCGTTCTTCATAATCAAACTCAAATCCGGAGGCGTTATCGATATCCAATTTTGGCGTGCATATACTCAAAATGAAGTTATTGAACTCTAGAATCCAAATCTTCCATCAGTTTCACTGCAGATTTCAAAGGTATTTTCTGATATAATTATTTATATTCGAATTTTTTGAAATTAAAATTATGAATTTTTATTCGAGAGATTGTTTGTATGATTTGATGATTGCATGTTATAGAGCTTGTCTTCCTGATGATTTTGGTATATTATACGCTTGATTTGGAGTTCAATAACATGTTTAATTTTGAGTTTGATTTTTGAATTCCAGAATTAGGGTTTATATTGCTTTGAATGTTTTCAACTCGATTTGGGGGAATCTTTGTTAGGGGTTTTCAGTCGATCTTGATGGGTGCTTTGTGTTCCTTATCAAATTTGTAATCGAACCATGTATTCACGTATCACAAACGATTCCTGATAAGCACAGAGTTGAGTTTATCATTTTTCGGGTTGAGGTCGCCGGATTTTGTTCGGGTTTGGCCGGATTTTTAGTTACATACGTTGTTTGAACCATGTGTTGCTTGATTTGGACTCCTGGAGTGAATTAGATCAAAACCCCCACTTAAATCCTGTTAAATCACCCTATTTTTGGCCGAATTGGGGATCACCGGAGTTGAATTCCGGTCACCGGAATCTGGGTTCTTGAAGAACCCGATTCTGTTCTTGGTGACCCGGATTTAAACCCGGTTTGACCCGGTTTTAATCCAAAAATCTCCTAAATCAGAATTGTTTTTGGCATATTTACAAATTGGTACCTGAAAGTTTCTGAAACTTTCAGGAACTGGATTTTTGTTTTAAAATCTTTTAAAAACTGGATTTCTTTTATAAATCCATTCCTAAAATTGATTTTTATTTCCAAAAATTCCAAAAATCATTTATTTTAATTCCAAAATTTGTTTTTAATTCAAAAATAAATCTAAATTATTTAATTAATTAATTTTAATTAATAAATAATTGATTAATTAATCAATTAATTTAAATATTAATTGATTAATTAGTTTAATTATTTATTAATTGATTTTAATTGATTATTTAATTGGATTTAATTATTTTTAAATGATTTAAAAATTCCGAAAAATAATTTTGAGCTTTAAAATATTATTTCGGGTATTTAAAGGATTGATAATTATTATAAAATTATTTTGAAGCCATATTTGGCCAACTGAACCCTATTTGTTGCTTTAAAATTTATCCAACGACCCGTTTTGACTCCTAAAAATGTTTTAAAAATCATATTAAATACCCGAAAGACTGTTTATGACCCGAGACTTCCTTATAAATGAAATTTCATTGATTGTTTGACGTGCTACGTGCTATATGTGACTTGTTTGTTTGACTGTTGGACTATGTGATCAGTGTTTACTTATTTTTAGCATAACTTTCAATCCGTTAGTCGGATTTGGGTAAAATGAAGGGTAGATAGAAGTGTATACCGAATAGAATCATATGAGTTGAGTATTGATAGATACTTATGATATGTGAGCAGAAGAGGCAAGGCGTAGGAAAGGGAAACAAGTAGTCGAGGAATAGGAGATTGTGATTGAAAGATAGTGAAGTAAAGCAAGCTAATATCAGACAAGTGTTCTGAACTTTCTTGAGATATATTGTAGATTATTGATAGTCCTGTTTTATATTGCAAGTGCTTTAAAGCACTGAACCCTAACCCTTGATTCCAGCTATTGATCTTTGAGCCGTAAACCTTATTCTTTCTGAATCATTGATTGTTGATTACCCAAATACGAACCACAGATATATGATACTACTCCATAAATACATACAAACTAAATACCAAACACTGAATCAAGATTGCTCACAGATTCAAACCATTATACCTTATGCTTTGAAAGACCAAATCCTTATAACCTTGAAACTCTGATTCTTTTGTTATCCAATTCGTCCACCACCTGATAGCCATTCTTTGAAATTGCCATATTGTTTCCTTGTGAAGATTGAAACCCTCTCATGATTGGAAATCTAATATTGTTTATGATTCTATTTATTGTTTTACATTATTTCTTCTGTTATTGTGATATAATTGGATTGTTTTATAAAATTGTGGGCCAGATTCGTGGTCAGACTAGATTGGTGGTCAAGTTAGGCCAGTGTGTGCCTTGGATCCAGTAATTAGAGCAGAGCTGTGTGCCTTGCTCGGGGTTAGTGCGTGACTGATCAACAACCTAACCTTGGTTTTTAAAATGAAAATATAATATCCAATTCTAAATCATTAATCATTGTTCACTTGATACCTTAACTCTTTTCACTTGATGATCATTATTCCCAGTCTTGTCAATGTGACTTGCTGAGCTAGTTAGCTCATTTGTGCGATATTTTTAATGTTCTTTTCCAGTTAAGAAGGAACCTGTTGGTAGCGAGGATCCCCAATCCAATGCGAGAGCTAGGGATCCAGGTTGATCGAGTTAAGCTAGCTGACAGCTTTTGGAATAGTTTAAGTTTATGAAATTTGTAATAATGTTTAATATTCAGTTGTAAGTTTGAATAGTTAGGATTTGGGCGTTTGTAATATAAGTGTGTGTGTGTGGCTTGTGTGCATACTTTAACCTATTGCGGTCCGTGGTAGTTGGTAAGTAGGGTCACTGCATATTATTACTATCTTTATCATTATTATAAGCATGTTATAAATAAGGTGTGTGTGTGGACCCCAAACTTCTGACCCGGGTTTGGAGGGCGCCACAGGTTTGGTATCAGAGCTACATGTTATAAGTCACTGACACAAGCCTAGTTTGATGGGAATGGGTAGAGGGTTAGGATTAGAAGTAAGAAATAGAAAGATAGAACGTCGAGAGGTTGAGTGCTACGGTATAACAGGTATTAGTATGATTCGTGTCGTGGTTCGAGATTTTTATATTGTGATATGATCACTCAGAGCCCTCAGTTGGAGGACCATCTTCAGATCCACGTCCTGTTGTTCCACCAGTGTTGGCTATTTTACCTTCACCTGTGTTGCAGCCCGTACCACTGCAGGAAATTCCACCCCTGGCATGAGGCCACCTATCAAAGGACTCCCACCAGCTAATTCAGATTCCACTGGGCATTCAGTTGTGGGTGCCCCATTCCAGTCTACATTGCATCATGTTCCTTATTACCGGTATGAGGCTATTCTACTGGAATGTGATTCCTTGTTGGCACAGATCCGAGAGCTGCAGCATATCATCAGGACTACAGATGTTGATCGTATTGTGAGGGAGCTTCGAGAGGAGATTCATGTGACACGCAGGATTCTTGAGGCCAGGCTACATGGAGCCATATTAGATGGCCCTGTTGCATTTATGGGATGGGCTAGTGAGGTGATGGAGGATCTCGAGAGGCTTGGCGGACCAGAGTTTCCTTGGAGTTAGAGCCAGAGGCACAAAGATAGAGATACTGATCAATGCTGTTGTGGTTGTTTAGTATGTATAGTAGTATGTATCAGTAGATTTTTGGGTTGTATTTATAGACTAGATCTGTGGCTAGTGAGTAGGTTTGTTGTACCCTTTTGCTTTTACTTCCGAAGCATTTTAACGCTTGTACTACCTAAAACTTTTGATCTATATATATCAGTACCTTTTCCTTTCCAGCATTGTCATTTACATTACTGCACCTGTTTTACTTTATTTATTGCACTAGTTATACCACCTGTGATACCATGTACCCTATCCCCTTAACTGTTTACATTCTGTAAAGAAGCATGCAATTTACTTAGTTCAACTGTTACAAGTGTTTTCAAAAAGAGATATTTCTGTTTTACAAAACATTTCTTTTATGCAAATGATTTGATTTAAAAGCTAAATAAGTTGTTTGATTCTTTACAGAAAATGCCTCCCAGAAGAAATACCCGCACCAACACCCAGAATGAAGAAACCAACAACAATAACAACCAAGATAATACCAACCAGAATGTAAACCCAGGACCCATAGACCCAACAGTAGCCCAGATTCTTCTGATCTTGGCTCAACAAACAGTTCACCTGACTCAACAACAACAAAGACAGACCAATCCCCAGGTAACTTTCAAAACTTTTCAGGCGGTGAACCCACCAGAATTCAAGGGTTCCTTAGATCCAATTGAAGCAAATGTTTGGTTAAAGGAAATAGAGAAGTCGTTTGCTTTAGTTAAGGTAAAGGAAGAACAGAAGGTTGAGTTTGCAAGCTATTATTTGAAGAATGAGGCCACCTATTGGTGGGAAACTGTGAAAACATTGGAAGGTGCATATGTTATTATTTAGGAAAGGTTCCAAGAATTATTTCTAAAAAATATTTTTCCCAATTTGTTCAAGATCATATGGAGCTGAAGTTTTTAGAGCTAAAGCAAGGAAATATGTCGGTAGCTAATTATGAGAGCAAGTTTGAAGAGTTGTCAAGGTTTGTGCAATCATATGTGGATACTGACTGGAAGAAGGCCAAGAGATTCCAGCAAGGTCTAAAGCCATGGATCAGATAGAAAGTAGCCATATTTGAATTTGATACATATGCAGGAGTTATACAGAAGGCTATGATTGCAGAAATGGAGAGTGAGATGTCACAGAAAGAAAAAGAAAGTAAGAAGAGGAAGTTTAAAGGGAATGAAGGACATTCACAACCAGGAAAGTTTCAAAATTTTAAGAAGAGCAAGTTCCAGCCAGGGAGAAATTTTAATGTCAAAAAATAGAATGTAAGTGACGGAGGTCAAGGCAACTGTCCAGTCAACGTGAATCAGCCGAATCAGTTGAGGCTAACTTTTCCAGATTGCCAAGTATGTGGGAAGAAACACGGAGGAGTTTGTAATAAGTTGAACGTGGTTTATTTCAAGTGTAATCAGAAAGGGCACTATTTGAGGGAGTGCCGCAACCAGCCAGCGAGAGAGCAAGTAAACAAGGATCAGCCTACCCGGAATCCAGCAGTTAAGGTTCCAGCTATTGGATTTACATGCTTTAAATATGGGAAGCCAGGACATATAACCAGGGATTGCAAGACACCAGCCCCAATCAGCAATGCATTGAGAATTATAGGATCTACTCCAGCAGTGAATGAGACTCCAAGGGCTAGAGTTTTTGATATGTCTGTGAAAGACGCTATCCAGGATACTGATGTCATGGTGGGTACACTTAATGTGAATTTTTTATGTGCTAAAGTGTTAATAGATTCGAGAGCCGCTCGATCGTTTATTGCTCAAGATTTTGTTAGTAAGTTAAATTGTCCAGTTGAGTATTTAAATGAAATAATGACTGTGGAATTAGAAAATCAAGAACGCATATATGTTAATCAAGTTTGTGGGAATTGTGAAATTGAGATTTCTGGTAATAAATTTTGTGTGGATTTGATACCATTTAAGTTAGGAGAGTTTGATGTTATCTTAGGAATGGATTGGTTATCTAAGCACGATGCCCAGATAGATTGTCGAAATAAGAAAGTATTGGTGAAGACGCCAGACGAAAGGATATTAATGTTTAAGGGCCAGTAACAAGCAAAAAAGTTCTTAACGATGATCGAAGATAAAAAGTTACTACGACAAGGTTGTGAGCATTTCGTTGCATATGTGATTAGTAGAAGTCAGGAGCCAGCAAAACTTGAAAATATTCTAGTAGTCAATGAATTTCCAGACGTATTTCCTGATGAATTACCAGGACTTCTTCAGACAGAGAAATTGAGTTTGCGATTGACTTAGCACCTGGAACAGAACCAGTATCCAAGGCCCCGTACAGAATGACTCCCGTTGAGATGAAGGAACTAGAAAAGCAATTGTAAGAGTTGTCAGAGAAAGGAGTAATCAGACCCAGTGTGTCCCCGTGGGGTGCACCGGTACTATTTGTCAAGAAGAAGGATGGGAGCATGAGACTGTGTATCGACTATCGAGATCTCAACAAGCTTACTATCAAGAACAAGTATCTGTTTCCTAGGATTGATGATTTGTTTGACCAATTGAAAGGAGCCAAGTACTTCTCCAAGAATCATCTGAGATCGGGATATCACCAACTAAAGATTAAGCCAGAGGATATACCAAAGACAGCTTTCAGGACAAGGTATGGACATTATGAATTTTTATTGATGTCTTTTGGATTAACCAATGCCCCGGCAGCATTCATGGACCTGATGAATAAAATTTTCAAGGAATACTTGGACAAGTTTGTTATTGTGTTTATAGATGATATTTTGATTTATTCAAAGACAGAAGAGGATCATGCAGAACATTTGAGGACAACTTTGGAGATTTTGAGGAAGAAAAAGTTATATGTTAAATTCTCGAAGTGTGAGTTTTGGTTACAGGAAGTTCAGTTCTTAGGACACATAGTCAGTAATAAAGGGATCAAAGTGGATCCAGCGAAGATTGAAGCAATTACAAATTGGGAAAGGCCGAGAACACCGACAGAAGTAAGAAGTTTCTTGGGATTAGCGGGATATTATCGACGATTTGTTCAAAATTTCTCAAGGATTGCAACACCATTGACGAAGCTTACATGAAAGAATGAAAAGTTTATATGGAATGACAAATATGAAGAAAGTTTTCAGGAATTAAAGCAAAGATTAATCACGGCACCTGTTTTGTCACTTGCAGACGATCAAGGTAATTTCGTAATCTATAGCAATGCTTCTCATAAAGGACTCAGATGCGTTCTGATGCAGCAAGATAAGATTATTGCGTATGTGTCAAGGCAATTGAAATCACACGAACAAAAGTATCCTACTCATGATTTGGAGCTAGCAGCCATAGTATTTGCTTTGAAGATTTGGAGACATTATCTATATGGAGAAAAATGCGATATTTATACGGATCACAAAAGCTTAAAGTATATATTCACATAGAAGGAGCTTAATATGAGACATAGAAGATGGTTAGAGTTGATTAAGGATTATGACTGCACGATTTACTATCATCCCGGTAAAGCAAATATTGTAGCGGACGCGTTAAGTCTGAAAGAAAAGTTTAATGTGTTATCAGTACCTGAAGAGATATACAAGGAATTTCAGAAATTGGAATTGGAAATCAGAGTTTGCAGGCCTGATAAAGTGAAAGTGTATAATATGATTTTCCAGCCAGAGTTGTTAGAAAAGATAAGGAAGTGTCAAGAGGAGGTAATGGATCAGGACATTAATCATTTGGTAGGTGAGGAATTGTGCATGCAAAAGGACGATCAAGGTATTTTTAGATTTTCTTCTAGAATTTGGATTCCACCAGTAACGAAGTTGAAGAATGAAATTTTACAGGAAGCTCATAATTCAAGATATTCAATCCATCCAGGGAGTACTAAGATATACAAAGATTTAAAGGAAAATTATTGGTTTCCAGATATGAAGAGGGAGATTGCAGAATGGGTTAGCAAATGTTATATATGTCAAAGAGTTAAAGCAGAGCACCAGAGACCAAGTGGATTGTTACAGCCATTAAAGATTCCAGAGTGGAAGTGGGAGCACATTGCTATGGATTTCATAGTCGGATTACCAAGGACAAAAGCTAATCATGATGCCATTTGGGTTATAGTGGACAGACTTACCAAGTCAACTCATTTTCTTCCTATAAATGAAAGATTTTCACTAGACAAGTTAGTCCATATGTACCTGAAAGAAATCGTAGTTCATTATGGAGTTCCTGTGTCTATCGTATTCGATCGAGGTTCGAGATTTAATTCAAGATTTTGGAAGAGTTATCAAGAATGTTTGGGAACGAGACTGAATATGAGTATGGCTTACCATCCACAAACGGACGACCAAAGTGAATGAACAATCCGGACAATTGAAGACATGTTACGTGTTTGTGCTATTGACTTCAAAGGAAGTTGGGACGAACATTTAACCTTGGTAGAATTTGCTTATAACAACAGTTATCATGCCAGCATTGGGATGCCACCCTATAAAGCTCTTTATGGACGTAAATGTCGATCTCCCGTATATTGGGACGGAGTAGGAGAACGCAAAATACTTGGACCTGAATTGATGCAGCAGACGAAGGAAGTTATTGAAGTTATTAAGAAGAAATTGATAGCAGCACAAGACCGTCAAAGGAAGTATGCGGATCAATCAAGGAAAGATATGGAATTCGAAGAAGGAAATCTGGTATTACTGAAAGTATCATCGTGGAAAGGATTGACAAGATTCGGGAAAAAAGGAAAACTGAGCCCTAGATATGTTGGACCTTTTGAGATTCTAAACTGTATTGGCAAGGTAGCTTACGAGTTGGCGTTACCCTCACACATGGAGCATATTCACAATGTTTTTCACGTATCAATGCTTAAGAAGTATAATCCAGACTCCAGGCATGTAATCGAATACGAGCCAATAGAACTTCAAGAAGATTTGTCGTACGTAGAGAGTCCAATAGAGATTCTAGAAGAAAGAGAGAAAGTGTTAAGAAATAAAGTAGTAAAGTTAGTAAGAGTATTGTGGAGAAACCCAAAGGTTGAAGAATCAACCTGGGAGTTAGAAAGTGATATGAGAGAAAAGTACCCTCATTTGTTTTCCTAGGAGATTCTGAGGACAGAATCCTTTTAAGGGGGGAAGGATGTAATATTTGGGATATATCGTGTAATTATTTTGCTAATAAATAAATATTATGCATATTCCGTATTTATTCTGTGAATTATTTGTTAAGTGATATATATGTTTGGATGCTTAAAAATAATATAAATTAAGTATTTTAATTTTTATATGTCCAAAATAAAATATAGATAATTGTCATATCTTCCTATTTATTTTTATGATGATTTATGATTTTATAGGAAATTTATGGATTTAATAAATTCTTTTTCCGAGTAATTATAAACTATTTTATACAATACGGAACAAGCCGACTTCACTCGTTTTTACGTTTTTATAACCCGAAACTCTTCCGAGAACTCCTTCCTAACCCAGTTGCAATATTCTGAGCATTTTCCATATTTCGACTTTTTCGATCCGGCGTACGGTTTTTCCTGTGCGGGTCCCGACACAATATTTTCAATAGAAAATTCGTTTCGGTAAATCAATAAAACTCGTATTTTCGATAAACGGGATCTTTTTATTAAACTATTATAATTATCACCTCGTAATATGTGTAACCAGGCGCTGAGACCAAGACCGCAGTACAAATTGTACAGATTTGGATAATTATCCCGAAAACCGGTACCGTTTGGATCTGTTTTTATAAATAAATGTACTATTTTATATCCGGAATGATCCAACGGGATACTAATTTTTCGTAAGTATAAATAGCCTTTACCGTAATTATTTATGTAACGAAAATCATTTGCAAATCAGAAAATCTTTATAAAACAGAGAAAATACTATATTCATATTTCATTATTCATAATCAAACTCAAATCCGGAGGCGTTATCGATATTTGATTTTGGCGTGCATATACTCAAAAAGAAGCTACTTAACTCTAGAATCCAAATCTTCCATCAGTTTCACTGCAGATTTCAAAAGTATTTTCTGATTTAATTATTTATATTCGAATTTCGTGAAATTACAATTATGAATTTATGTTCGAGAGATTGTTTGTATGATTTGATGATTGCATATTATAGAGCTTGTCTTCCTGATGATTTTGGTATATTATACGCTTGATTTGGAGTTCAATAACATGTTAAATTTTGAGTTTGATTTTCGAATTCCAGTTAGGGTTTATATTGCTTTGAATATTTTCAACTCGATTTGGGGGAATCTTTGTTAGGGGTTTTCAGTCGATCTTGATGGGTGCTTTGTGTTCCTTATCAAATTTGCAATCGAACCATGTATTCATTATTAGTGTATACTGAAAATATTTATTTGAAGTATGTACATTTATTTCTGGCCAGTTTATTTGAGAATCATTTGAATGTTTACATGTTGTCTAATATTATATATTGTGAACAATCTAGTATCAAATGGGATACAGAATATTAGATTGTTAAATACGGTTATATAATATAATAAGGTTCACAGCACAGGTGGTGTTGGACAATCCACTGGTATGGCTGTAGTATTATTTAGATTAGTTTATATTGACTAATAAATAATTCTAGTATACTTTGTGTATATTGAACAGGATCAAATTTAGAATTGTTCCCTTAATACTGATTAAGAAGGAGAACTAAGATTCTATGTTATTATTAATGCTTAGGTTCTTAATCCGGAAATAGTAATTGACACGTGTATATTATTTACATGCTTTGATTTATATATGAAATAATTCTTTTGAATTATATCATTATATTTTGGGTGATGAAATTATATACATGGTGGATATTATTTATTGAAGGAATCCATGTCCTGATAATATTCGGGTTAATGATGTCCCCTTGAAAGCTCAAAAAGATTTAATTATGTGAAACCCTGCAGGTGGAATTTATTCTGGCATAATTAAATAAAGGTTGAGTAGATGATCAAGGATAAAAGATATTAATTAAATAAATTATCAGTAATTTATTTAATTAATAGACATATGATATTTTAAACATGGGGAATTTAATAAGCAAATAATATTGGAACCGAATTAATTAAATTACGGTATTAGGAAAGGTAGTGCAAATATTAATTCTTTAGGGGATTGAATTAATATTTAATTACATTGGGCTAGGCTCAAGATGTAATTAGAAGGCCCAACCTAATTATCCATGGTCCCTATTGTAGCCTATATATATTCTTATTCTCTTCTTGCTTGGAAGTATGTGAAAACATATTGTAGCCACCAAGGAGCAAGAAGAGAGGATAACTTGAGAAGACGGAGGCCACACTTCGCTCAAGGGAATTTGGGAATACAATAGAAGAACGTGGAATCAACCATTAACAAGGTAATCCTCTTTTCGTAATCTTTATCGTAAAACGTAATAACACCCTAAGTCCGTGGTTCCCAACAATTGGTATCAGAGCCTGGTAATGGGTTCTATATTTTATGATATAATGTCCATGTCATAATTATATATGCGTGTATATAGTGTTTTGCTTGTATTGGTTTTGATGCAGGTTGTTAATCCACTATTATGGCCATGTATATTTTAATTATGTGTTTGGATCCCACGTGGTTTAATCGTGGTTAATTTTTGTTTTGGTTTCCACGTGGTTTAATCGTGGTTGTAATTTACACGAGGGTTGATCGTGTTAGAATAGATTTTACAAAATTAGTTTTGTATTAGATCTATTTTTTTTGTAAATGTTCCGGGTATTTTGTAATAGTTATGTGCGATCGGAAATCAATTCCGGTAGTTTTTTGTTCCGCTGTGCGATTACAAGGGGCTGCTGCGGCAGCTGGGACTGCTGGGGCTGCTGGGGCTGGTTGGGCTGCTGGGGCTGCTTGGGCTGCTGGGGGCGTCAGGGCGCGCTTGGGGCAGATTTTTTTTGAGAGCTGGATTTTTTTTCAAGGGCCATAATAGTGGAAAATTTATTTTAATTTTTTCCATTAAATTTTAATTATTGCTTTAATTTATTGATTATGTGTGTCGTTAATTATGTGTGTAATTCTTTTAAAATTGCATGTTTAACTTAATTAGAACGACATGGACATAAAATTTATTTATTGCTTTAATTAAATGTTATATGTTGCTAAAATTATGTGTGTATTTTGAATGCATGATTAGACATAATTATAACAACATAGGGCCCCATTTAATTTTAAAATTCCTCAATTTTAATAAAAAAAATTATAAGTGGGAGAGGGAATTAATATGAAATTAAATCCCATGGTCTCCATTATTGGTTGTAGGTAATTTAACATAAAGACGAATATAAATTATATATACGTCACCCATCATGGCATGTAATTTGTGGTGTCTAGAATGTTATAGAAATTACTAGAACAGACTTCTTAAATTAATAAATTTTGAAAGGAATAAATACGGATTTTCTTTATTTCTGATTTGGGGCGATTTTGTCAAAAACGGGTTCATCGAACTTGTAAGGCTGTGGGTTTTAAGCGAGACCGATGTGACTCCTCCACTACCTGGAAATCAAACCATTGATGAATATTGAATTGAAGTATTCTATTCAAGGCAAAATTACGAATATTGGAAGGTATACACGCCACCCATCGTGGCGTACCAAGTTCCATAGATTTCAAATAATTTAAGATTTGATGATGGTATACACTTAGCTATGAAAAATAATATAGTCCACCCCAACGTGGCATATTGTTTAGTAATATGACCGAAGTAACATTTAAACAAAATTAGGTGGTATACATGTCACACATCGTGGCGTACCAGAAGCTTATGGTGTTTAGATGTTAGTGCATTAAATTTTAATAATTTAGATCTTAATAATTAATGCACCCTTATTTTTGTGATGTTTTTATGCATGATTCTCAGGATAAAATGAGCTTTAATCCACTATTCACCATACTTAAGGATAACAAACTTACCGGACCTAACTATATTGAATGGAAACGAAATTTGGACATTGTGTTGACTGCTGAGGAGTACAAGTTTTGCACTTATGAACCCAAGCCTGAACAGCCTGCTGCTGATGCTCCTGAAGATGAGAAAAAGTATTATAAATGGTGGATTAAGGCTGATGGGATGTCACGATGTTACATTCTGGCAGCAATGTCGGGTGTTTTGCAGCATCAGCATCAGTCTATGGCCACTGCTTCGGATATGCTCTTTAATCTCAAGGAACTTTTTGGAGATCAGAATAGGGCTGCTAGGCAAGTAGCCATGAAGGCTTTAATGAACACTCAGATGGCTGAAGGCACACCTGTAAGGGATCATGTTCTCAAGATGATATCGCATCTGAATGAGATAGAGATCCTTGGTGCTGAACTTGACGGGGAAACCCAGATTAACATTATCCTTATGAGCTTGTCCAAGAGTTTTAAGCAGTTCCGCTTGAATTAAAACATGAACAAGAGGCAGTATAGTCTCACGGAACTGTTGACAGAACTTCAGGCAGCTGAAGGATTATTTCGGCAGAGTGTTCAAGTGAATGTGGCTGAGAAAGGTTCTTCCTCTAAGCCGAAAGGTATTAAGAAGAAGAAAAAGGCTCAGACACAGAAAGCTGTAAAGGCAGTGGGAGTTCAGGTTGGTGTGAAAAAGCCTAAGGGAAAGTGCTTCAGATGCAAACAGTCAGGTCACTGGAAACAGGATTGTCCTCTTCCTAAGAAGACAAACAATACTGGTATGTCTCTTTCTCTAGTTACAGAAACATTTATAGCGGCTATATCTACGAGCACTTGGTGTGTAGATACAGGAGCCACTGATCATTCTATGCAGGGGTTCCAACTATCCAGAATGCTTAGAGATGGTGAGATATACGTGTTCATGTGAGATGCTACGAAAGTAGCAGTAGTTGCAGTAGGAGTTATTCATTTATCTTTTGGTTCTGATAGGATTTTGGTTTTGAACAATTGTCTTTATGTACCTTCTTTTAGAAGGAATTTAATTTCGGTTTCTAAACTTGCTTTGGATGGTTATAATGTTTGTTTGGATCGTAATGTTTCTATTATGATGAATAAACGAATTATATGTTCTGATACATTGCAAGACAATTTGTATATAATTAATCCTAGTCAACCTGCACTGCAACTGCAATTTAGGGAATTGAACAACACATCTTCTAACTCTACTAAAAGAATGGAACCTTCTAGTTTGAACCAAACATATCTTTGGCACTTGAGATTAGGTCATATTAACTTGAGGAGGATTCAAAGACTGGTAGTAGACGGGCCTTTAAGCTCATTGGCAGTGGAGCCATTTCCAGTTTGTGAATCCTGCTTGGAAGGTAAAATGACTAATAGGCCTTTCAAGGAAAAAGGGAATAGAGCCAAACAACTGTTAAAATTGGTTCACTCTGATTTATATGGACCCATGAATATCCAAGCAAGAGGTGGTTATGAATATTTCGTCACTTTCATTGATGATTATTCTAGATATGGGTACGTTTATTTGTTGCACCGTAAGTCTGAGTGCTTTGATAAGTTCAAAGAGTACAAAGCTAAAACGGAGAAGCGACTTAATAAAAGTATCAAGTCACTACGATCAGATCGTGGTGGCGAATACTTGCTTGGAGAATTTAGGGAATATTTATTAGAAAATGGGATAGAATCCCAGTTAACTGCACCAGGCACACCCCAGCAGAACGGTGTAGCAGAGAGAAGGAACCGAACTCTTTTAGAGAGTGTTAGATCGATGATGAGTTATTCGGATTTACCCAAGTCATTTTGGGGACATGCCTTAGAGACAACAGCTTATCTTCTGAACTTAGTACCTTCTAAGTCGGTTCCTAAAACCCCCTTAGAATTGTGGATCGGGGATAAACCGAGTCTAAGACATATTCGAATATTGGGTTGTCCAGCACATGTGCTGAACAAGAACGCGACTAAGTTAGAATCTCGTACAGAAGTAAGGTTGTTTGTAGGCTACCCCATGGGAACGAAAGGATATTTATTTTATAGTCCGAAGAATCGGCATGCCATTGTTAGCACCAATGCAAGATTCTTAGAGGAGGAATATATAATGAATCACAAACCCATGAGTAGTGTCGTTTTAGAGGAACTAGTGGGAGGGACAAATACCCATGAAGCTGTAGTACAAGTAGAACAACCACAACATAATGTACAACCTGTCACTAATACCGCACCAGTGCCTCGTCGTAGTGGGAGGGTTGTTCAACAGCTTGATAGATTCATGTTTTTGGGTGAGTCTTCAGACTTGGTCTCTGGTGAACATGATGATGATCCCCGTACATACGAAAAGGTAGCACAAGACAAAGATGCAGATCTTTGGCAAAAGGCGATGGAATCTGAGATAGAATCAATGTATTCTAATCAGGTCTGGGAGCTCGTGGAACCACCCAAAGGTATAAAACCTATTGGATGTAAGTGGATCTACAAGAAAAAGAGGGGATTAGATAAAAAGGTGAAAGCCTGGAAAGCAAGACTTGTTGCGAAAGGGTATACTCAGAAAGAAGGTATCGATTATGAGGAAACCTTTTCACCGGTAGTCATGCTTAAGTCAATCCGTATTCTTTTATCTATAGCAGCTCATCTCGATTATGAGATTTGGCAAATGGATGTCAAGACAGCTTTTCTTAATGGAAGTCTTGAAGAAACCATCTATATGTAGCAACCAAAAAGATTCATTAAGGAAGGCCAAGAGCATCTGGTATGTAAGCTTAAGAGGTCTATTTATGGACTTAAACAAGCTTCTAGAGACTGGAATATTCATTTTGATCAGGCAGTCCAGTCATATGGATTTGATCAAAGTCCAAGCAAATCGTGCGTGTATAAGAGAAGTGAAGGTAATGCAGTGGTTTTTCTAGTACTATATGTAGATGATATTTTACTCATTGGAAACAATGTTGAGATGTTGTCATCAGTAAAGGCATGGTTGTTCAAACAATTTGACATGAAGGACTTAGGTGAAGCGGCATACATCCTTAGGATCAAAGTTATAAGGGATCGCAAGAAAAGGATGTTGGCTTTATCTCAAGAGCCCTACATTGATGAAGTATTAGCTCGTTTTAACATGCAGAACTCCAAGAAAGGTTTTCAAACCTTTTAAGCATGGAGTTGCTCTATCTAAGAAGCAGTGTCCTTCGACACCTAAGGATATAGAGAGCATGAAAGCAGTTCCTTAAGCTTCAGCATGTGGAAGCTTAATGTATGCTATGTTATGTACGAGGCCTGACATCTGCTTTGCTGTAGGCATGGTTAGTAGATATCAGTCGAACCCAGGTCAGGAACATTGGAGTGCAGTAAAAACTATACTCAAGTACCTGAGAAGGACTAAGGAGTATATGTTAATTTACAAGGCCTCAGATCTATTTCCTTTGGGATATACTGATTCAGATTTCCAATCAGATAGGGATAAGAGGAAATCAACCTCGGGATATGTTTTTACTTTGGGAGGTGGAGCCGTTATATGGAGGAGTGTAAAGCAGAAATGCATTGCAGACTCCACCATGGAGGCCGAGTACGTGGCGGCCTCTGAGGCTGCCAAGGAGGCTGTATGGTTCAGGAACTTCCTTTTGGACTTAGATGTGGTACCTAATTTGCCTAGGAGCTTGACGGTGTATTGTGATAACACTGGTGCTGTGGCACATTCAAAGGAACCGCGAGACCACAAAGCAGCTAAATATATTGAACGTAAGTATCATCTCATACAAGGAATCGTAAAGCGAGGGGATATAGTTGTGGCTCACATATCATCAGAAGACAACCAAGCAGATCCTTTCACCATGAGCTTGCCAACCAAGGTTTTTCACAAGCATGTGGAAGCGATAGGAGTCAGATGGATGGACACATAGATTTTTATGTAATAGTGGATTAAATAAACACTGATGTACACATAGAATATTTTGAGTATAAGTGGGAGATTGTTAGTGTATACTGAAAATATTTATTTGAAGTATGTACATTAATTTCTGGCCAGTTTATTTGAGAATCATTTGAATGTTTACATGTTGTCTAATATTATATATTGTGAACAATCTAGTATCAAATGGGATACAGAATATTAGATTGTTAAATACGGTTATATAATATAATAAGGTTCACAACACAAGTGGTGTTGGACAATCTACTGGTATGGCTGTAGTATTATTTAGATTAGTTTATATTGACTAATAAATAATACTAGTATACTTTGTGTATATTGAACATGATCAAATTTAGAATTGTTCCCTTAATACTGATTAAGAAGGAGAACTAAGATTCTATTTTATTATTAATGCTTAGGTTCTTAATCCGGAAATAGTAATTGACACGTGTATATTATTTACATGCTTTGATTTATATATGAAATAATTCTTTTGAATTATATCATTATATTTTGGGTGATGGAATTATATACATGGTGGATATTATTTATTGAAGGAATCCATGTCCTGATAATATTTGGGTTAATGGTGTCCCCTTGAAAGCTCAAAAAGATTTAATTATGTGAAACCCTGCAGGTGGAATTTATTCTGGCATAATTAAATAAAGGTTGAGTGGATGATCAAGGATAAAAGATATTAATTAAATAAATTATCAGTAATTTATTTAATTAATGGACATATGATATTTTAAACATGGGGAATTTAATAAGCAAATAATATTGGAATCAAATTAATTAAATTATGGTATTAGGAAAGGTAGTGCAAATATTAATTCTTTAGTGGATTGAATTAATATTTAATTACATTGGGCTAGGCTCAAGATGTAATTAGAAGGCCCAACCTAATTATTCATGGTCCCTATTGTAGCCTATATATATTCTTATTCTCTTCTTGCTTGGAAGTGTGTGAAAACATATTGTAGCCACCAAGGAGCAAGAAGAGAGGATAACTTGAGAAGACGGAGGCCACACTTCGCTCAAGGGAATTTGGAAATACAATAGAAGAGCGTGGAATCAACCATTAACAAGGTAATCCTCTTTTCGTAATCTTTATCGTAAAACGTAGTAACACCCTAAGTCCGTGGTTCCCAACAGTATTCACATATCACAAACCATTCCTGATAAGCACATAGTTGAGTTTATCGTTTTTCGGGTTGAGGTCGCCGGATTTTGTTCGGGTTTGGTCGGATTTTCAGTTACATACGTTGTTTGAACCATGTGTTGCTTGATTTGGACTCGTGGAGTGAATTAGAACAAAACCCCTACTTGAAACCTGTTAAATCACCCTGTTTTTGGCCGAATTGTTGGGGCTCGCCGGAGTTGATTTCCGGTCACCGGAATCTGGGTTCTTGAAGAACCCGATTCTATTCTTGGTGACCCGGATTTAAACCCGGTTTGACCCGGTTTTAATCCAAAAATCTCCTAAATCAGAAGTGTTTTTGGCATATTTACAAATTGGTACCTGAAAGTTTCTGAAACTTTCAGGAACTGGAATTTTATTTTAAAATCTTTTAAAAACTGGATTTCTTTTATAAATCCATTTCTAAAATTGATTTTTACTTTCAAAAATTCTAAAAATCATTTATTTTAATTCCAAAATTTGTTTTTAATTCAAACATAAATCTAAATTACTTAATTAATTAATTTTAATTAATAAATAATTGATTAATTGATCAAGTAATTTAAATATTAATTGATTAATTAGTTTAATTATTTATTAATTAATTTTAATTGATTATTTAATTAGATTTAATTATTTTTTAAATAATTTAAAAATTCCGAAAAATAATTTCGAGCTTTAAAATATTATTTTAAATTGTTTTCAAGGCTCGATAATTATTATAAAATTATTTTGAAGACAGATTTGGCCAACCGAACCCTATTTGTTGCTTTAAAATTTATCCCACGACCCGTTTTGACTCCGAAAAATATTTTAAAAATCATATTAAATACCCGAAAGACTGTTTATGACCCGAGACTTCCTTATAAATGAAATTTCATTGATTGTTTGACATGCTACGTGTTATATGTGACTTGTTTGTTTGACTGTTGGACTATGTGATCAGTGTTTACTTGTTTTTAGCATAACTTTCAATCCGTTAGTCGGATTTGGGTAAAACGAAGGGTAGATAGAAGTGTATACCGAATAGAATCATATGAGTTAAGTATTGATAAATACTTATGATATGTGAGTAGAAGAGGCAAGGCGTAGGAAAGGGAACCAAGTAGTCGAGGAATAGGAGATTGTGATTGGAAGATAGTGAAGTATAGCAAGCTAATACCGGGCAAGTGTTCTGAACTTTCTCGAGATATACTGTAGATTATTGATTGTCTTGTTTTATATTGCAAGTGCTTTAAAGCACTGAACCCTAACCCCTTGATTCCAACTATTGATTTTTGAGCCGTAAACCTTATTCTTTCCGAACCATTAATTGTTACTTACCCAAATATGAACCACGGATATATGATACTATTCCACATATATATACAAACTAAATACTGAACACTGAATCAAGATTGCTCACAGGTTCAAACCATTGTACCTTATGCCTTGCTCGGGGTTAGTATGTGACTGATCAATAGCCTAACCTTGGTTTTTAAAATGAAAATATAATATCCGATTCTAAATCATTAATCATTGTTCACTTGATACCTTAACTCTTTTCACTTGATGATCATTATTCTCTGTCTTGTCAATGTGACTTGCTGAGCTAGTTAGCTCATTTGTGCGATATTGTTTATGTTCTTTTCCAGTTAAGAAGGAACCTGTTGGTAGCGAGGATCCCCAATCCAGTGCGAGAGCTAGGGGTCCAGGTTGATCGAGTTAAGCTAGCTGATAGCTTTTGGAAAAGTTTAAGTTTATAAAATTTGTAATAATGTTTAATATTCAGTTGTAAGTTTGAATAGTTGGGATTTGGGCGTTTGTAATATAAGTGTGTGTGTGTGGATTGTGTGCATACTTTAACCTGTTGCGGTCCGTGGTAGTTGGTAAGTAGGGTCACTGCATATTAGTATTATCTTTATCATTTTTATAAGCAGGTTATAAATAAGGTGTGTGCGTGTGTGTGGACCCCAAACTTCTGACCCTGGGTTTGGAGGGCGCCACACTTTACTCTTGAAGTATCTTGGTTTTTTTACTCTAATATTAGAGAATTTTCTAGCCAAATATGTCATTGACTGATCTACCTCATCCAGTTCTTCAAGAGTGTAGAACTCATCTTTTTCCAATTCCAGGATGACTTATTTCTGTGAATCATTTGTTCTTTGCTTACTTGTTGAGGTAACTAGAGTTTGAGATCTTAGTTCATCATTAGATGTTTGGCTTTCATTTACAATTAACGCACTTGAGCCATCCACGATATGTCCTTGACCAGATCTCAATGATTGCCTTTGAATCATCTCTAGTTCATATAATTTGAGAATTCCATATAGAACTTCCAGTGTTATTCTGCTCAAGTCTCTACCTTCCCTGATTACTGAGATTTTCTGTTCCAAATAATCAGGGAGAGTAAGCAAGAACTTCAGGTTCACTTCTTCAGCTTCATAATATTTGTCATGAAGCTGCACATCATTTATCAGCTTGTTAAATTTTTCAAACACATCAGTAATGCTTTCCTTTGGCTTTACCATAAAACCCTCATACTGTGAAATCAGTATTCTTCTTTGGTTTGACCTAACTTCCTCAGTTCCCTCACAGAGTATCTCAATCTTTTCCCATATTTGCTTGGCAGTGTCATAGTTGACAATGTTGTTGTACATCACATTGTCAAGTGACTCAATCAATATTAATTGCAAGCTACTATCTAGGGAAACTTTCTCTTTTTCAGGGTCAGTATACTCAGAAGGATGTTCTGGAGCAAAATGAGTTGGGATAACCATGTCTCCATCTGTATATTCCTCAACTCTAACCATGAAGGGCCCATTCTTGAGGATCTGATTGTAGAGGGGATTGGCCATCCTGATAAACAGCATCATTTCCTTTTTCCAAAGAGTGTAGTTAGCTTTGTCAAAGGTAGGAATTTTGATGTTACTGATTTTCTGTGTATTCATTCTTCCAAGATCTTAAATCTGTTTACTTTCAGATTTTGCTCTAATACCACTTGTTAGGAAATGAATTACACAGGGGGGGGGGGGAATGAATGTGTTTTACTATTTTGGGCTTTTCTTGAATGTTTATGGTTGAACAAAGTAAATTAAATCTTGTAGTAAAATGTTTTCATGTAGAAATTAAGCTTGCAGAAAATAAAGAACAAAAATCTTAAAAACTCACTTAATTTTATATTAAAATTAAGACTGTTTTGCTACAAAATTTCTAGGCTCTTTGTTGATAAAGAGCTTAGCTTCTCCTTGAGAGTGTTACAAGAAATTTGATCTAAATTATTGCAACTGGCTGAAGGACCAATGTTAACTTTATAATTCAGTTAACTGTTGGTTTACACAGTGTACAATAAGACATGCTATTAGCTTTTCTAATCTGTCACTTGTCATTTCTACTTATAGAAAAGTAGATCTTCCATTTCTGGCTTAGCATATCTTTAGCATCCTGTGATAATTTTAATCTTCCTCTGTCAGTTAATCTTCACCATTGATCTTGCACATTCTTCAACTACTTTTTGTAGACTTGTCAATTCAGCTGTTTGGATTGTTTGTTGATTGTTAATCTTGAATATTGAACTGGTCTGTGATTTTGTACTTTGAGAATTTTACTCGAGATCTCCAATTAGGCATATAGAGATCTTGACATCTCGATAAGTATAATGACTTATCGAGATCTCTAATGCTCTAGTGAATTTGACTTATAGAGGTCTCTGAGTTCTCGAATGAAACTTTAGCTTGTCGAGATCTCTCAGCATCATGTCTTCACTTTGTCTTGTCGACAACTTAGAGTTCTCTAGTGAATTCTGACTTATCGATATATCTGAGTTCTCTAGTGGACTTTGACTTATCGATAACTCAGAGTTCTCTAATGAATATAGACTTGTCGATAACTCTAAGTTCTCTAGTGAAGAAATGACTTGTCGATATCTCCAACCTTCATGTCTTATTGACTTGTCGATATCTCTCTGAGTTCTCTAGTAGCTTTCCTGACTTCTCAATAAGTCATTTGGAGTTCTCGAGTGACTTCTCTATAACACTAAATCTGTGACTTGTAGAGATCCTAACTTATAGTATTTTTATCTAAACAGATTTATTCAACTCCAAGCTTCTTCAAAATTCTTCTGAGGCATGATCTTCTTGAACCTCTTCCAGATAGAATCCTTAGGCTTCATACTGTTTCAGAAAAAAGACTCCAGTCTGCTCCATTGCATTTTTACATACTTTAAGTGTTACATGTACAAATACAAACTAAGATAATAATACAACTTACTTAGGGTTGACAAAATGCCTTAGTCCTGTTAAAGTACATGCATGTCTTTTACAACACAACAATATTTCCTATTAAGAAGCACATATCTCTCTTGCTTCTCCCCCTATGAGAATCAACCGCTTAAAGGAGATCACCTTCGTTTACCACCTGATCCCGTATAATAGGATATGTAGATAAAAACCAATGGTACTCCCTTTTTGGAAAACAACTTATCCCCTTATGAAGGATAGTTATGAACCAAACCACTTCTTCTGATAACTAGGAAACCACCTACGTGTTTACCACCTCTCCCGTATAATAAGATCCGCAAATTCAAAAAACAATGGTGTGGTGTGGTGTACATATGCTTTCATTTTTCCTACCTGCCACGCTATTTCTCCCCTTTAGTTGAGGAATCCTCCAAACTTATATCCAAAATTTTATGTAACACTTCTTCCTTTGGAGAAGGAATGTATTTCTATTTCTCCCCTGTATAGAAGGAAT
Organism: Apium graveolens; assembly: GCF_009905375.1. NCBI lineage: Eukaryota > Viridiplantae > Streptophyta > Magnoliopsida > Apiales > Apiaceae > Apium > Apium graveolens. Next base: position 272,883,402 of record NC_133651.1, read on the forward strand.
TGATGTTGTTGACTGAAGAAGTTCGCATATTTCACTTGGTTGGAAAAGAAATAACTAGGGATAATCTGATCAACCATGTCCCTTTAAATGCTGTAAAAATGGCTTCACTGTTGATCATCCTGTTAAATAACCTTCTCCACTTCATTATATCTCCCAACTATAAGATCACAATTGTTAGGCCCCAACTATTCAATTCCAATCTGTAAACATTAGTTCCCTAAGAGTTACGTTCCAATCATAAACATATTTGAGGCGAACATTGTTAGTTCCCGAAGTATCAAGTTGGATCCCTAGGATAGGTCCCGAAGTATTGAGTTGGATCCCTAGGAATCATCTTTCGAAACTTTGAACACTACGAACCATGATTAGGGATAGGGAATGAGATATGGTGTTTCTCTTTCTTCCTCACTGTGAGTGAGTGATTCTATTTTATGTATCTGACAAGTGTTTCACTCTTCTCTCCACTCGTGTTTACACTCATTCTCACAAGTGAATCACTCCCCTCATAGCTCAAAAATCCAGATGTACCTGTAAGGAAAATCAACTTAGCCATCCTTAAGGAGGTCACATGTGGTGCAATGGGAGTTCGCAAGTCCCTATCCTTGTTAGACTTGTCAGATGAATCTGAGTCATAATCTACAAGTTTCTAGTTTCCCTTTGTGGGTTCCAGATTTGAATTCTGGGAAGGTAAACAATGATCCAAATTTTTTTGCATAAAAATCAAAGTTCCCTTCCAATGTCTGTGAAGACATTTCCTTGTGACTCATCAGGTAAATCTGAATCATTGTCAACAAGTTTCTGATCTGCACCTGTGTCAGACCCACTATCCGCAGATGCATCCAGGTAATTTAAGCCTGGGGAGGTAGACACTGACCACTGACATATGGCTATTGGATCAGTATCATCTCCTAACACCTCTAAGGCAATTGGTCCATTAAAGAACCTTAAACAATCGAATATGACCTTAAAATGGTTGAAACTCTTGTTTTCTTCAACACTTCCTTTGTGTGTGTAACCTCTCCTTGTGTATCAAAAATTATTTATGTTTGAGGTGGTGACACTACATCGGATACCCTAGCCGACAGGCGAATTTCAATAGACGCACCCTGTAAAGAAGATGAGTCTAGTAACTATTTTTGTGACTTTTCCGCCTTTATATCTTTTTGAGAAGATGTATGGGGCTAGTAGTTGCCTCAGTTTTGATACTATCCAACTTTGTAGGAGACAGAGCTGCTGGGTTGACCTCAGCCTTCTTTATTATGTGATGCAGTAAGGAACTTTCTCCCTCATGCTCATTCATATTTCATTTTATTGGTAAGAGGGTGTTGGTTGGTTGAATTTCTGTGTTTGTCTTTACAGTCTAGGATAGAAGTTATGGGTTTTCAACCTCATGACTATCAATGAAAGAAGGCCATTGGAGGCTGAATCTGCATCACAGAACATATGGCAATGTAGAGATAAAATGCAATTAAAATCTATAATGAATGGAAATTATGCATTTAATCTTTTGAGAAAAATGATGTACAATAGTGATTTCAAGAAGATTTTCATAAAATAAGAAATCATCATTGTAGAAAGAAGTTTGATTTTTCTCTTAAGACTGTTCGAGTGCACAAGTTTATATTTATGCATAAAAATATAAATAATCATGTCTCTTAAAAAATACACACTCATGACTTAGCAGTATTAAAAAGAGAAAGAAAGATTTTGTCTTTCAATACGAATGAGTTTTTAGAGAAGCAATGATCACTTAGGGTAAAGTCTAAACAATTCTCATTCATGTCAAAAACTCCATAATCTATCTTTATAAAATTATAATCAACAACATTGTTTGATAAATAATCTTAATAAGAATGACTATGTTGCTGATTTCAAATTATAATGAATCTTTCAGATATAACAACACACATAAATTCACTAGAACTTAAAATCTCATAACTATTTGTAACAAAATATTAACAATATATCATAGACTGATACTTGTGAAGTATTTTAGATACCAATAATTATGTTGCACCTTATTTTAATATAATTTAAATTATGAAACTGATTTGACATGGAATTGTCTAACATCATAATACAAATATATTAAAATAAGATATTAATGAATTAAATACTAACTATCTATCAGATAGACATTTAGCATTCAATTGCATAAACTATACAATTATTAACTCCTAACAACTTTAATATCTCAAACAATATTGGTTCGATAAATAAAGCAAAAATAACCAACATTGTCTTGTTTGCAATCTTAGAAAAATATTCTAAGTTCCATATACTTGATCCATTGAGTATTGAATCTATATCAAAGTATTTAGAAATTTGCAAGTAAGTATTAAAAAATTCAAATTAGACAACATATGTTTACTTTTAAATAAAGTATTATTCACATCAACCATAGTTGAACTTGAGAAAGATTTCCATTCTTTTTATATCTGTAATATCCGGGACATAGCGTGTAATTATTTTTATTGATAATTAATTATTGTATGATTATTAAATGATTTTTGGTGAATTATCCGATGATTGGTATTGATATTTGGATGTTTATATAAGATAAAGTATAGGTATGTTAATTTTAATATGTCCAGAATAAAATATAGATAATTGTGATATTTTTCTGGCAATTTTTGGAGTGTTATTAAATCTATAATGATTTATAGATTTAATAATTATTTTCTGAATAATTACAAAACTATTTTATAAAATTGGGAATCATCCGACTTCAACCATTTTTACGTTCTTACAACCTGAAACTCTTCGGAAAACGCCTTCCTAACCTAATTTGATTATTCCAGACATTTTCTGTGTTTTGACCTTTTCAATCCGGATTACGGTTTGACCCGTGCGCGTCCCAGCGCAAAATTTTCGATACAATAATCATGTCGATAGACCAATAAAATCTGTATTCTCGAAAGACGTGATATTATTACATTATTTTCATATAAAGTGTTTTATAAGAAACCCGATTTTGATAATTATCCAAAACAGGTTGATAATTATCCAAAACGGATCGTTTTTACAGTCACTTAGCGGCTAAGCAACTTATTTTTCGATCCAACACGATCCAAAATGAACCAATATTCTATAAATATAAATAGCCCTTTTCTTATTTCAATATATTTGTATAATCATAATCAGTCAGTAAATATATAGAATTTACAGAGAAAACCCTAATAAATCATTGCGTTCTTGAAAATCAAACTAACAAACGAAGGCGTTATCAAATTTGGAATCGAGCATGCAATATATCAAATCGAAACTCTAGAAAAGACCTTTCTGAATCAATCAACACTTTTGGTACAGAAAATCAAGGTTTTGATCTTATTTATTTATTTTATTTCGAATTATTTATTGATTAAATTAGGAATTTTTATTCTTGATGTTGATATGATTTAATGATTGTATCATGTAGATAATTTTATCCTGGTCATTTTGGTATATTATATGATTGATTTGTAGTTCAATAACATGTCCAAATTGATGTTTGATTCTCGAATTAATAAAATTAGGGTTATATTCATATGAATGTTCTTAATTGAAATTAGGCGATTTTGAATTAGGGGTTATTTGTAACACCCCCAGATCCGGGGTCGGGGATCCGGGTCGTCACGGTCTTTCTTTTCCCTTAATAACACCCAATCTTAATACACAATCAACTACTTTATACTGTGACCCCACAATAAACACACACACCACAAGTTATAGTCTCAGAGATGAATATCAAAAAATAATCAGAAGTCGTTTTATTCCACAATTATATGTCAATACACCTTAAAAAGGTTTCTGAATAGATTTACATTTCTTTGCCATTATTATAATTGATAAAGATACATAAGTCTGGTACATTATTAGTTGAAAACTTAGCCTATTGGTAATTTCTACCTCAGCTACAGCGGCCTCAACGCTTCCAGAAAGCTGCAGAACGTTTCCTATCCGCTTGCGAATTGGGAGCTTGGTCCCGTTCATCTTATCTATCTGATGTTGTGTGATGAAAGAAGAAAGCAAGGGTGAGCAGCAAGCCCACCAAAATAATATGTATAATGATTAACAATATATGAGCCTACTCATAATACTCATGAAAGTCTTGGTCAAAAGAAATGAACCAAGTTGATAACTTAATGCGATGAAGTCGTAAATTATTCAGTATATATATATATATACATATATACTTTTCAAAATATTGGAAGTCCTCTTCCATGCATAATATACACAAAGTCCCAGTGTATAACTGTATAAAAATATCGTTGCAAGGTGATCTAATATATCTAACCTTGTCTCAACATTTTTCTGAAAATCTTTGTCATTCATAAGACAATTATTAACTAGATATAAGTTTAAAAGATGAAGTTACAAGATACTCCAATATACTTATATCTTTTCCAAATACTACTTCAACTACCACCGTTCAAGTTATAATTAATTTCAAAAGTTCATCCCACTGATGAGACCACAAGATAAGACTTGAATAGATTCAATCTTTGAAATATTATTAAAGGAAATGAAGTTAGGATATACTTCATTAAGTTCTGATATATATATATATCCACAATATACATCTTCTTTATACATTTCCTGAAAACCTCTGTCATGTAAAGTATGAACAGAGTTGCAATATCCAATAAATTTGGAAAGAAAAAGAATTTTGGCATAAACCAGGTATCTTGCTGATCAGGCAAAGATACCCATAAGTAACCTTTTCTACTAGTAGATGGACGAATTCCCCACTGGTCATCACCCTGGTCTCAATAGGACCTTATGCTGGACTGCCACTCAGCCACTTATGCATTTGATGGACTCCCACTGAGCCACTTACACTATCATGGACGCCCACTGAGCCCATGTTGCTTATGCCGACTCAATAGATGGACTTACTTCCCGAACCTTGGGTAAGTAATCAATTCATTTACCAAAACTGCAACCTTGTTGCGAATATAAAATACACCACAGAGCCGGATCCCTCAGGTTTTGAGCGAGTATTTAAATCTCCTTAAAAAGGAAGATCTTAAATATAAAAATGAGTTTTGGGATCCGCTCTAACTTTTAAAAATCATTTTGAAGACTCAAAAACACTTTAAAGAGTGTTTGGAGTAAAGCTGATTTAATGAAGTAAATCAGTCCCCAGAATATTTAGAAAATGACTGAATATTATTATTTAAATAATATTCCCATAAAGAATAATCTTTATAAAAATAATTGAAGTAGAAGTATTAAAACTTATACTTGAAATGAGTATTAAATAACCAAAGATATACTTATATGAAAGTACTATCTTTATTTGAATAATCGAAAATAAGTTTGATTATTGACACCTTATTCTTTAATAAAATAAAGAATATATCTCAGCAAATAATCGGAGTCATAGATCCTCAAATGAATATTCAAATAATATTCATTAAATAATATAAACTGAGTCATAAGCCCTCGAATGAATATTCAAATAATATTCAGATAATAAAATAAAAGGAGTCATAAGTCCTCGAATGAATATTCAAAATAATATTCATTTAATATAAAGGAGTCATACGCCTTCGAATAATATTCGAAATAATATTCAATAATAAAATAAAGTTAAAGTTATCGAATAAACCTTATTCGATTAATAGTTTCGAAAACTATGACCATATATATATATAAGTATATATATATATATATTTATATCCATATATACAAAATCTACTCGGGATCCTCGACTCCCGGTTTTAGAAAATATTTCCACCTTTGGGTCCCTATACTAAGGGTATATGCAAATTACCGCTATCCTCTAGCATAGGTATTATCAACAATTATATATGGAAAGAATACGAAACAGGCATGCATATATATATACCATAACAGCATGCTTCAATATATAACAACATTTGCTAATTAACCAACATGCATCTATCGCAAGATAATGCAAATACATATACTCATCACCACAACAGTTATAACGGGTAGAAAACTTGCCTGAGCGACTGGGGGTTACGAATGGCTCTGGACGAGTCTGGTAACCTATAACAAGTAAGTTGGAATTAAACCAAAGTCACTTGTAAATCTATACTTTAACTAACTTAGACTCTAACGCTTATTTTGCGCTCGCTGGTTCTCTTAAGTCACTCGAGTACCCTCGACTCCACCATTTTTAGTAATTTAACCTTTACGAGTTCTAAGGCGATTCCTTCGCGAGTGTCTTACCAACTGCCTAACACACTTACCATAAATGTTTCATACATTAATTAACCCTTTTTGGTCTTTAACCTATGTTTCAAAGTAAGGCGAGGGGAAAAGTTTCGTTCGCGAAACGCCGTTACTTGAAACGGTCGTTTCTCCTAAACCGTGCATCGGAATCGAACGAACTACATATCAAAACGAAGCTCATAACATGAGCTATCTAGACATGGCAATGGTCATAATCTAGCAGGGGGTTCTCGGGTCCTAATGTTATGCACAAAAACAGTCTAAAGAAAATCGGACGTTACGACGGCTATGTTTACGTGATTTCTCAAATTTAAACCATTCAAAACCAACCACAATTCAACCTCAAATCAAACACACAACCAACATCCATCCAAACCACATCATAACAGCCCCAACAAATCCACATTAACCATTTATACTTATTCCCCACATGAACTAAAAGCTTTACTTAGGTTCTTTAACTAATTATCAAGATTTACAACTCCAACAATACCACAAAACCAACTAATCTCTACAAACTCAACCAAACTTCAAACAATCAAGCATCATGCTTCACATATACTATATCAAACATATTCATTCCTAATTACTCAAAACTAAAGCTAGGGTTTGTAGTTTATACCTTCCTTGGAGAGTGGAGAATCAAGAGAATGGCTTGGAATCACCCTTAAAGTCCTTATCCAAGCTTAATCTAAACAAAACTTCAAGAACACAAATTTTATTTCTTGAAAAACACTATTCACCATCTTCTTCCATGATTTATAGAAAAGGATTGGCTTGGAATTAGAAGCTTAAACTTATAGGAAGTATGTAACTATCCATGGGGAAGCTTAGATAATTACCTTGCTAAATAGTAAGTGGTGGAGCTTGGATCTTTAATTTTTAAGAAATGGGCCGAGAGCATGAAGAAGAAAATGGGGGGTTTGTGTTTTGTTTGGTGAAAAAAATGAAATGTTTGCTTGGTTGGTTGATTTTTGTGTTGTTTTTGGTTAATGACTTAATTAACCTTGAATTTGTGTGGTTATAATTCAACCACACTTCCTTCCCTTCTATGTCATGCTTGTGTCATGCTATGATGTCATCACCCCTCCTTTGTCCTCTTTCTATTGGTTGGATGACATCATCCCCACTAATCCCTTTGATTAGCTTTTAATTGTTTGCCTAATGACCGCTGATCTGTTATACGGTTCGCTTAACTTTCGTTTTCGTTTATCGTTTGAGGGATCATACCCGGGATCTTATTACTTAGGTTCCCTTAACCTATCTCAATACATTATATTCCTTTTTATGATCCTCTCTTATAATCCTTTAATTTAAATCCTTTTTATCCTGTAACCTTTTTCTCAATTCTTTCCGTATCTAGTGGATTTCCGGGAAAAATCAAAGTGTTCGGAAATTGGATTCTGACGATCTTTACATACACTTATATACCACATAGAGTACTAATAATATCCCAGAAGATCAATAACAGAACCCCTACATAGTGTGGCATGAAAAGTTTTCTCATTCAGCAAAAACACTATTCATAAGGGTTTTAAAATTTTTCCAAAAATTGGGGTTATTACATTATTAGTCGATTTGGATGATTGGGTTGTGTTCTTTGCTTGATTTGCAATCGATTGGTGTATAGTAAGGAATCAAACGATTCCTGGATAGTGCTCATTAAGTTCTTGAACTTTTCGCCGGTTTTTGGATCGATTTGGCCAGACTTTCAATTTCAGAAGGTGTTTGTATTGCTTCTTGTTTGATCTATGTTTTTGGGAAGATTGTAATAGATTTCTAAGCAAAAACCCTGATAAACGGTGTTGATTTGGGCAGCAATTGAGGTCGCCGGAGTTTCCCGACCTCGCCGGATTCTGCAATATTTCCGGCGGGTCTGGGTTGTTCTTGGCAACCCAATTGTTAACCGCTTTTTCTAAAAAGCGGCCCGGTTTTGATCTGTAAAAACCAAATGTGATTTCTTAAAACTTGTTTCTGATTTTTGGTTTTCAAAATAAATCAAAAATCAAATTTCTTTTATTCTATTTTTTTTTAATTATTTATAATTCAGAAAATGTATATTTAATCATTTTAAATTCAAAAAAACTTTTTAATTATTTATTTATTTAAAACTAAATCTGATTTGCTTTATTAATTAATTTTAATTAGTTTTTAATTATTTTAATTAATTTATTAATTTAATATTAATTGATTAATTAATTTAATTAATTATTAATTGATTTTAATTGATTTAATAATTAGATTTAATTATTTATTTGAATTTAAAAATTCTGAAAAATAGTTTTGAGCTTTAAAATATTATTTTAAATTATTTTCAAGGATCAATAATTATTATAAATTATTTTAATGTCGGATTCGGGTGTTCAAACCCTGTTATTTAATTATAAAATTATTCGGAGACCCGTTTTAATTCCGGAAAATGGTCAAAAATTCGTTTTAAATACCTGGAAAATCATTTTTACCCCGAATCTTCTTTGAAAAATTATTTTGATTAAATATGTTGCTTTCTATGTGCTATGTGCTATCAAATTAATGTGTTATATGCCTATTTGGTTATTGTTTGACTGTTTTGGTCATAACTTTCAATAAATCAGATTTGGGTAAAATGAACGGTAGATAGAAGCTTATGACATCTATGTGATGATTAGAATAACATGAGATTGAATATTGAAAGATACTTGTAATGCCTAGCACAGTAAGCAGGGCATAGAAAAAGAAAGCCAGTGATCCGTAAATAGAACTGAAGCGTAGAAAGAGAAGATTAGTGATTGATGAATAGAAGTAAGGTATTGAAAAAGAAGAAAAGTGATTGATGAGTAAACTGTTGGATGGGTACAAGTAAAGTTGGAAATTATATGTGATAAGGCAAGTACTTCTGAACCTTTCTTCATGATATATTGCAAATATTTCCAAACTTTCTCATAATATGTTGCTAGTATTCAAATTAATTCTTATTTTATATTGCAAGCGCTTTAAATTATTCGACCTTGAACCCTGATCATATCATTGAACTTGAGTTGTAAGCTTTATTTCTTACAAACCACCAACAGTTGATTTCCCAGATATTAAACCATACAAATACAATACTACTCCACAAATACATACACACCATAAACCAAGTATTACAACAAAATTTCTTGAGCATACAAAAACTTATATATACCTTGGAATACCGTATGACATCAAAATTCTATACTCTGTATTATCATTGAAACATTGTGCATCAAATACTTGATTCTTCATTAGTCTTGAAGTTGTTCTTTGATATACCCTGGCGATACCTGTGAAATGTTTTATGCTCTGAGATAAATGTTTTATCAATGTTAATTATGATTTTGTTTTTATTGAATTACAAAGGTTATCATAATGAATCATTTTAGAATTGGATGGTTTTATCAATGTGGATCAGATTTGTGGTTAGACCAGATTCGTGGTCATATTAGGACAATGCGTGCCTTGGATCCAGTATAGAGAGCAGAGTTGTGTGCCTTTCTCGGGGTTAATGTGTGACTGATCAGCAGCCAAACCTTGGTTTTTAAAATGAAAAATGAATATCCAATTCTAATTGTTGCTCATCCCGAAACTTGATTCTTCTAAATCATTTCAACTGATCACTGTTTAACCTCAGTTATTGCTATTATGACTTGATGAGCTAGTTAGCTCACTCTTGCAAACCTTTTTATGTTTTCAATAGTTGAAAAAGGAAATTGTTGGTATCGAGGATTCCCTGTCTAGTGTGCGATCTAGGGTTCCCGGTTAAGTTGGATCGAGCTAGCATGAGCTTTACATTGTAGATGATTTATGCAAGACTGTAAGAACGATATCATTATCAGTTTTAAATTGAACTAGTTGGGATTTGGTACAATGTAATTAAAGTTAAGGTTGTTGCTTGTTTTCATACTTTAGCCTCTTGCGATCCGTGGTTGTGTAAAAAAGGGTCAATACATATAATATTTTATACACAGGTTTATTTATTGGGTGTGTGTTGTGAACCCCAAACTTCTGACCCGGGTTTGGAGGGCGTCAAAATATAAATATAAATGACTGAGAATAAGTATTAATTACTTAGAGAAGTTCTGAGTAATGCCACAAATACTAATACTTCATAACTAGTTCAGAGTTTAACTCTTAACTAAGTATCATTAACTGATATAAGTCAAGAATTAACACACAACTAATCATGCTACTATCATGATTTTGATTTCAGTGAATTCTGAATATATAAACCTTTTTAAATTCACTAAAACCAAAGTCTCACAATTGACCTATAACAATTTAGTCACAATCAATATACTAGATATAAACTGTTTAATAGATTTAGTTATGATTAATCATGCTGCTTATTTATTTTAAGTTAGTTTGAATTATGGAGAAAATAAAATCATTGAATTGTATCAATTTCCACAATACAAACTACCTAGAATAATAATAAATAAATAAATACTAAATATCTATGAGTTATATACTAGCACTTAAATATTTATAATTATCCTTAAATAATTACCAATAGAATATATGAATTATACACATGGCAATCACTTTCTGGATAATTAGTAATTTTAGAAATACTTTCTAAGCATATAAGATATTGAGATTTTTTATACACATAACTTAGAAAATACTTCAACTTCTAATATTAGGGATTTTAGAAATGATCATTGATTACTTAAAACAAAAATTATAAATAATATCACTAATAATAAAAGTATCACAATTATTCGTACATGATACAAATAACTATGTTACATATTATTTTAATATGATTTAAATTATAAGACTAATATAACATGAAATTGTCTATAATCCTAATTTAAATCAATTAAAATAATATTCCAACTTAATGTTATAAGACTTAATTACCATGAATGTATATGACATTATAATCATGATAATCAAGATAGTAGCACTAAGCACGAGGTACTGGATCACTGATAAATTCACAAGTCCTTTAAATATTGAAGATTTATTACTTGTGAACTTATACTAAGAATTTCGTGTAACCGGGATTTCCAACTGATATGTAATCAGTAGTATCCCACACTTACAAACCAAACTTAAAAAATTAATTTCATCAAGTAATTTAGTAAACGTTTCCACAAGTAACTCTTTCACTAAGAAACATTCTCTCAAAATAAATGATACTTGGTGTCAAGGTGCCTTGTCATAGAGTGTTCCACAGAGTTGTTGGATTAACAAGAAATCAATCTTCTTCCATGAAGTTGACAGCTTCCTGAGATGCTTCTCCTGTCACTTAAGTTGACAGCTTCAGATACGCTTTTCCTGTCTTTCTTACAACCTACGTAATCTATATCTATACATCCAAACATGTTAAACATAATATCTCTATGGTACCATACTCTAAGAGTTGGTAGTCCCGTAAGATATCTAAAAATCTTGTTAATAGTTATACGATTGAATTCACTAGGATCCACTTGGAACCTTACACATCGGCATCTTGAGAACATTAAATGTTGTCTATTAGAATTTGAATAAATTAGTGAGATTTTCATACCTCTATAGCTTGTCATTATACCTGAGTTGCACAGATCAAGCTTTAATGGTTTCTTTATTCTTTTGGTTTACTTTTGCTCCTAAAAGAATTATTCTTTTGGCTTGCTTGTAGTAATTTCAAATAGAACTGCAACATCTCCAACATGCTCCTCTATACCTACTCTATATTTACTTAGCAAATAATCTTACACAAGTTTTTGTTAGTAGACCAACATATAACATTATCATTACATCACTCCACATATTTAACATTATGTTTATGCCTAGTGATAAGAGAGTTATTAATATGACGACTCTACTAGTTTATATTTAATTATAACTCCAATAAGAGTTCCATACCATGTCCATGACAATTTCTTGAGTATTATACTAGTTCATACTAACCAGCCTGTGAAGAAGAGATATACAGAGTCCAATAGATTTGCAACTACAAAGTCCATGAACTTTTGTGCATTGACTTCCTTTTTTGACTCACTAACCAGGAGTGCACTTGTTCACATTCACTAGAGTCCAATTCTAAGTTTGAATCTGCATCATGTGCCTAATATGTCATAATATTCTTTAGTCTCGTTACTGGTGCTTTATGCTAGATATTGCTTCCAGATAATAACCTAGCATCCAGTTTGTCCTTGTCCCTCGTAACAATGCCATTGTCATCTAGTTTGACTTCTGGTTATCCTTGTACCAATTACAATATTGTCATTTTGTTTGGATACCAGCTTCCTTATAATCTAATTTTTGACTGATTGAGTTCATCTTATTTTGCAATCACCCAATCAATCCGGATCTATAAGAGCTTCCGTAACTTTCTTAGTTTCTTCTTCAGATAGAAAACTAGAGAAATAATCATTCATACTCAGTATCCCTGCTAATCAGTAGTCCATCTAGATTAAAAACTAGATTCTTGGAATAATATCGAAATCAAACCCTTTGTCTCAGCATATATGTTCTTGTTGTGTCCTCTTGATTTACAATATGGTGTTGAGTCTGACTAGTTGATCTTTGCTCCCACTAAGCTGTTGCTGAGATTTCCTAAAAACAATTACCCTTGCTGACTAGCTTCATTGAAATAATGAGTTTTGTTATACACTGCCATTCCACTGCTTGGATATGAATCATCAATACCATTAATTTCTCTTGTAACAGCTTGGAGCATGGAGTTGTTGAATTATGCATTTACATTTTCAATCATCTTTTGTTGATCAACCACAAACGCCCTGTAGGTTGTAAACTCCACTGAGTAGCCATGGAAAATATGCTAACTAGTTTTAGCTGCAAATTCCAACATCTTCAAATAAATGAAAACATTTCATTATTTGCTTATGTAGAACATTCTCTCCAAACACTTTCAGGTTATCCAATGACTTCTGTTGGCCATTAACTTAGTAGTGGTCTTCATGTGTACATCCTGATCAAGGCTTAATCTTACTTGTTGTAAACTGTTTTGACTGCTCCAGCCTTTTGGTATTTAAAAAATCTTGATTTGCTTGACATTGTCCTTGTTGCTTTAATCAAGTTCTTGTCTTCCCTTTGTAGTACTCCATTCTGACATGGAGTTCCCAGTGCTAAATATGTCTCAAAATATTCTTGTTGTTACAGATATTAATCAGAACTGCTTCTTGAATTCAGTCCCATTATCTAACCACGAGATCATTTCTTTTACAGTTACTTCTAGCTTGATCTTCTTTGATGTGATCAATCACCATCTGTGATGTCTTGTCTTGAGAACGCACGAACAACAACTTTTATTTAAGATTAGTCATCAATCATCACTAAGGTATATCTATACTTTGATGTAGACATGACATTGACTGGTCTGTAGAAATTCATTTGTATCATCTGAAGAGGATCAGTAATGTTAATCATATCTTTACTTTTAAGTGATGTTATCTTTGACTTCTCTTTCTGACATGCCTCATATATTTATTCCTTCTGAATTCCAGATGAGGCAGTCCTCTCACTAAACTTTTTTTAGGAAAGAGTTCCTTGTCTTGATGTTCAAGGGTGAGAGCTTCTAATACCATAACTAAAATTTTGTCAGATGAAGCTTTATAGTAGAATCCATTGACTTTACCTTTCCCGAGATTCCAGTCTAGCCACGAGCATGTTCTTTCCTTACTATTACAAGAGCAAGCTTCTCAACCTTCCTGCTTGAAATGAAACACTACTCCTTTATTGAATTGACATTTTGTCCTTTGTTAGAGAACTATATGATAAGAAGATTTGTGCTTTGATTCTCCAGCAAGAAAGATGCTTCCAATTGTTATCGGTGACACCAATGATTAGTTGTTATCAGTGATACCAATTGTTGACTCCGTGATGACATTCCTTTTTCTGCATAGCTTTGTTCCGTAATGAAAACCTTTTTTGTCATCTCCAAAGAGTATTGACGGAATAACTTTTGTCAATCATATTTGATTGTTAGGCTCTTTCTTTGATCATATGCCTTGAGTATCAATTACCAAGAATACATATGAATCAATTAACATGTTATGTCATGCACTCACAAATGGATTAACAGGTCTTGGTACCCAATTTCATTGATAGGGTCCAAATGGATTAGAGATTTTCCTTTTAACAGTGATAACAACGGCTTCAACCTTAACATGCTAATTCTTATCTTTGACTAGCCATTTTCTCCATTTTATTACCCTTGATAAAATTGTCTCTAGGCTTGGAGAAAAATGATTTCAACCTTACATAAGGAGGACTAGCAATCTTTTCCCTATTGTAATTCTTAAACATGCTTATTCTATAATTAATGCAAGTAGTAAGAGATGCATTCATGGCATTGAAATAAGAAAACATTACATTAAGAATACATGGCATTCATTCAGAAACATTACACATAAGAATTAAGTAAGATAGGCATGATATGGAACAAAAAGAATTAACAAATAAATCACTAACTCTATCTAGTCCAATCCTGTTATTCTATGTCATCTTACTGTCTCTATTACCTAAGGCAGTCTAACATACAACTTGGTATGCTATACATTATACTAACAATAAAGGTAATGCATTCATCTATTGAACTTATAAATCTTAAAAAACAATTCAGAATAAATGAATAAATCACGTTATAATAGGTTATAGAAAATAAGCACAAACTAAGGTCTTAAATGCTGGTAAATATATATCTCACTAGAGCAATAAATCATGTTCAACAAATATTCAAACATATATTTAAGATAATCTAAAGTAACATGCACAAGTTAAACATCATTCCTAGTTACCAAAAAAATATTCTAGAGAACTAGTTCAATATTATCTATGTGTGATGCTATCATACTGATGCGAGTGTTAAACATTTAAACACCAAGATCTTAACATGCATTGAATATTAAGAGCAAAATATTATAGTGGTTCAAGAAATTGAAACCTGAGATATGTGAGTTGGATGATCTTCAGAGATTGATATGGAATCAAGATATTCATGATCTTCTTTCTCGTCATCTGATCCATCCCAACTCTTTGCCTATGCACTATAAATTTTGACTGGCTGCTTCCTTAAGAGAACATTCCACCTTTTTCTCAACTCGTCAAATGAGTCCTTACTCATCCTTGTTTGTAAAGCCTCTTGTTCAGTTGTAGCAAACCCATGATAGTTATTTGTGATATATATCTTATCATAACTGTAACTATCAAATCTTGTTTATGTCCCAATCTCAGTCTTGTAACCACCATTTGAACTAAATCTTTAAGAGTCTTTTCTTTGGAATAGATAGGCTTGATCCTTGGATATAGCTTCTGTATTCCATGTGAATCTGATATGACTAAACTTCCCTGACATGTGAAACACTACCCTGACGTTCAGTCCCTCAAGTATTTCTACCTGAGCTTCCTATGATTCAACTATCAATAACTCTTATATTATGTCCCGAGGTTCCAATTTTAATGCATGTAACTGATATGTTTATATGTCCCCATTATTCTCTCTAACCTCCTCAATTCATTTCTTCATGATCTTTTTGATTCCCGGATAAATGTAGCATTAGTACAAACCAATGTGTGACTCACTACGCCATAAGTGGAATATTGTAATGCAAGTGTTACAAGCAGCGTTATATTAGCTACAATATTTTTGTCCTATTGTAAAACCTCTCCATTAGTGTTACAATAGGTATAAAGTTAGTGTTGCACAGAAATGTCGGTGTCGCGCAACATGAAACACCCGCACCTGATGTTACACTAGTTGTTTTTAAAAAAATGTTAAATTGGAAATATTATCATAAATGTAGTATTAAAATTATACTTTGTATTACTAAGGAATCAAGAATGTAACATATAATAAAATATGTCAAATAATTTAAAAATTTATATTTTGAGTATTATATTTTTTTAATCTGTTTAAAATGAATATATTTTACTTACCATAAAAATTAATAATTTTTTGGTAAAATCAGTAAAACATTTATTGTAAAAATAATATGCTATAATCTATCATTTTTACATATTATTAAAATAATAAATTACTTCTATAATTTTAATATATTATTTTTCATGTATTTTTAATTTAACGTTATTAACATTTTTAATCGGAATACTTACCATTGTTGAGGTGCATACATAAACAAATAAACGATGCAACTGCTCCCAACTATACTCGGCGTTTGAATACATTATTTTCCCCCAAATATCAAAAACCTCTCCATCTTATTTCTCTCTCTCACACACACACACAACTGAATTCCCTGTTTAGATTCACTTCCATTAATAAGTGAAGGCTTTGTAAACTCGAAATGACGGACGGTGGAACCCTAGGAACTGAAATTGAGAGCTCAGCTGTTGAGAGAGAGCTTGAAAATATTGAATCAGATGTGAATGAAATAGCTACCAAGATTGCTGAGCATAGAGACATGCTTCCCAATCATCTCACTTCTACTCTCGCTTTTGTTCTTACGGCCCAACGACCTGTTTTATCCACCTCTCTTCATTTCAGATCGGATCTCGGACCTTCCGGTCACTCTGCATCAGGAGGTACATTTCTAGATTTAAATTTCATATGTGCTTGTTTGTGCCGTCCATTGTTTGCATTTTGTATATTAAAATATGTGAGAGAGAGAGAGAGAGAAATAGGGAGAGTGTGGCGCCTTCCAAACCCGGGTCAGAAGTTTGGGGCCCACAACACATACACACACCATATTTAAACCTGTTTGTGAATATAATAATATAGGCAATGACCCTACTTACCATAATCAAGGATCGCAATAGTTTAAAGTATGTCCACAAGCCACAATCTTATTTATTACAAACGTACCAAATCCAAAATTTATTTATCTTACATTTGAAGTCAAACTTAATTACAATATTTTAGCAAACACTAAGCCACACAACTTCAGCTAGCTAGTTCCAGTTCAACCTGTAAACCTAACTGGCACACTCGACTGGGGATCATCGCTATTACCAAATTCCTTTTTAACTAAAAAAGAACATAAACATATTCGCAAGAGTGAGCTAACTAGCTCAGCAAGTCATAATGACAACACTAAGATTTAATAATGATCAAATGAAATAATATAGGGAATCAAGTTTCCTGATACACAATGATTAGAATTGGATATTCACTTTTATTTTAAAAACCAAGGTTAGTGTTGTGCATATGTTGTGTACTTGATGATTTCATAAACAAAACATCTAAGTAGATTTTACATAGTGAAATTATGTAGCACTCGACGGATAAGAATTATAGTCCCGACTAATAACTCATTATAGTCCCGACGATTGATTAACTTATTATCCATCGAGTGAGTAGCTTATGTAATAATAAGTTTGTAGCACAGTTACGTATGCACCTTTGTATAGAATCTGTAGTAGCATATAAGTCATGTTGACTTTAACTAGATATGCAGAATAGGTTGATTAATTGTACATAAATGATGTCTTGTAATTCTGCATAAGTGATATAGAGTCAAGTGCCAAAATAGCTACCGACGGATGATTAACAAAGCCATCGACGGATGATCAAATGACTATCAACGGATGTTTAATATAGCAGTCGATGGATGATAAATTAAATCATTAACGGATGTTCTGAAAGTCGACGGATGATTATATGAAGAATTCAAACAGCAGTTGAATAGTGAAAGCTGACACACAGCCGTCGAGATGTATACAAACACACTATGGAAGCCCATTAACTGGGTAATAGAGGACAAAAAGCAGCAAAGCTTAAGACTGTTAGATTTTATATTTGTTCAGTCTTTTTGACTTTGTAATCTTGGTATTATATAAACCAAGAGAGTAGCAAATAGAAAAATGACTGAGATAGCTGAGAAACACAAAAATAGAGAAATCTTTGTAAGCAGAATCCTTAGCATTTTCCTGTATTCTCAGTAGTTCCATTTGTAAGCAGCTGTGAGCATTCCTGCACACAGAGTCCTCTCGATATATTATATATATCTCTGGTGGAATTGTTTAAATCCACCAGAAAGTTTTTAAAGACTCTTGTTTTTAATTACTTATGTTTTGATTCAATTAAGTTACTATTCCACATTGTGCTAATCAAAACATTATATCTATATTCGAGTTGAACATTTTTATTTCGAGAAAAAGGTTCAAGAATTCCATTCAACCCCTCTTCTGTAATTCTTGCTATATTGTTAAGTACTAACAATTGGTATCAGAGCAAGCTCTTAATCTACAAAGAGTTTAAAGATCAAAACAATTCAGCAAGATGAATAAGAAAGATGTTGGAGTCAAGATTCCTTTTCTTGATAAAGATAATTACCATCATTGAAAGGTAAAGATGCATCTTCATATGTTTTCTCAAGATGAGGCTTATGTGGACTGCATAGAATGAGGCCCTCATGTTCCAATGAGAGCTGCAACAGGAAACGAGCCATCTGTTCCAAAGCCAAGGCATGAATGGTCTGATCCTGACATTGAACAAGTCAGGAAAGATAAAAAGGCCATGAACATTCTGTTCAATGGTGTTGATGCAGACATGTTTGATAACATCATCAACTGCAAAACTGCCAAGGAAGTTTGGGACACAATACAGATAATTTGTGATGGCACTGAGCAAGTAAGAGAAAATAAAATGCAGCTCCTGATTCAGTAATATGAGCATTTTCACAATGAAGAAAGTGAGTCACTCACTGACATTTTTAGTAGATTCCAAAAACTACTAAATGCTCTTAAGTTGCATGGAAGAGTCTATCAGACTAAAGACTCCAATCTGAAATTTCTCAAATCTCTTCCAAAGGAATGGAAACCAATGACAGTCTCATTGAGAAACTCATAAGATTATAAGGAGTTTACTTTGGAGAGACTGTATGGCATTCTGAAGACCTATGAGCTTGAGATAGAGCAGGATGAAAGAATGGAGAGAGTAAAGATGAAAGGAGGATCCATTACACTAGTTGCTGATCTGGAAAAGGAGAAGGAAGTGAAGGTGGAAGCTGTAGAATCAACTTCAAAGGTCTGTGAGAATAAGGGTAAGGGGCTAGCTGTAGAAAGTGAAGATTCATTGAGCCGAGATGACATTGAGGACATTGATGAGCACCTAGCATTTCTTTCAAGAAGATTTGCCAAGCTCAAGTTCAAGAAGAACTTTGGAGCAGCCAAGCCAAATAGAAACATGGTGGATAAGTCAAAATTCAAATGTTTCAAATGTGGCTTGGCAGGGCATTTTGCAAATGAGTGTAGAAAGTCAGATTCCAGTAAGAAAAGATTTGATTATGTGGATTATAAGCAAAAATACTTTGATCTACTCAAACAAAAGGAAAGGGCTTTTATTACACAAGAGAATGACTGGGCAGCTAATGGTTTGGATGAAGATGAAGATGTCAACTATGTCAATCTATCCCTAATGGCCAAGTCTGATGAAACAGAGACAAGTTCCTCAAGCAATCAGGTAATCACTAAAAACCTTGCACATTTATCTAAAGCTAAGTGTAATGATGCCATAAATGACATGTCTACAGAATTACATCATTTGTGTGTTACACTTAAGTCTCTCACTAAAGAAAATGCTAAAATCAAAGAAAACAACTTGTTTTTAAGTGAGAGGAATAATGTGCTTGAGTCTCAGTTTGTCGAGTTTGAGAAACTAAAAATTGAGTGTAAGATTGCCAATGAGGAATTAACTGAGTCCTTGAAAAAGGAAGAAATTTTGAAGAAGCAGCTCGAGCGTGAACAAGAGGTGATTAAAGCATGGAAAACATCCAGGGATGTTCATGCTCAAATCACCAAAGTTGAAGGAATTGAGTGTTTTTGTAATGAAGCCTGGAAAAAGAATAAAGAGAAACTAGAACCTATTTTGGTAGATGGGTTGCTGACAGATGTAGACTCCACAGATGATGAGGACTATCCGTCGGATAACAAAAAGTGTTATCCGTCGAATGATAAAAATCCTCATTCGTCGGCTGTAAGCAAACCCATTAGCAAAGATAAATTAATCAAGCTAAATGATAAGTATGGGTCTGTTTCCAAGAACTTTATTTCAGGAGAGTCAAGGCAAGCTAAGAAAGGGAAAAAAGCTAATGTTGGTCACATGACTGTCAAACAGTTAAGTGACAGACTTAAGAAAATAGAGGTAAAAACAAAGACTAAAAAGAAAAACAATAACAAGCACAATAACTACACACCTGATAAATATGCTTCTAGAAAAATCTGTGAAGTGTGGTAGTGTAAATCATTTGTCTGTTAATTGCAAATCTGCCATGCCTACTCCCATGTCTGTTCAGCCTCAATTTCCTAACATGAATGCCATGCCTCCCATGCCTGTTAATGCTATGCCTACACAGAAAATAAATGCACAGTTTGCTAATATGCCATTTGCACCTAATCCATATTATGCTGCATACAATATGCCTCAAATGCCATTTAGCATGCCTTACTGGAATAACATGTTTGCACCAAGCATGCCATTTCCTGTTAGCCATAACATGCATGATAATTCTGCTGCATTTAGTAGTTTCAAAGGTACAACCTAATTGACTAAGGAAGAATCTGAAATTCCTAAGTCAAATGAGATAAAACCTAAGAAACAGAAGAAGAAAGCTAACAAGGCAGGACCCAAGGAAACTTGGGTACCAAAATCAACTTGATTTGATTTTGATGTGTGCAGGGAAACAGAAGGAATCTTTGGTATTTGGATAGTGGTTGTTCAAGACACATGACTGGTGATTCTACCCTGCTCACAGAGTTTAAGGAGAGAGCTGGCCCAAGTATCACTTTTGGAGATGACAACAAAGGTTATATTGTGGGATATGGCTTGATTTCAAAGGACAATGTCATCATTGAAGAGGTTGCCTTAGTGGATGGTCTCAAACACAATCTGTTGAGTATCAGCCAGCTTTGTGACAAAGGTAACTCAGTAACCTTCAACAAAGAAGCCTGTGTTGTGACTAACAATCAAAACAACAAAATGGTTCTCACTGGTGTGAGAAGAGGAAATGTGTACCTAGCTAACTTCAACTCAACTAAAGCAGAATCTGTAACTTGTCTTCTCAGTAAAGCAAGTCAAGATGAAAGTTGGCTATGGCACAAGAAGCTATCCCATTTAAACTTCAAGACCATGAATGAGCTGGTAAAGAAAGAACTAGTAAGTGGCATTCCTCTAGTGGAGTTTATAAAGGATGGACTGCATGATGCCTGCCAAAAAGGGAAGCATATCAAAGCATCATTCAGGAAGAAACTTGATTCAGCAATTGAAGAGCCTCTGCAACTGCTTCACATGGATTTGTTTGGACCAGTCAATGTATTGTCAATTTCAAAGAAAAGATTTTGCCTAGTAATTGTAGATTTCTCAAAATTCTCTTGGACATATTTCCTAAAATCTAAAGATGAGGCTAGAGAAATCATCATCAATCACATAAGGCAAGTTAACAATCATCCTGATTTCAAAGTTAGAAGAATCAGGAGTGACAATGGAACTGAGTTCAAGAACTATGTCATGAGAGCATTTTGTGAGGAAAATGGGATCTTGCATGAGTTTTCAGCAGCAAGGACTCCACAACAGAATGGAGTAGTGGAAAGAAAGAACAGATCTCTTATTAAAGTTGCAAGGACAATGCTTGAAGAATCAAAATTATCAACATATTTCTGGGCTGAAGCTGTAAACACTGCATGCTACACTCAGAACATCTCTCTGATTAATCAAGCAAGATACATGACTTCTTATCAATTGTTCAAGAACAAGAAGCCAACTCTAAACTTTCTTCATGTCTTTGGCTGTAAATGCTATATTCTGAGAAATCAAACTGATCAAAATGGGAAGTTTGATGCTAAAGCAGATGAAGGAATTTTTGTTGGATATGATGTTGGTAAAGCATATAGAGTCTACAATCTAAGAACCAACATTGTTGTGGAATCTATACATGTTGTGTTTGATGATAAAAAGATTGAAGGACTGAAAGATGGAGATTACCATGAGAGCCTCAAATTCGACAATGTTGAGATGGTCAGTGATGGAAGTGATGATGAGAGTGATCAAGAAACAGTGTCTAAGGATAATGTAGACAAATCTACCACCAATGAAGCACAAAACTCAACATCCGTCGAGCTGCAAAATGCTTCATCCTTCGGTACTCAAAATTCACTATCCGTCGGGTTATGAAAAGGAGCAGGAAGTCAAGGCAGATCACCCATAGATAGTACCCCTTTCTCAAATCAAAGATCCACAAACTTCGGGGGAGTTTCTAGCAATCAAAATTCAATCACACATCAAGACAACATTGAGGTCTCTTCATCTAGAGCTAATCTACCTCAATCAAGGAAATGGACAAAAGATCACCCCTTTGAACTGATTATTGGTGATGTTTCTTCTAGAGTTCAAACAAGAAGAGAAACTCGGGAAGAATGTCTATACATCAGCTTTCTGTCAAAGGAAGAACCAAAGAAGGTAGAAGAAGCTTTGTTAGATCCTGATTGGATTTTAGCTATACAGGAGGAGCTAAACCAATTTGAAAGGAATAAAATATGGAAGCTGGTACCCAAGCCTAAAGGAAAGAATCCAATAGACACCAAATGGGTATTCAGAAACAAGATGGATGAAAATGGCATAGTAGTAATGAACAAATCCAGATTGGTTGCTAAAGGCTATTGCCAGCAAGAAGGAATAGATTTTGATGAAACATTTGCTCCTGTTGCAAGACTTGAAGCCATCGGAATCTTCTTAGCCTATGCAGCCCATACCAATTTCAAGGTCTATCAAATGGATGTCAAAAGTGCCTTTCTGAATGGAGATTTGGAGGAAGAAGTGTATGTTATTTAACCTCCTGGCTTTGAAGATACAAATTTTCCAGAGTATGTCTATTATCTACTGAAAGCACTTTATGGACTGAAGCAAGCACCTAGAGCCTGATATGACACTTTATCAAAGTTCTTTTTGGAAAATCACTTCACAAGAGGTACTGTAGATAAAACTTTATTTTTCAGAAATGTTAATGGCTCTAGCATACTTGTTCAAATTTATGTAGATGATATTATTTTTGGCTCTACAGATGAGAAACTTTGTAAAAAGTTTGCCAAACTGATGCAAAGTAAGTATGAAATGAGTATGATGGGAGAACTAACTTACTTTCTTGGTTTACAAGTTAAGCAAGTTAGTGATGGAATATTCATTAGTCAAACTAAATATATTTTTGATCTTTTAAAAAAGTTTGATCTAATGGATTGCACATCTGCAAAAACTCCCATGGCCACTACAACTAAGCTTGAACTAAACACTACTAAAAAGTCTGTGGATATTTCAAGCTACAGAGGCATGGTTGGCTCACTTCTGTACTTAACAGCTAGTAGGCCAGATATAATGTTTGCTACATGTTTATGTGCTAGATTTCAGGTTGATCCTAGAGAGTCTCACTTGATAGCTATTAAGAGAATTTTTAGATATCTCAAGGGAACACCAAAACTTGGCATTTGGTATCCTAGAGATTCTGGTTTTGATCTAACTGGTTATTCAGATGCAGATTATGCAGGTTGCAGAATTGACAGAAAAAGCACAACAGGAACTTGTCAATTTCTAGGAAACAAGCTTGTGTCCTGGTTCAGTAAAAAGCAAAATTCAGTTTCTACTTCTACAGCTGAAGCTGAATATATTGCTGCTGGCAGTTGCTGTGCATAAATTTTATGGATGAAAAATCAATTGCTAGACTATGGTTTGCAAGTTGAGAGGATTCCTATTTTCTGTGATAGCACAAGTGTAATTGCCATCACTGAAAATCCAGTGCAACATTCAAGGACAAAGCACATAGACATCAAGTACCATTTCATAGGGCAGCATGTAATGAATGGTACTGTAGAGTTACATTTTGTTCCAAGTGAGAAGCAACTTGCAGATATCTTTACCAAGCCACTGGATGAATCCACCTTTTCAAGGTTGGTAAGTGAGTTAGGTATGCTTAATTACTCTTGAATTTATCTGAGTTATTTTGCAAGTTGAAATGTAACCAGAAATTTAACTGATTTTTAGTCATGGATGAATTTTTGGCTAAGTCAAAATTTGCATCTCAACGGATGACCATTATCCATCGAGTTGAGTCATCCGTCGATATACTATTTGCAAATAAAAATCAATTACTTTTTTGGAATCTTTTAAAACTCGACGGATAACAGTTTATCCTCATCCGTCGAATTGTCTAAATCTTAACCATTACTTCCCTGAACATTATCCATCGAGTATACTTACTATTTGTAAGCTTTATACGACAGATAATGGGTGGAATTTTTACAGTTTAATTTTAAAACGGTTATTTTAGGCAATTTCTATTGGTCAATTTACTCTTCTTTATTATTTTTATCCGTTGTTTTTGAGATAGTATAAAAGCTTATTTCATTCCAATTATTTTCTTTTATCATTCTCAAATTCAACTGCTTTTATTTTATTCTCTCTCAAGCAAATATCCTCTTTCTCTTCAAGCTTTCATTCTCTAACAATGGCACCTGTAGTAAAGATTATGTCTCAGACTGGGTTCATTTATGAGAAGAACAACTTCACTGCTTTGGTCAATAAGGGTATTCAGCAATCAGAAGACTATCACAAGATGATGGACTTCGTGAAGAACTGCAAGTTAAGTTATGCCATGCTTGAATCACCTACAATTTTCTGTGAAGTTGTTGAAAAGATATGGACCACTGCAATCTACAACTCTACTGACAAAACCATCACTCTAACTATCAAAGGTAATGAGTTCTATATCAATAGTGATGTGATAAAAGCATGTTTCAAAATTTCTGATGATAATGTAAATTCACCACACACTGACACTGATATTATCAATATGCTTAATTCCATGCATTATGCACTTCCTACTACTAAGCTAAGTGATATTAGAAGATTAGGTCTTAGGAAGGAATGGAGTTTCATGTGTGATGTTGTGACTAAAGTTTTCTCTGGAAAAATCAGTAATTTTGATTCTGTGAACATTTCCATGCTTAACATGCTATACATACTAGTTACAGATAAATTTTACAATTTCAGTGACCTTGTCTTGCATGAGTTAGGTTTTAAACTAGGTGAGTTAGCCAAAAGGGGAAAGAATGTATATTATGCTAGATTTTTCATGATATTGGCTAACCATCTTTGTCAAGAGATTGTACTTGAGAACCCAAACAACAAATTAGCTTGTTGGGTTCAAGAGAGAAGAATCATTGCAGATTTGAACAGAGCCAACCATCATAGGGATATGCCAATGTTCTACTTTCCTGTAATGCAAACACCTCAGGTAAGTGAGGTAAGTTCATCTATACCCTCAACTATTCCAATCTCCTCAATTTCTTTGAGTTCAGGATTAGCTATGGAAACTGTGACAATGACCAAAGAGTTGCCTACCAAAGCTGCCAAAACAATTGTAATTTCTAAATCCAAGTCAAAGAAAACCCCCTCTGGTATCTCTCAAAAGGTACCAGTTGAAAAATCTACCAAAGCCAAAGAGGGGAGTGTGAAGGAGGGTCATTTAGGTGAGGGAAGGGGTGAACATCAAAGAAACCCCAAGGATAAGGTTGGAGAGTTGAGTGAATCCCAGCCTAGCCACACTGCAGTTTCCCAACAAACTGCAGTGCTTAAAAAGGACAAAAGCTCACTTCTAGCTGCATCCTCCCAAAAGGATGTGGCTATTGAACAAAGCTCTCAGCCAAGAGCACAGGCCAAAAGGGTTAGGGACACAAGCTCACCCCAAACTTACACAGGAAAGAAGAAATCCAAAACAACTGGGGATGCATAAGGCACACACACAGTGCAAACTGGTGCTAAAGACACAGTCCCTGCACTTTCTCAAATTCAGATTGATGTGGCTCCAATAAATGTGGAGTCACAGCCAAAATCTCTTATAATAGAAGCCTCTGAAACACCATACTCACCAACAAACTCTCTGAAAGTGGATATGATAAACACTTCAATTCCTGATTCCCCTTCTTTAACTATGTTGGGGAAGCCAAAATCTAGTGCAAGTGAGCATCATCTTTTAGATGATTTGTTGGCTCACTTGCCAATTCTTTCAGATACTATTTTGACATCTGTGCCTCAAATAACTTCAATCAACACAGAGTCAACAATAGTTTCTCTTCCCACCTCATTCATTTCTACTCTCTCGATGGATATTGCTCATTCGTCGAGTAGTGATTGTATCCCGACGGATAAGCTTAACAGCAGTTATCCGTCGGATAGCTTTACCACTCACCCGATGGATATCACTTATCCGTCGAGTGTCTCTGTACAACTTCAAACTTCAATTATTTCTAGTACAGAAGATTTAGTGGTAATACAGTCACTCTTAGGACTGAGAGAGGAGAGTGCATTGAGTGAGAGGCTGGGTTGCTCCCAGGCAAAAGGAGAGGAAAAGAGTGAATCTCAGCAATCCATTTATTCAGGATTGGCAAAAGTGAGGGAAGGGGTGAACATCAAAGAAACCCCAAGGATTTAGTAATGCCATATGGTACCATGCAAGATCTATTACTCAGATTGAGGAGATAATCAGATTCTGAAAAGAAGCTAGCCAAGCTGGAAAATAGAGTTCAAGTTATTGAGAATTCAGTGGTTATCCTTCTTCAAAATCAACAGACTCAGACAAATCTTCTCATGCAACTGGCTAAAGTCCTAACTCCTCAACTTGATGATAACAAAAAGGGGGAGAGAGAATCAAGTAAGGGGGAGAAAGGACCAATTGAGGGGGAGAAACTTCAAGTACAAATCAGCAAAGTAATTGTACCTTCAATTACAGTCTCCAAGCCAATAGTTGCAGATGGTATAGATCTAATTAAAACAGCAGCAACAAATTTGAAAGTTGCTGAAAAAGGAAAGTTGAGTTTGATCAACTGGAATAAGATTGATGAGGAGATACAGAAAAAGTTTAAACTAGTCAAGGAGCCAGTTCAGTCAGCCATCCATCACTCTCATGTCAAGCCAATCAGTGTGAATGAGATGAGCATGAACTATCTGGAAAAAGGACAATCTTCCTGCATCAGGTCTACAAAGGCTGAAAAAATTCTTAAACCAAGGGAAAATTATCCAAAATCATCTTGGAAGAACCCTATGGACACTGTGTATGAGACACCCAAGCCTGATAAAAAGAAGCTTATGTCAAGATCTATTATCTTCTATAAAGATCCAGCTGATTCAGCTTCAAAAAGGAGAATTGCTAAGATATTCAGAAATGGAAAGGAAATTTGTGTGGTAGCTGGACATCCACAATTTGCTCAAGCAAAGAAAGAAGAAAAAGCCAGATTAAAGCAGGAAAAGAGGCAAGCTGCTCTAGATGTAAAGAAGTCTAAAGAAAAGAAAGAACAGATTGCTATCTTGGCCAAGCTACAGGCTGTAAACTCTTCTCAACAAATTCTCTCTCAACCATCTGAAGCTGCTGAATCAAAGAAGAAAATTGAAGAACAGAAGAAATCCCCAAGGAAGAAAGAATTGGCTAGAAGAACAAAAAGGAAACTGGATGTTGTTGACAAGGAATTGGAAGATCAATTTCCTAAGGAATCCACTCCAGCTACAACTCAAGCATCAAAGCCCTCTGTGGTATTTGAAGGCAAGGGTGGTGGATCCCTACAGGAACATACATGGTGAACCTATTGTGCCAAAGGATGAGCCAATAGAGTGGGATGAAATACCAATTCCTGACTTTAACTTACCAATCCTTAGCAAGCCAAAAAGGACAAAGTCAAGGGCAGTCAAGAAAGTGAAGCTGTCACCTCTCAAATCCAAGTCAGTAGTTAAAGCTCAACCCAAGGTCAATAGGGGAGACTACTTGTACTTGTGTGATATCAAAGAATTTTCAGATCTAAATCTTTATCTGGATGAACTGGATGAAGTAAGGGCAATTGATGCATACAGAAACCTACCTGAAAGGTTGGTGTTCAAGTACAAAAGAGGAAGGAAGATTCAGTGGCCACTTCACAGGATTCTTCAAGAAAGCCAAGCTGTGCTGATTAAAGTCTATTCATCCTTCAAGAAAAACTTTGGGTTCAATGTAACTGCAAGAAGACTAGTATTGAAGAAGATTGAAGAGCTGAGGAGTGTTAGAGCTAAAGATGCACTCCCAAGGACTCTAATCATCCCATACACAGGGAGAAGAGTGCATCTAAGGCCCTACTGGCTGATGGAATTCATGGATGACAAGGGTGTAAGAAGATTCTTCAGATTAGAAGACCAATTGAGTATCTCTAGCAATGAGACTCTCTTGGAAATGCAAGAAAAGCTAAATCTCTCAGAATCTGATGAACTAGAATTCCACAGGCAGCTCCAGAATCAAATTGAAGAAAATAACAGAAAGTTGGAAGAAGATCCAGACCTTCAAGGAACTAGAAAAATCTGCTCAGGCTAGAGGAGCATCTTGAATTGACTGTGAGCCAAACCTTGCACACTTTAATTAATTGAAGCACTTTCAGTTTTATCTACTTATCTTTAAAGATATATGTTCAGAATGTTTTGTTATCATCAAGTATCTCTTAATTTATGGCTACAATTCCAGTAGACATAAATTGGGGGAGATTGTTGTGCATATGTTGTGTACTTGATGATTTCATAAACAAAACATCTAAGTAGATTTTACTTAGTGAAATTATGTAGCACTCGACGGATAAGAATTATAGTCCCGACGGATAACTTATTATAGTCCCGACGGATGATTAACTTATATCCATCGAGTGAGTAGCTTATGTAATAATAAGTTTGTAGCACAGTTATTTATGCACCGTTGTATACAATCTGTAGTAGCATATAAGTCATGTTGACTTTAACTAGATATGCAGAATAGGTTGATTAATTGTACATAAATGATGTCTTGTAATTCTGCATAAGTGATATAGAGTCAAGTGCCAAAATAGCTACCGATGGATGATTAACAAAGCCATCGACGGATGATCAAATGACTATCAACGGATGTTTAATATAGCAATCGATGGATGATAAATTAAATCATCAACGGATGTTCTGAAAGTCGACGGATGATCATATGAAGAATTCAAACAGCAGTTGAACAGTGAAAGCTGACACACAGCCGTCGAGATGTAAACAAACACACTGTGGAAACCCATTAACTGGGTAATAGAAGACGAAAAGCAGCAAAGCTTAAGACTGTTAGATTTTATATTTGTTCAGTCTTTTTGACTTTGTAATCTTGGTATTATATAATCCAAGAGAGTAGCAAATAGAAAAATGACTGAGATAGCTGAGAAACACAAAAACAGAGAAATCTTTGTAAGCAGAATCCTTAGCATTTTCCTGTATTCTCAGTAGTTCCATTTGTAAGCAGCTAAGAGCATTCCTGCACACAGAGTCCTCTCGATATATTATATATATCTCTGGTGGAATTATTTAAATCCACCAGAAAGTTTTTAAAGACTCTTGTTTTTTATTACTTATGTTTTGATTCAATTAAGTTTCTATTCCGCATTGTGCTAATCAAAACATTATATCTATATTCGAGTTGAACATTTTTATTTCGAGAAAAAGGTTCAAGAATTCCATTCAACCCCCTTCTGTAATTCTTGCTATATTGTTAAGGGACTAATAGTTAGGCTGCTGATCAGTCACGTACTAACCCCGAGCAAGGCTCCCATCTTTGCTCTATATACTGGATCCAAGGCACACATTAGCCTAATACGACCACGAATCTGGTCTGACCACGAATCTGGTCCATATTTAAAAACAATCCAATTCTATAATAATAGCATGATAACAATGTAATTCAATAAACTGAATCATAAATAACATTTATCTTGAAGCATAAGGTGCTTCACAACACCAGAAAGGTATAACAAGGTCAACAAGAAGATTGACTTTCAATTCAAGAAAAGAATCCAAGTGTAGAAGACCAAGGGTGCCAAGGTTACAAGGAATGGTCTTCTGCTATACAAGGCATAAAGGTTTGTCTGACAAGAAATCTCATATCAAGGATCAGTATGTGGTAGATATGTATTTGTGGAGTAGTATCAGATAGGTGTAGTTCGTATCCAAGAATTCAACAATCAAGGGTTTACAAGAAATCAGGTTCACGGCACAAGAACAATAAGAATCAGGGTTTAGGGTTAAGTACTTCAAATTACTTGCAATATAGAATAGGAATTAATGGGAATAATTGCAACGTAATGAAAAGAGTTCAAAAGTATTCACAAGTATATTACAAGAAAGTTCAGGGACATTTGCCTTATCAATTCGCTTTCACTTCACTAACACTTGTCAATTGGTTCCCACTCACTAACCACTTACTTTCCTTTTCTATGTCTCGCTTCCTCTGTTAGACATCACATATACTGGTTCTATTCGATACAAGCTTCTATCTACCCTTCATTTCACCCAAATCCGACGTACGGATTAAAAGTTACAGCAGAAACAGTCAAACAATGCATAACCAATCATTTTATTCAGCAATCAGGTCACATATAACACATAGCATGTAAGATATTCAATCTAAATAATTTTTCAAAGACGATTCGGGGTCAAAATGATTTTCCAGGTATTTAATACGAATTTTTTTTGAACAATTTTCGGAATTAAAATCAAACTCAGAATCATTTTATAATTAAATAACCGAGTTTGAACACCCAAAATTGACTTTAAAATAATTTTATAATAATTATCGAACCTTGAAAATAATTTAAAATAATATTTTAAAGCTCAAAACTATTTTTCGGAATTTTTAAATCAATTTTAAATAATTAAATCCAGTTAAATAATCAATTAAAATTAATTAATAAATAATTAAATTAATTAATCAATTTATATTTAAATTAATTGACAAATTAAATAATTAATTATAAATTAAAATTAATTAATTAAATAAGTAAAATTTATTTTGTAATTAAAATAATTTTCAGAAATCTAATACTAAATTTTGGAATTAAATTAGATAAATAAAAACAATTTTTGAAAATATAAATTCTGGGGGGTAAAGTGTAAGATTTAAAAAATGTTAATCGTAAAATTGAACATGTAACCTTTGCAAAAGTGGGTACGAAAACAGAAAACGGAAAAAACAACAGGAACTAAAGTGAAGTCCCCCCCCGCCACCTGTCCTGACGAGCCGCCGCCGGCGACGTCGCCTGACTTTGTTCTTCTGTCCAGAAATGCACAGGAAGGTGCAGAATTAAAGAATAGCTCCCCAGGAATTTGTTCCCATGATCGAACTCCGCAAACGGCTCGTTTCCTGGCCGGAAATTGCAACAGAAGTTTGATGTCGGCGTACTCCACTTCTAGAATCCGGCGATCGAAAACGAAATCGTTCACTCGATTTGATTACACGAAAAGACTCCTCTTAAAACGATGCACACACTGGTGAACTCAGTTGCAACCCAGAATTTATCAATCAAAAACCCCTAAATTTAATTAAAAAAATTCAAGAACAGTGAAGAACATTCATAAATCTTATTTCAAGAATCAAACAGTCATTTCAACATGATATTGAACTCTATTTTCGACATATAATATACCAAAATGACCAGGAAGAGAGGATCTACATGATTATGCCATCAAATCGTACAAACAACATCAAGAACAAAAATTCATATTTTAATCCATTATTAATTCGAATTAAAATAATTAAATCAGAAAAATACCTTGATTTCTGGGCAAAAATAGATGATTGATTCAGAAAGAAGATTTTGATAGCTTCGTTTTGATATATTGCACGCCCGAATCAGAGTTCGATAACACCTTCATTTTTGCGATTTATTTACAAGAATACGGTGTTTTATAAAGTTTTCTCTGTTTTTCAGGGTTTGTACTGTCCGATTATGATTTTGCGCATGAAAATGAAATAAGAAAGGGCTATTTATATTTACAAAATATTAGTATGTTCCGGATCGTGTTGGATCGATAAATACGTTTGTTTTGGATAAACATTATCCTTTTTGGATAAACACTATCCTGTTTTGGATAAGCACTATCATGTTTTGGATAGACGTTATCCTATTTCGGATAATTATCAAAACTGGGCTTTTATAAAGCGATTGTACGAAGATACTGTTATCGAAAAGGGTTAGCATATCGAAAATATCGCGCCGGGCCGCGCACGGGTCAAACCGTAATCTGGATCGAAAAAGTCAAAACATGGAAAATGTCCGGAATTACTAGATTAGGTTAGGATGGAATTTTCGGAAGAGTTTCGGGTTATAAAAACGTAAAAACAGTTGAGGTTGGACAATTCCCGGATTTATAAAATAATTTTGTAATTATTCAGAAATAAATAATAATTTCATAAATCAATATAAAATCATATAATACTCCAAAAATTACCAGAAAAATACCTTAATTATCTATATTTTATTCTGGACATAATAAAATTAACATACCTAGACTTTACCACATATGAACATTCAAATAATATTACCAATCATCAAATAATTCACCAAAAAAAATCACATAATAATCATTTATTGATCAAAATAATTACACGTCATGTCCCGGATATTACATCCTCCCCCCTTAAAAGGATTTTGTCCTCACAATCTCCTAAGTAAACAACTAAGGGTACTTTTCTCGCATATCACTTTCTAACTCCCAGGTTGATTTTTCAACCTTTAGGTTTCTCCACAATACTCTTACTAAATTCACAACTTTATTTCTCAATACCTTCTCTCTCTTTTCTAGAATCTCTATTAGATTCTCTACATATGATAAATCTGCCTGAAGTTCTATTGGCACATACTCAATTACATGCCTAGAGTATGGATTATACTTCTTAAGCATTGATACGTGAAAAACATTATAAATATGCTCCATGTGCGAGGGTAATGCTAATTCGTATGCTATCTTACCGATACGTTTTAAAATTTCAAAAGATCCAATGTATCTAGGGCTCAACTTCCCTCTCTTTCCGAATCTCGATAATCCTTTCCACGGTGACACTTTGAGTAACACTAAATTTTCTTCTTCGAATTTCATATCCTTTCTGGATTGGTCGACATATTTCCTTTGACGATCTTGTGCTGCAATTAGCCTTCTCTGAATAACCTCAACAACTTCCTTGGTCTGCTGTACCAACTCGGGTCTAAGTATCTTACATTCTTCGACTTCATCACAATATACAGGTGATCGACATTTGTGTCCATAAAGCGCTTCATAGGGAGGCATTCCGATACTGGCATGATAACTGTTGTTGTAAGCAAACTTCACTAAGGGCAAATGCTCATCCCAATTTCCTTTGAAATCAATAGTGCACACACGTAACATATCTTCGATTGTTTGGATTGTTCTCTCGCTTTGGCCCTCCGTCTGTGGATGATAAGTCATGCTCATATTTAACTTAGTTCCCAAACATTCTTGGAAACTTCTCTAAAATCTTGAATTGAATTGTGGATCACGATCAGACACGATAGACACAGGGACTCCATGACGCATTACCTTCAGATACATGTGAACCAACTTATCCAGTGAAAATCTTTCATTGATGGGAAAGAAATGCGCTGATTTGGTTAGTCTGTCCACTATAACCCAAATAGCATCGTGGTTCGCTTTCGTTCTTGGTAAGCCAACTATAAAATCAATAGCAATGTGCTCCCACTTCCACTCTGGAATCTCTAGTGGCTGTAATAATCCACTTGGTCTCTGGTGCTCCGCCTTAACTCTCTGACACGTGTAACATTTATTAACCCATTCCACAATTTCTCTCTTCATGTCTGGCCACCAATAATTCTCTTTTAAATCTCAATACACCTTGGTACTTCCCGGATGAATGGAATACCTTGAGTTTTGAGCTTCTTGTATCTTCAATTCTGCTACTAGTGGTATCCAAATTTTGGATGAAAATCTGAGAATACCTTGATCGTCCTTCTGAGTGCATAATTCTTCTCCAACCAACCGATTGATATCCTGATCCATTATTTCCTCTTGGCACTTTCTTATTTCACTAACAATTCTGGTTGAAAAGTCATACTGTACATCTTCGCTTCATCTGGTTTGCAAATTCTGACCTCCAAGTCCAACTTCTGAAATTCCTTATATAATTCCTCAAGTATCGTCAACATGTCGAGTCTTTCTTTTCTGCTTAATACATCTGCCACCACATTCGCTTTTCCTGGATGATAGTTAATCGTGCAATTATAGTCTTTGATCAACTCCAACCATCTCTTATGTCTTATGTTAAACTCCTTCTGCGTGAATATGTACTTCAAACTCTTATGATCCGTATAAATCTCACATCTTTCTCCGTATAAATAGTGTCTCCAAATCTTTAAGGCGAATACTATCGCTGCTAGTTCCAAATCATGAGTAGGATACTTCTGCTCATGAGGATTCGGTTGTCTTGACACATAAGCAATGACTTTATCATGCTGCATCAAAACACAACCTAATCCCTTATGAGAAGCATCACTTTAGATTACGAAATTCCCTTGATCATCTGGAAGTGACAAAATAGGTGTCGTGATCAATATTTTCTTTAATTCCTGAAAACTTTCTTCACATTTCTTATTCCATATAAACTTCTCATTTTTCCTGGTAAGCTTCGTCAAAGGCGTCGCAATCTTCGAGAAATCTTGAACAAATCGTCGATAATATCCTGCCAGTCCTAAGAAACTTCTCACCTCTGTTGGTGTTTTTGGCCTTTCCCAATTCGTAATAGCTTCAATCTTCGCTGGGTCCACTTTGATCCGTTCATGACTTACCACGTGTCCTAAGAATTGAACTTCTTATAACCAAAATTCACACTTCGAAAAGTTTGCATATAACTTCTTCCTTCTCAAAATTTCCAAAGTTGTCCGTAGATGCTCCGTGTGGTCTTCCATTGACTTTGAGTAAATCAAAATATCATCAATAAACACAATGACAAACTTGTCCAGATATTCCTTGAAAATTCTGTTCATCAAGTCCATAAATGCAGTTGGGGCATTGGTCAACCCAAAAGACATCACTAAGAATTCATAATGATCGTACCTTGTCTCGAAAGCTGTCTTTGGTATATCTTCAGGTTTGATCTTTAATTGGTGATATTCGGATCTCAAATCAATCTTAGAGAAGTACTTGGCTCCTTTCAGCTGATTAAACAAATCGTAAATTCTAGGTAATGGATACTTGTTCTTGATCGTAAGCTTATTAAGTTCTCGATAGTCGATCCATAATCTCATGCTCCCGTCTTTCTTCTTAACAAATAATACCGATGCACCCATGGGGATACACTGGGTCTAATCACTCCTTTTTCCAAATATTCTTGTAATTTTTTTGCCAACTCCTTCATTTCCACTGGCGCCATTCTGTGTGGGGCTTTGGATACTGGTTCCGTTCCAGGTGCCAAGTCGATTGTAAATTCGATCTCTCTATCTGGAGGAAGTCCTGGTAATTCATCTGGAAATTCATTTACCACTGGAATTTCTTCCAACTTTGCTGGCTCCTGACTTCTATCTATCACATAGGCCATGAAATGCTCGCATACTTGTCGTAGTAACTTCTTAGCTTGAATCATCGTCAAAAACTTCTTCGCTTGTCTCTGGCCTCTAAACGTCACCACTTCCTCATCTAGCGTCTTCAATATTACTTTCTTATTACGACAGTCTATCCGAGCATCATGCTTAGATAGCCAATCCATTCCTAAAATTACGTCAAACTCTCCTAACTTAAATGGTATCAAGTCAAAATCAAACTTATGGCCAATAACCTCAATCTCACAGCTCTTACACACTTGGTTAACAGATACACGCTACTGATTTGATAATTCTACCGTCATAATCTCACTTAACAATTCAACCGGAAAATTCAACTTATCAACAGAACCTTGAGAAATAAATGATCGAGTTGCTCCCGAATCTACTAGCACTTTAACACATAAGGAGTTCACAGTAAGCGTACCTACCACAACATCAGTATCCATAATAGCATCCTTCACAGACATGTCATAAACTCCAGCTCTGGGAGACTCATTCATTGTTGGAGTAGCTCCCATGATACACAATGTGTTGTTAACTGGAATTGGTGCCTTCCAATCCCTTACAATATGTCCTAGCTTCCCGCACTTGAAACAAGTAAATCCAATTGCTAGAACCTTGCCTTCCTGATTCTTGGTAGGCTGGTCCTTGTTGACTGGCTCTCTGGCTGGCTGATTACGACATTCCCTTGAATAGTGCCCCTTCTGGTTGCATCTGTAGCAAACTACACTCAACTTCTTGCAAACTCCACCATGTTTCTTGCCACAGACTTGACAGGCTAGTGTAGCTGGTCTCTGCTGGATTGGCTAGTTCCTCATGGTTGGGCGGTTACCTTGGCCTCCGTTGCCTATATTCTGTTTTTTAAAATTTCTTCAGGGCTGGAACTTGCCCTTCCTTTGATTAAAATTTGGAAACTTCCCTACTTAGGACTATCCTTCCTTTCCCTCAAACTTCCTCTTCTTTCCTTCCTTCTCCTTCAGAGACATTTTACTTTCCGTCTCCGCAATCATAGCCTTCTGCACAACTCCCGCATACATGCCCAACTCAAATATGGCCACCTTTCCTCGGATCCATGGCTTGAGTCCTTGTTGAAACCTTTTAACTTTCTTCCTATCAGTGTCCACATATGATGGCACAAACCTAGACAACTCCTCAAACTTACTTTCATCATCCGCCACTGATATATTCCCCTATTTTAGCTCCAAAAATTTTAACTCCATTTGATCCTGAACAAACTGAGGGAAATACTTCTCTAAAAACAGCTCCTTAAATCTATCCTGCGTAACATCATCCGTACCTTCCAACATCTTAACAGTTTCCCACCAGTAGGTGGCTTCATTCTTCAGGTAGTAACTTGCAAACTCAGTCTTCTGCTCATCTCTCACT
Source organism: Apium graveolens (assembly GCF_009905375.1). NCBI lineage: Eukaryota > Viridiplantae > Streptophyta > Magnoliopsida > Apiales > Apiaceae > Apium > Apium graveolens. The sequence goes on from NC_133651.1 coordinate 272,920,284, forward strand.
TTAAGTAAGGCAAATGCCTTCTCAATTTCCTTCAACCAAACTCTCGCCTCGATAAGATCTACAGAACCCTTAAACTCTGGTAGATTCACCGCCTGAAAGGTCTTAAAGGTTACCTGAGGGTTGGTCTGCCTCTGTTGTTGTTGAGTCAGGTGAACTGTTTGTTGAGCCAAGATCTGAAGAACCTGGGCCACAGTTGGGTCTACGGGACCTGGGTTGACATTCTGGTCATTGCTATCTTGGGTGTTATTATTGTTATTATTTTCTTCATTCTGTTTGGTGGAACCGGTATTTCTTCTGGTAGACATTTTCTGTAAAGAGTCAAACATTTTATTTAGCCTTTAAAACATAATCCTTTTTGAAAATATTTTTTAAAACAAAAATATCTCCTTTTGAAAACATTTTCAATAGTTGAACTAAGTAAATTGCATGCTTCTTTACAGAATGTAAACAATTGAGGGGAATAGGATACATGTTATCACAAGAGTTTCATAACTGGTGCAGTAAGATAAAACAGGTATGGTAAAGTAAATGACAATGTTGGAAAGGAAGGGTACTGATATATATCAAAGTTTGGTGGTACAAGCGCAAAGCATTTTATTAAAGGCAAAGGTACAATAGGCTTATTCCTTATTCAGCAGGTCTAGTTTATTCGCACTCCTACCAAAAGTCCGATAATACACCCTATACACTATTATACATATATTACTTATCACATCATTCCTGTCGTTTAGCGTTATGGAAACTCTGATCCACCAAGTCTTTCAAAATCCTCCAATGCTTCTCTAGCCCACCCCATACGATCGCATCTGGGCTGCATACTCACAAGTAGCTCCATGAAGTCTAATCTCACGCCACAAAATGGAATAACTTTCAATGGTGCAATCGTCGCAACTGGTACTATAGCTGACATTGGTAGAAGAGCAGGGTGTGGATCAACTAACGGTCCTCCAACTGACGGCTCCGAGTGATCAGATGATATCAAAATAAAGGAATCTGCCATCGCCGCTATCTGATAATTACGCTTCTAGATAAGAATCTCGAATCTCGCCGCGAATCAAACTAAAACCTACTATTTAACCGCACTTAACCTCTCAATGATTTATTTCTTTATTTTCTAATACTAATCTTAACCCTCTACCCATTCCCGATAATCTAGGCTTGTGATAGTGACTTTAAACCTTAGCTCTGATGCCAAACCTGTGGCGCCCTCCAAACCCGGGTCAGAAGTTTGGGGCCAACAACAATACACACACCATATTTAAAACTGTTTATAAATATAATAATATAGGCAATGACCCTACTTACCATAATCAAGGATCGCAATAGTTTAAAGTATGTCCACAAGCCACAATCTTATTTATTACAAGCGTACCTGTTAGGTCCCAATATGTTTGTAGAAGGGGGGGTTAAATACAAACTATACTGTTTAATCGAATTTAATGCGGAATAAAAATTGAAACAAAATTCAAGTTAAATAAAAATATTATTAAACTTGAAAGGTGTTACAACAACGGTATCGATTACAAGGGATTAATCTCAAATAAATTATTACAAATCTAGAATAAATTCGACTTGAACTTTTTCTATTTTTGCAATAAAAAGATCAAATGCTAAAAGCAATTTGAGATTAAGTTCTAGGGATTTTGATCCGCTAGATAGTTACACAAGAACAAGAGAATGATTTCTAGTGGTTTGGATTTAACTTTAAAAGCTAGAAATATATGATCTTGAATTGCAGTTTGAGAGATGAGATGTTTTGTTCTGCAGCTGCTCAGTTATGTTCTTGAGTGATTGAATTTTTATGTCTTCTGCTGCTTCTGTCTTTTATAATTCAATCAATAGAATCCACTTGAACTAGCATGACTATCTGAGAATTGGCATGACTTTCGGTGAGACAGTCTTTTGAACTAGCAAGATAATCGGTATGACAATTGCTTGAACTAGCATGACAATCGGTGAGACAATTGTTTGAACTGGCAAGACAATCCCATAGCTAGTAGAACTTTCGGTATGACAATCAATTTGAATTAGTATGACTTTCGGTATGACAATCTAATTGTCATACCAGTTCAATTGATTGTCATGCTGAATTAATATTGAATATAAATTCAAAATCAATTCTGAAAATTCATAATATTAATTCAGAATTAATTAATCAATTAATTCAATTAATCAATAAATTAATCTTTGCAGATATAATTTATTTTCTTAATTAAATTATATGACTTAATTAATTAATAGAGAATTAATACTACTCCTGAACAACAACCACTCTTCTAAAAATCTTCTGAAAATCACTGAAAAATATGAATCAATTCCACCACTTCAATGTTGACACTCGATGTACTGTCTGGTTCATGAGTGACTAACTTTCGTGATGTTTCTTCATGTCTTGACTTTGATAACTTGATTTTTTTCAGAGTAAATCCCTGTAATTATCTGATACCCTGACAAGATCTCTGACACTTGATTAAATCCACAATCTTGATTTATATCACTGAGGCTTGATCAATTTCTTGAACTTCTTCCAGTGAATTAATTTCTCAAGTCTGTAGATGAACAATGTTTCTTAATCCTTTGACAGATGTTACTTTGAGAGATCTCTTTGACGATAGAACCACTATTTACTTGTTACATTCTTATTTGAGTTGAGTTAAATCCTCGAATAAACAAATAGGCTATGTCATATGCCTTTCAATCTACCCCTATTTGTTTGTTAGAAAATAACAACAAATACCTAGAGGATAACTCAACTAACAAATAAGAAAAAGATATAAACAGAAATGCAAAGTAAAAAGCAGAAAAGTTCAAGATAATATTTAACATTTTCCAGATTCCAAATAGATGTTCCTCTAGACTGAACATATCTTCAAGTAGTTTCATCTTCTTTTGTACAACCACATTTCCCTGTTGAGAAGCGCATATCTCTCTTGCTTCTCCCCCTATGAGAATCATCTGCTTGAAGGAGATCACCTTGTGTTTACCACCTCTCCCGTACAACAGGATCCGTAGTTACAAACAACAATGGTGTGGTGTAGTGCACATATGCTTTACCTTTTTCTTTTTCTTTCCTCCCTGCTATTTCTCCCCCTTAGTTGAGGAATCCTCCAAACTATTACTTAAACTTTTATCTCCCCCTTAGAGAAGGAATATATGCCGTTGTCTGAAGGAGTTCTCATATTTCACTTGGCTGGAAAAGAAATAACAAGTAATTTCTCTTTCTTCCTCACTGTGAGTGTGCGATTCTATTTAGTGTACCTCACATGTGTTTCACTCTTCTCTCCACTCGTGTTTACACGCATTCTCACAAGTGTATCACTCCTCTCATAGCTCCAAAATTCAGTTGTACCTGCAAGGAAAATCACCTTAGCCATCCTTAAGGAGGTCACAGGAGGTGCAATGGGAGTTCGCAAATCCCCGTCCTTGTTAAACTCGTCAGATGTATCTGAGTCATAATCTACAAGTTGCTAGTTTCCCTTTTAGGGTTCCAGATTTGAATTCTGGGAAGGTAAATAATGATCCAAAGAATTTAGCATAAAGATCAAGGTTCCCCTCTAATGTCTGTGAAGACATTTCCTTGTGACTCATTAGGTAATATCTGAATCATTGTCAATAAGTTGCCGAACTACTCCTACATCAGATCCACTATCCGCAGATGTATCCAGGGGATTTAAGCCTGGGGAGGTGAACACTGACCACTGACATATGGCTATTGGATCAGTATCCTCTCCTAACACCTGAAAAGGCAATTGGTCCATTAAAGAACCTTGAACAATCGAATCTGACCTTAAAATGGTCGAATATCTTATTTCCATCAACTCATCCTTTGTGTGTGTGACCTTTCCTTGTGCATCAAGAATTGTTTATGTTTGAGGTGGTGACACTACATCGGATACCCTGGCCGACATGTAAATTTCAATAGATGCACCCTGTTGAGAGGATAAATCTAGTAACTGTTTTTGTGCCTTTTTCAGCCATTACATCTTTTTGAGAAGATGTATGGGGGCTAGCAGTTGTCTCAGTTTAAATACTACTCATCTTTGTAGGAGACAGAGCTGCTGGGTTGACTTCAGAACCTTCCTTATGTAGTGCACTAAGGCACTATCTCCCTCACGCTCATTCATACTACATTTTAGTGGTAAGAGAGTGTTGGTTGGTTCTGTTTCTATGTTTGTCTTTACAGTCTGGGATAGATGTTGTGGGTTTTCAACCTCATGACTGTCAATGAAAGAAGGCCATTAGAGGCTGAACCTGTATCACAGAACATATGGCAATATAGAGATAAAATGTACTTAAGATCTATAATGAATGAAAATCATACATTTAATCTTTTGAGAGAGATGATGTATAATAGTGACTTCAAAAGATTTTAAATAAAATAAGAAATCACTAATATTGAAAGAAGTTTGATTTTCTCCTAAAACTGTTCGAGTGCACACGTCTGTTTTTATGCCTAAAAAGATAAATAATTTTGATAAGACACAGACTGATGACCTAGCAGTATTAAGAAGAGAAAGAAAGATTTTGACTTTCAATTTGAATGAGTTTTTGTTAAAGCATTGATCACTTAGGGTAAAGTCTAAGTAATTCTCATTCATGTCAAAAGCTCCATAATCTATCTTAATAAAATTATAATCAACAACATTGTTTGTTGAAAAATAATATTAATAAGAATGACTATGCTGCTGATTTCAAATTATAGTGAATCTTTCAGATATAACAACTTATGTAAAGTCACTAGAACTTAAAATCTCACAACTATCTGCAATAAAATATTAACAATATATCATTGACCGATACTTGTCAAGTACTTTAGATACCAATAATTATGTTGCATATTATTTTAATATAATTAAAAAAAATATCAATGAATTAAATACCAAATATCTATCAAAGAGATATCAGCATTCAATTTCATATATCATACAATTGTTAACTCCTAACAACTGTAATATCTCAAACAATATTTACAATTACAGAAAATACAAATAAAAACTTATATTAATATAGCAAAAATACAGAAAATATTTACAAGTTCAATGATAACATTACCAGCTTGCAAACAGCCATATCCCTCAGTTAAACCTTTGTTGTTATCTCCAAAGGTAACCACTGGGCCAGCTTTCTCAACCACATTTGATAGCAGGGCTCTATCTCCGGTCATATGTCTTGACGATCCACTGTCAAGAATCCACACTGCCGGTTCCACCTATTTAATGCCCTACAATACAAATGGATTAAACCTTCTTCGGAACCCAAACTTGGTTGGGCCCGACATACATGTAGAATTGACCTTTGTCAGGAAAAACAATATTCTTAACTTTAATGTTCTCAACTTTCTCAATGACTAGACATTTGACCTTGTAAACAGCCTTAACAAATTTCTGTTTAGGCTTAGGCACAAATGTCTCCTTTCTAGCCTTAGAAGGACTAGCAGTCTTAGACCTATCATGCTTCCTATTATTCACATGCTGACGATGAGTAGTCTTATCACTAGAAACATGCTTACCATTAAAATAAGCATACATCAAATTAAAAGCATAAGACATACAATTAGGAACACCACATACTTTATGAGAGGGATTAACAACAAGCAAATTATGTATGGTAGACATGGCATTTTTTTTATCTAACTCATGTGTGTCTGAGTTAGTCTTAGCTGCTTTCACAACTTTGACTGGAACTTTCGACACACTTGGTTTGGAAACAACCTTCTCATTAGCACGATCTTCAGCACGCATTTCTTCTTGAATAATAAAGGAGGTCTCATCAAATGGTTCATCAATTGATCCTTTATAGAGGTGTTTATTAACACCCTTAAGCACATGTGGTACTTCCCTGCCTTTAGCACAGACATGAGGAGGGGAGTTTATGCCTAATTCTCCAATAGCAGCATTATAATCAAAACCTATTCCAGATGTTTGATTAACAGCTCGCTTATTGTAGAACTCTTTAGCTTCGAACAAACTGGTGATCTTGTCTTTGAGAATAGTTTCGAGTTGTCTATAACAGTTAACTCTATTCTCTAGAAAAGATACTTGTTCTTTTAATTTGTCTTGATTAATGTGCACAAGTCTTAATTCATTGAACTCATTCTCAAGGTCTTTGATCTGCTGACTTAACAGTTCATTATCACGACGGGCACAATCTAAGGAACCTCCTAGATGATAAACTAATTCAGCATCAGGAAATTTTACCTCTTTTCTTGACGATGAAGTATTTCCATCAATAGCCATAAGAGCAAGATTCCCAACTTCTTCATCTTCACTATCAGTATCATCCCAGCTTCTTCCCTTTGCCAGATAAGCCCTTTCAGAGTTACTCTTCTGATTTGAATCATAAGAGTTCTTCCTTACTTGCTTTGGCTTCCTGCATTCTATGGCATAGTGTCCCAACTCATTGCAGTTAAAGCATCGAATGGTGCTCCGATCAACCATCCCTGTTTTGTATCCACCACTGCTAGTGTTAGAGGATAAAGATCCACCTTTCTGGAATCTGTTGTAGTTGGACTTGTACTTGAACTTGGGATTTCTCTTGAATCTAACATTGGAGAATCTCTTGACAATCTGGGTCATTGACTCATCTTCCAATTGCTCCAGCTCTTCCAAGGAGTAAAAATCATCACCGGATTGATTTGTAGTAGGACGATAATATTCTGCTACTAACACATTTCCCTCAGCCTTCAAAGACTGTACCATTCTCTCTGACTGTTGAGATTGTTGTTATTGTTGTTGACCTTCAGCTACTAGAGCAGTAGATGTGCTGACCACTCTATCTTTTTCGTAGACTTCCTTCTGCTGAATCTGCTCCAACTCATAAGTTTTTAACACACCATAGAGCCTTTCCAAAGAAATCTCACTCAGATCTCTCGCTTCTCTTATGGCAGTGATTCTATGTTCAAGATGAGTTGGCAGTGTTAAAAGGAACTTTTTATTGATATCCCTGATTGAATAATATTTTCCATTTATGTTCAGGTTGTTGATCAATGCATTGTACCTCTCGAACACTTCAGTAATTCCTTCTCCTGGATTGGATTTAAAATGTTCTTACTCAGAGGTTAGGATCTCTAACTTGTTCTCCCTAACTTCCTCTGTGCCTTCATTAATCACCTCAATAGTTTCCAACATGTGTTTGGAATTTTTACAGTTCATCACATGTCTGTTCATCAAGGGATCAAGGGAATCAACTAAATTTAATTGAAGGCTGGCATCCAAGAAGGCTTCTTCCTTTTCAGCAGGAGTAAAATCTTCAGGCTCTTTTGCATAGGTTCTAGCTTTGGTAATCACAACATCATTTTCTATAACTCTGGTTCAATAACCATCGGAATTTTTGGACCCTTCTTTAACAAGTTCAGATATTTGGGATTCGCCACTTGTAAAAACAAGAGCATCTTCTTCTTCCACATAATATTATTTTCTTTATCGAACAGTGGAATTTTAACGGTTCCAACTTTTTGTGAAGTCATTATGAATTTTTGAATAAATAAAAATTCAAGGAGTGGAAGAATCACAAAAGTCTAGGATCTTGATTTGTTCGTTAATCAGAAGGCTCTGATACCAATTGTTAGGTCCCAATATGTTTGTAGAAGGGGGGATGAATACAAATTATACCGTTTAATCGAATTCAATGCGGAATAAAAATTGAAACAAAATTCAAGTTAAATAAAACTATTATTAAACTTGAAAGGTGTTACAACAACGGTATCGATTACAAGGGATTAATCTCAAATAAATTAGTATAAATCTAGAATAAATTCGACATGAACTTTTTCTATTTTTGCAATTAAAAGATCAAATGCTAAAAGCAACTTGAGATTAAGTTCTAGGGATTTTGATATGCTAGATAGTTACACAAGAACAAGAGAATGATTTCTAGTGGTTTGGATCTAACTTTAAAAGCTAGAAATATATGATCTTGAATTGCAGTTTGAGAGATGAGATGTTTTGTTCTGCGGCTGCTCTGTTCAGTTCTTGAGTGATTGACTTTTTATGTCTTCTGCTGCTTCTGTCTTTTATAATTTAATCAACAGAATCCACTTAAACTAGCATGACTATCTGAGAATTGGCATGACTTTCGGTGAGACAGTCTTTTGAACTAGCAAGACAATCGGTATGACAATTGCTTGAACTAGCATGATAATCGGTGAGATAATTGTTTGAACTGGCAAGACAATCCCATAGCTAGTAGAACTTTCGGTATGACAATCAATTTGAATTAGTATGACTTTCGGTATGACAATCGGATTGTCATACCGGTTCAATTGATTGTCATGCTGAATTAATATTGAATATAAATTCAAAATCAATTCTGAAAATTCATAATATTAATTCAGAATTAATTAATCAATTAATTCAATTAATCAATAAATTAATCTTTGCAGATATAATTTATTTTCTTAATTAAATTATATGACTTAATTAATTAATAGAGAATTAATACTACTCTTGAACAACAACCACTCTTCTAAAAATCTTCTGAAAATCACTGAAAAATATGAATCAATTCCACCACTTCAATGTTGACACGCGATGTACTGTCTGGTTCATGAGTGACTAACTTTCGTGACGTTTCTTCATGTCTTGACTTTGATAACTTGATTTTCTTCAGATTAAATCCCTGTAATTATCTGATACCCTGACAAGATCTCTGACACTTGATTAAATCCACAATCTTGATTTATATCACCGAGGCTTAATCAATTTCTTGAACTTCTTCCAGTGAATTAATTCCTCAAGTCTGTAGATGAACAATGTTTCTTAATCCTTTGACAGATGCTACTTTGAGAGATCTCTTTGACGATAGAATCAATATTTACTTGTTACATTCTTATTTGAGTTGAGTTAAATCCTCGAATATATAAATAGGCTATGACATATGCCTTTCATTACCAAATCCCAAATTTATTTATCTTACATTTGAAGTCAAACTTTATTACAAACTTTTAGCACACACTAAGCCAGACAACTTCCGCTTGCTCATTCCACTTCAACCTGTAAACCTAGCTGGCACACTCGACTGGGGATCCTCGCCATTACCAAATTCCTTTTTAACTGGAAAAGAACATAAACATATTCACAAGAGTGAGCTAACTAGCTCAGCAAGTCATAATGACAACACTGAGATTTAATAATGATCATTTGAAATGATATAGGGAATCAAGTTTCCTGATACACAATGATTAGAATTGGATATTCACTTTTATTTTAAAAACCAAGATTAGGCTCCTGATCTGTCATGCACTAACCCCAAACAAGGCTCCCAACTTTGCTCTATATACTGGATCTAAGGCACACATTGGCCTAATACGACCACGAATCTAGTCTGACCACGAATCTGGTCCATATTTAAAAACAATCCAATTCTATAATAATAGCATGATAACAATGTAATTCAATAAACTGAATCATAAATAACATTTATCTTGAAGCATAAGGTGCTTCACAACACCAGAAAGGTATTACAAGGTCAACAAGAAGATTGACTTTCAATTCAAGAAAAGATTCCAAGTGTAAAAGATCAAGGGTGCAAAGGTTACAAGGAATGGTCTTCTGCTATACAAGGCATAAAGGTTTGTCTGACAAGAAATCTCATATCAAAGATAAGTATGTGGTAGATATGTATTTGTGGAGTAGTATCAGATAGGTGTAGTTCGTATCCAAGAATTCAACAATCAAGGGTTTACAAGAAATCAGGCTCACGGCTCAAGATCAATAAGAATTAGGGTTAAGGCTTAAGTACTTCAAAGTACTTGCAATATATAATAGGAATTACTAGGAATAATTGCAACGTAATGAAAAGAGTTTAAAAGTATTCACAAGTATATTACAAGAAAGTTCAGGGACACTTGCCTTATCAATTCGCTTTCACTTCACTAATACTTGTCAATTGGTTCCCACTCACTAACCACTTGCTTTCCTTTTCTACATCTCACTTCCTCTGTTAGACATCACATATACTCATCAATACTATTTCTCAGCTCGTTCTATTCGATACAAGCTTCTATCTACCCTTCGTTTCACCCAAATCCGACGTACGGATTAAAAGTTACAGCAGAAACAGTCAAACAATGCACAACCAATCATTTTATACAGCAATCAGGTCACATATAACACACAACACGTAAGATATTCAATCCAAATAATTTTTCAAATAAGATTCGGGGTCAAAATGATTTTCCAGGTATTTAATACGAATTTTTTTTCGAACATTTTTCGGAATTATAATTGAACTCTGAATCATTTTATAATTAAATAATAGGGTTCGAACACCCAAATTTGACTTTAAAATAATTTTATAATAATTATCGATCCTTGAAAATAATTTAAATAATATTTTAAGGCTCAAAACTATTTTTCTGAATTTTTAAATCAATTTTAAATAATTAAATCCAATTAAATAATCAATTAAAATTAATTAATAAATAATTAAATTAATTAATCAATTGATATTTAAATTAATTAACTAATTAAATAATTAATTATTAACTAAAAATAATTAATTAAATAATTATGATTTATTTTGTAATTAAAATAAAATTCAGAAATCAAATACTAAATTTTGGAATTAAATTAAATAAATAAAAACAATATTTTAAAATATAAATTCTGAGGGGTAAAGTGTAAGGTTTTAAAAATGTTAATCGTAAAATTGAACATGGAACATTTGCAAATGTGTGTACGAAAATTGAATACGGGGAAAACAACAGGGACTAAAGTGAAGTTTTTCCCCCCGCCACCTGTCCCGACGAGCCGCCCCCGGCGACGTCGCCGGACTTCGTTCCTCTGTCCAGAAATGCACAGGAAGGTGCAGAAATAAATAATAGCTCCCCAGGAATTTGTTCCCGTGATCGAACTCGGCAAACGGCTCGTTTCCTGGACGGAAATTGCAACCGAAGTTCGCTGTCAACGAACTCCTTTTGCGATCGAAAACGAAATTGTTCACTCGATTTGATTACACGAAAAGACTCCTCTTAAAATGATGCACACACTGGTGAACTCAGTTGCAACCCAGAATTCTTCAATCAAAAACCCCTAAATTCTAATTAAAAACATTCAAGAACAGTGAAGAACATTCATAAATCTTAATTCAAGAATCAAACAGCCATTTCAACATGATATTGAACTCCATTTTCGACATATAATATACCAAAATGACCAGGAAGAGAAGATCTACATGATTATGCCATCAAATCATACAAACAACATCAAGAACAAAAATTCATATTTTAATCCATAATTAATTCGAATTAAAATAATTAAATCAGAAAAATACCTTGATTTCTGAGCAAATATAGATGGTTGATTCAGAAAGAAGATTTCGAGAGCTTCATTTTGATATGTTGCATGCTCGAATCGGAATTCGATAACGCCTTCGTTTGTGCGATTGATTTACAAGAATACAGTGTTTTTATAAAGTTTTCTCTGTTTTTCAGGGTTTGTACTGTCTGATTATGATTTTACGCGTGAAAATGAAATAAGAAAGGGCTATTTATATTAACAGAATATTAGTACGTTCTGGATCGTGTTGGATCGATAAATACGTTTGTTTTGGATAAACATTGTCCTTTTTGGATAAACACTATCCTGTTTTACACAAGCACTATCCTGTTTTGGATAGACGTTATCCTATTTCGGATAATTTTCAAAACCGGGCTTTTATAAAGCGATTGTACGAAGATAATGCTATTGAAAAGGGTCAGTGTATCGAAAATATCACGTCGGGCCGCGCACGGGTCAAACCGTAATCCGGATCGAAAAAGTCAAAACATGGAAAATGTCCAGAATTGCCAGATTAGGTTAGGAAGGAGTTTTCAGAAGAGTTTCGGGTTATAAAAATATAAAAACGGTTGAGGTTGGACTATTCCCGGCTTTATAAAATAATTTTGTAATTATTCAGAAAATAATTAATAATTTCATAAATCATTATAAAATCATATAATACTCCAAAAATTACCAGAAAAATACCTTAATTATATATATTTTATTCTGGATATAATAAATTTAACATACCTAGACTTTACCACATATGAACATTCAAATAATATTACCAATCATCAAATAATTCACCAAAAAAATCATATAATAGTCACATAATAATCATTTATTGATAAAAATAATTGTTGTTGTGCATATGTTGTGTACTTGATGATTTCAGAAACAAAACATCTAAGTAGATTTTACATAGTGAAATTATGTAGCACTCGACGGATAAGAATTATAGTCCCGACGGATAACTCATTATAGTCCTGACGGATAATTAACTTATTATCCATCGAGTGAGTAGCTTATGTAATAATAAGTTTGTAGCACATTTATGTATGCACCTTTGTATAGAATCTGTAGTAGCATATAAGTCATGTTGACTTTAACTAGATATGCTGAATAGGTTGATTAATTGTACATAAACGATGTCTTGTAATTCTGCATAAGTGAAATAGAGTCAAGTGCCAAAATAGCTACCGACGGATGATTAACAAAGCCATCGACCGATGATCAAATAACTATCAACGGATGTTTAATATAGCAGTCGATGGATGATCAATTAAATCATCAACGGATGTTCTGAAAGTCGATGGATGATCATATGAAGAATTCAAACAGCAGTTGAACAGTGAAAGCTGACACACAGCCGTTGAGATGTATACAAACACACTGTGGAAGCCCATTAACTGGGTAATAGAGGACGAAAAGCAGCAAAGCTTAAGACTGTTAGATTTTATATTTGTTTAGTCTTTTTGACTTTGTAATCTTGGTATTATATAAACCAAGAGAGTAGCAAATAAAAAAAAGAGACTGAGATAGCTGAAAAACAAAAAAACAAAGAAATCTTTGTAAGCAGAATCCTTAGCATTTCCTGTATTCTCAGTAACTCCATTTGTAAGCAGCTGTGAGCATTTCTGCACACAGAGTCCTCTCGATATATTATATATATCTCTGGTCGAATTGTTTAAATCCACCAGAAAGTTTTTAAAGACTCTTGTTTTTAATTACTTATGTTTTGATTCAATTAAGTTCACATTCCGCATTGTGCTAATCAAAACAAATATATCTATAATCGAGTTGAACATTTTTATTTCAAGAAAAAGGTTCAAGAATTCCATTCAACCCCCCTTCTGTAATTCTTGCTATATTGTTAAGGGACTAACAATTGGAATCAGAGCAAGTTCTTAATCTACAAAGAGTTTAAAGATCAAAACAATTCAGCAAGATGAACAAGAAAGATGTTGGAGTCAAGATTCCTTTTCTTGATAAAGATAATTACCATCATTAGAAGGTAAAGATGCATCTTCATATGCTTTCTCAAGATGAGGCCTATGTGGACTGCATAGAAAGAGGCCCTCATGTTCCAATGAGAGCTGCAACAGGAAACGAGCCTTTTGTTCCAAAGCCAATGCACGAATGGTCTGACCCTGATATTGAACAAGTCAGGAAGGATAAAAAGGCCATGAACATTCTGTTCAATGGAGTCGATGCAGACATGTTTGATAATATTATCAACTGCAAAACTGCCAAGGAAGTTTGGGACACAATACAGATAATTTATGATGGCACTGAGCAAGTAAGAGAAAATAAAATGCAGCTCCTGATTCAGTAATATGAGCATTTTCACAATGAAGAAAGTGAGTCACTCACTGACATTTTTAGTAGATTCCAAAAACTACTAAATGCTCTTAAGTTGCATGGAAGAGTCTATCAGACTAAAGACTCCAATCTGAAATTTCTCAGATCTCTTCCAAAGGAATGGAAACCAATGACAGTCTCATTGAGAAACTCACAAGATTATAAGGAGTTTACTTTGGAGAGACTATATGGCATTCTGAAGACCTATGAGCTTGAAATAGAGCAGGATGAAAGAATGGAGAGAGGAAAGAAGAAAGGAGGATCCATTGCACTAGTTGCTGATCTGGAAAAGGAGAAGGAAGTGAAGATGGAAGCTGTAGAATCAACTTCAAAGGTCTGTGAGAATAAGGGTAAGGGGCTAGCTGCAGAAAGTGAAGATTCATTGAGCCAAGATGACATGGAGGACATTAATGAGCACCTAACATTTCTTTCAAGAAGATTTGCCAAGCTCAAGTTCAAGAAGAAGTTTGGAGCAGCCAAGCCAAATAGAAACATGGTGGATAAGTCAAAATTCAAATGTTTCAAATGTGGCTTGGCAGGGCATTTTGCAAATGAGTGTAGAAATTCAGATTCCAGTAAGAAAAGGTTTGAGTCTGTTGATTATAAGCAAAAATACTTTGATCTACTCAAACAAAAGGAAAGGGCTTTTATTACACAAGAGAATGACTGGGCAGCTGATGGTTTGGATGAAAATGAAGATGTCAGCTATGTTAATCTAGCCCTAATGGCCAAGTCTGATGAAACAGAGACAAGTTCCTCAAGCAATCAGGTAATCACTACAAACCTTACACATTTTTCTAAAGATGAGTGTAATGATGCAATAAATGACATGTCTACAGAATTGTATCATTTGCATGTTACACTTAAGTCTCTCACTAAAGAAAATGCTAAAATCAAAGAAAACAATTTGTTTTTAAGTGAGAGGAATAATGTGCTTGAGTCTCAGTTTGTTGAGTTTGAGAAACTAAAAATTGAGTGTAAGATTGCCAAGGAGGAATTAACTGAGTCCTTGAAAAAGGAAGAAATTTTGAACAAGCAGCTCGAGCGTGAACAAGAGGTGATTAAAGCATGGAAAACATCCAGGGATGTTCATGCTCAAATCACCAAAGTTCAAGGAATTGAGTCTTTTTGTGATGAAGCCTGGAAAAAGAATAAAGATAAACTAGAACCTATCTTGGTAGATGGGTTGCTGATAGATTTAGACTCGTCGGATGATGAGGACTATCCGTCGGATAACAAAAAGTGTTATCCGTCGAATGATAAAAATCCTCATTCGTCGGCTGTAAGCAAACCCATTAGCAAAGCCAAATTAATCAAGCTAAATGATAAGTATGGGTCTGTTTCCAAGAACTTTGTTTCAGGAGAGTCAAGTCAAACTAAGAAAGGGAAAAAGGCTAATATTGGTCACATGACTGTCAAACAGTTAAGTGACAGACTTGAGAAAATAGAGGTAAAAACAGATACTAAAAAGAAAAATAATAGGAATGGTAAAGTAGGGATTAACAAACACAATAACTATACACCTGATAAATATGCCCCTAGAAAAATCTGTGTCAAGTGTGGTAGTGTAAATCATTTGTCTGTTAATTGCAAATCTGTCATGCCTACTCCCATGTTCGTTCAGCCTCAATTTTCTAACATGAATGCCATGCCTCCCATGCCTGTTAATGCTATGCCTACACAGAACATGAATGCACAGTTTGCTAATATGCCATTTGCACCTAATCCATATTATGCTGCATACAATATGCCTCAAATTCCATTTAGCATGCCTTACTGGAATAACATGTTTGCACCAAGCATGTCATTTCCTGTTAGCCATTATATGCATGATAATTCTGTTGCATTAAATGGTTTCAAAGGCCCAACCCAAATGACTAAGGAAGAATCTGAAATTCCTAAGTCAAATGAGTTAAGACCTAAGAAACAGAAGAAGAAAGTTAACAAGGCAGGACCCAAGGAAACTTGGGTACCAAAATCAACTTGATTTGATTTTGATGTGTGCAGGGAAACAGAAAGAATCTTTGGTACTTGGATAGTGGCTGTTCAAGACACATGACTGGTGATTCTACCCTGCTCACAGAGTTTAAGGAGAGAGCTGGCCCAAGTATTACTTTTGGAGATGACAACAAAGGTTATACTATGGGATATGGCTTGATTTCAAAGGACAATGTCATCATTGAAGAGGTTGCCTTAGTGGATGGTCTCAAACACAATCTGTTGAGTATCAGCCAGCTTTGTGACAAAGGCAACTCAGTAACCTTCAACAAAGAAGCCTGTGTTGTGACTAACAATCAAAACAACAAAGTGGTTCTCACTGGTGTGAGAAGAGGAAATGTGTACCTAGCTGACTTCAACTCAACTAAAGCAGAATCTGTAACTTGTCTTCTCAGTAAAGCATGTCAAGATGAAAGTTGGCTATGGCACAAGAAGCAATCCTATTTAAACTTCAAGACCATGAATGAGCTGGTAAAGAAAGAACTAGTAAGAGGCATTCCTCTAGTGGAGTTTACAAAGGATGGACTGTGTGATGCCTGCCAAAAAGGGAAGCAGATCAAAGCATCATTCAGGAAGAAACTTGATTCAGCAATTGAAGAGCCTCTGCAACTGCTTCACATGGATTTGTTTGGACTGGTCAATGTATTGTCAATTTCAAAGAAAAGATTTTGCCTAGTAATTATAGATGATTTCTCAAAGTTCTCTTGGACATATTTCCTAAAGTCTAAAGATGAGGCTAGTGAAATCATCATCAATCACATAAGGCAAGTTAACAATCATCCTGATTTCAAAGTTAGAAGAATCAGGAGTGATAATGGAACTGAGTTCAAGAACTATGTCATGAGAGCATTTTGTGAGGAAAATGGGATCTTGCATGAGTTTTCAGCAACAAGGACTCCACAATAGAATGGAGTAGTGGAAAGAAAGAACAGATCTCTTATTGAAGCTGCAAGGACAATGCTTGAAGAATCAAAATTACCAACATATTTCTGGGCTGAAGCTGTAAACACTGCATGCTACACTCAGAACATCCCTCTGATTAATCAAGCAAGATGCATGACTCTTTATCAATTGTTCAAGAACAAGAAGCCAACTCTAAACTTTCTTCATGTCTTTGGTTGTAAATGCTATATTCTGAGAAATCAAACTGATCAAAATGGGAAGTTTGATGCTAAAGCAGATGAAGGAATTTTTGTTGGATATACTGTTGGTAAAGCATATAGAGTCTACAATCTAAGAACCAACATTGTTGTGGAATCTATACATGTTGTGTTTGATGATAAAAAGATTGAAGGACTGAAAGATGAAGATTATCATGAGAGCCTCAAATTCGACAATGTTGAGATGGTCAGTGATGAAAGTGATGATGAGAGTGATCAAGAAACAGTGTCTAAGGATAATGCAGACAAATCTACCACTAATGAAGCACAAAACTCAACATCCGTCGAGTTACATAATGCTTCATCCGTCGGAAGGCAATCTGTGTTATCCGTCGGAAGACAACCTGCCTCATCCATCGGTACTCAAAATTCACCATCCATCGGGTTATCAAAAGGAGCAGGAAGTCAAGGTAGATCACCCATAGAAAGTACCCCTTTCTCAAATCAAAGATCCACAAACTCAGGGGGAGTTTCTAGCAATCAAAACTCAATCACACATCAAGACAACATTGAGGTCTCTTCATCTAGAGCTAATCTACCTCAACCAAGGAAATGCACAAAAGATCACCCCTTTGAACTGATTATTGGTGATGTTTCTTCTAGAGTTCAAACAAGAAGAGCAACTCAGGAAGAATGTCTATACAGCAGCTTTCTGTCAAAGGAAGAACCAAAGAAGGTAGAAGAAGCGTTGTTAGATCCTGATTGGATTTTAGCTATGCAGGAGGAGCTAAACCAATTTGAAAGGAATAAAGTTTAGAAGCTGGTACCCAAGCCTAAAGGAAAGAATCCAATAGACACCAAATGGGTATTCAGAAACAAGATGGATGAAAATGGCATAGTAGTAAGGAACAGAGCCAGATTGGTTGCTAAAGGCTATTGCCAGCAAGAAGGAATAGATTTTGATGAAACATTTGCTCCTGTTACAAGACTTGAAGCCATCAGAATCTTCTTAGCCTATATAGCCCATGCCAATTTCAAGGTCTATCAAATGGATGTCAAAAATGCCTTTCTGAATGGAGATTTGGAGGAAGAAGTGTATGTTAGTCAACCTCCTGGCTTTGAAGATCCAAATTTTCCAGAGTATGTCTATTATCTATTGAAAGCACTTTATGGACTGAAGCAAGCACCTAGAGCCTGGTATGACACTTTATCAAAGTTCCTTTTGGAAAATCACTTTACAAGAGGTACTATAGATAAAACTTTATTTTTCAGAAATGTTAATGGCTCTAGCATACTTGTTCAAATTTATGTAGATGATATTATTTTTGGAAACTGATGCAGAGTAAGTATGAAATGAGTATGATGGGAGAACTAACTTACTTTCTTGGTTTACAAGTTAAACAAGTTAGTGATGGAATATTGTTATTCCCAGTGGACTAACAATGAGATTTACAGAAGGGGGTTGAATGTAAATCTTAAAACTTTTTCAAGTTTTGAGTAGTTTCTAAGGCTAAGTGTTTTAGTGAGCAAATGTGTGTGAATGGCTTGAAGCTAATACAGACAGATATATATTTAAACACAAATGTAGAGAACACAAAGAACTTAAAAACTTTTCTGGTGGATTTGTTGTTCCACCAGAGATGTGTTATTTCAGAAAATCTGTGATTCAAAGAATTACATCACAGCTGCTTCCTAGTACAAACTAGATGATTTTCTCTCTGGATTTTTCTAAACAGCTCTGGAAAATTCACATCTAATTACTAGCTGCTACTTGGTTTATATATCACCAAGTTTACAAGCGAAGACAAAACTGTAAAATACAATTAAAAAGGCTCTTCACATGTTTCTTCTTCATTTCTCTATCCAATGCAATTTAGGCTTAGCTGTTAATCTTTGAATACTTCCTTGTTTGCACCAGAATGGAAATGCTGCATTTTCTTGATTCCTCCTAGAGGCTTCCACATTCCAGTTTATCTCTGTCAACCCATGTGCCTCTGTCAGCTTATGAATTGTCACTATCAACTGCTAATGAACTAAGCATCCGTTGAAGCTTTCATCCGTTGATGCCTTATCCGTTGAGGCTTTATCCGTTAAAGCTTTATCCGTTGATGCATTAGCAGTTGAAGTCTTTATCCGTTGAAGCACTTATCCGTTGATGGATATTATCCGTTGAAGCTTTAGAGACATCCATTAAAGCTTTGTTTCTTATCCGTTGAAGGTCTTCAATATAAGTTGATACTTCTTCACTTATACAAAATTACAAGGCATGAAATATTTACAATTAGCCCTCCTATTTGCATATCCACTAGTAGTCAACATGACTGATAATTTCCTACAACATCTAAGAATTACAACTTGAATCCAGAGAATGAAATGTGCTAAAATACTAAACTTATTGCTAACTAAAGCTACTCCTTCAACGGATAGCCAAGATGGTCTTATCCGTTGAGGCTACAAACACTAGATTTCTACTTAAGTGTTTTGTTTAACTTATCATCAAACTAATACACATATTCCTAACAACCTCCCCATATTTATGTCTACTAGAACTGTAGGCATAAATTTGGGTTTAGCTTGATGATAACAAAACACTTGACAAATATATTAACTGTAATAAAGCAGAAATTCAAAAGTGCTGCAAAAATGTGTATGCTGAGATGGAATTGAAGAATTACATTATTTCCAAGGGTGCTCCTTTAGCCTGAGCAGATTAATTTCTTTTCCTTTGATCCCTTGTTTTCTTTCCTAGCCTCCTATCATTCTCCTCTATTTGAAGTTGAAGTTGTCTGTAGAACTCAGCTTCATCTTCTTCATTGATGTCCAACTTAGATTGCATATCCTTGAGAGTTTCATTACTGGCAATCTTGAGCTGATCTTCAAGTCTGAAAAATCTTCTGACTCCTTTGTTGTCTCTGAACTCCATCAACCAATGAGGTGATTTGTGAACTGTAATTCCTCTTTCTTGAATGAGTAATGTTCTAGGCAAGGCATTGGGCTCCCACCAAGTTTTCCTTATGTTGGCAATCTTGTTGAGAATCTCAGTCTTGGCAGTCCTGGTAAAGCCAGAATCCCTTTGTATGGCTGAGTAGACTCTAACCAAGGTAGAGTAGCCTTCATTCAGAATCCTGTAGAGAGACCAAGTTCTTTCCCCACTTCCTTTGTATTTGAACACTAGTCTTTCTGGTAGCTGTCTGTAGGCAGCTATTCCCCTTACTTCCTCCAGCTCATCCAGATAGAGTTCAATGTCTGAAAATTCTTTTATGTCACAAATGTGAACATAATTATCCTTAGAGGCTTGTGGCTTAGGCTTAGGCTTCTGAGTGAATTTGATTGAGGTTTTAGAAGGTGTTGATTTGATTCTTCTTTTCTGCTTCTTTGATGGTGGAGAAGAGGTTAAGAAGGTGGGCAATTTGATGGTGTCTCAATAAATTGGTTCCTCCTTATGAATGATTGTTTCACCATGAATGTTTATGAAGGGGTCAGGCACAATGGGTTCAGGAATAGAAGGTAGTGGTTTGGATTTTGATTGGGTTTCTTTAGTCTCATCTACCATCTTTCTCTTTGCATTGGCCTTCTTTCTGTTCCCTTTCTGCCATTCCTCTCTTTCCTTACTTCTTTCTTCCATATCATTATCAACCATGTCCCCCATACCTTCATCTTCACTTTTCTCTTCAATTTCTTTCTTTTCTTCAGCTTAACTTGACTTTAGCTTTTTTTTCAAGCTTTGCTTGTGCTCTTTTGTCAGCCTTTAGCTTTTTGGCTTCTTCCTTCAACCTTCTGGTTTCTTCCCTCTTGGCTATTGAGAATTTGGGATGTCCTTGCATCACACAGATGCTCTTTCCCTCTCTAAAGATAATAGCCATGTTCCTCCTTTCAACCACATCCATGGTCTCTTTGTGCTTTATGATACTTCCACCCAAAACTTTGTCTTCATCAGGCTTTGGAAGAGGAAAATCCACTTCTTTCATCTGAGCAAGGCTTAAAGGATTCTTTATAAAGTCCTTATTGGATCTGTTGTTGGGCTTGAGAACCATAGGTTTCATATTCTTGGCAGAAGTCTCTCCAACCTTATTTCTCCTTACTGGCTTGAGCTCCGTAAT
Source organism: Apium graveolens (assembly GCF_009905375.1). NCBI lineage: Eukaryota > Viridiplantae > Streptophyta > Magnoliopsida > Apiales > Apiaceae > Apium > Apium graveolens. Next base: position 272,941,101 of record NC_133651.1, read on the forward strand.
AACCATAATAATTGATTCCACTTTTGTGCTATGCTTCACAGATTGTGATTTAGAAGCTGTAGAACCAAAAATTTGTTGCATCTTTTCATCAATTTTCCTTCTTTGCTCTTTGACTTGCAATTCAGCTGCTGCTATTTGGATTAGATCAATTCCATCAAGCTTTCACTTGATTTGAATAGATGGAGAAATGGTGATGGCAGGAACTAGCACTTGAGATATTTGAACTGTTGTTGATGGCTCTCCTTCCCCTTCCCTTTTATTCTCCCCCTTTTTATTATCATCAAGGGTAGGGGTCAAGCCTTGTGCTTTTTCCAGCTGCATTAGTAGATTTGTCTGAGTTTGTTGATTTTGAAGAATGGTGACCATAGAGTCTTCAATGATCTGAACTCTGTCTTCCAACCTGGCCAGCCTCTTGTCAGCATCAGATGCTTTCCTCAGTCTCCCCAACAAATCTTGCATAGTACCATAAGGCATGACTGAATCCAACTTCTCAGCATTGTAGGATTTCAGATCAACAATATCCTGCTTGAGTTCATCCACACTTAGATTCTGTTTGAAATGCTGCAACTACAAGAGATGCAGAGAGTCCAGATGAGCTTGAAGAATTGTCTTGGTACCAGCATCTGTAGTCTCCTGAAGGGCCTTTTGAATAGTCATTACTTGCCTGACCAAAGTTACACCAAACTCTCCTGGTGTAGATGCCTTTGCCCATGCCCAATCAGGTAGATCTGGAACATAACTTGGGCCTGCTTCTCCCCCTAAGTTCATGCTCTCATCCAAAGAATTAGAGTCATCATCATTAGAATTTACTCCAAATTCTTCAGATGGCTCACCAGCTTGAGAAGGCAGCCTGTTAACAGTAGCTTTGTCTCTGAGAAGAAATTCTGAAGTGTGTACAATGTTTAAAGTCTGTTCTGCCTCCACATTGCCCTGAGCAGCCAATAATTGATAGGCTGGAATAGGATGAGTAAAAGTGTCAGCATCCAAGGAAATGTTATCAATTACAGCTTTGTAATGTTGCTGAAATTGTCTTTCCTTTTCTGCATCATCCACTATCATTGACTCACTAGCAATGGCTGGATCCACCCTTATAGCTTCTATACCTGCCTTTCTCTCATTTTCTCTATTTTCTTGCATCAGGGACTCCCCCTGGCTCACACACACACTCACACCCTCACCCTCACCTTCTAAGGTGGCACTCCCCTCACTCACTTTTGCCATGCTGGAAGAAATAGCATGCATATGGTGACTCTCAACCTCTCCTTTTGCCTGGGAGCAACCCAGCCTCTCACTCAAATTATCACTCCCTTCCCTCAAACCTAAAAGTGATTGTACAGTAACCATGTCCTCTACAGTTGGAATTGTTTCTGTTATATGTGTAGAGACCATCAATGGATAGGGAGTATCCGTTGAAGTGGAAACTAATGGTATCAACGGATAACTGCTGTTAAGCTTATCCGTCGAAGAACAACCACTTGTCAACGGATGAGAGATATCCGTTAAAGAAGGAAAAGATGTAGATATAGAAAGTAACATAATTGTTGAATCTGTGTGAATTGATTTTAAGTGAGGTGACACAGATTCTTCAACTATATCTGAAAGAATTGGTTGATGATCCAACAAATCATCTAAAAGATGATGATCATCAGGTTTTGAGTGGGGCTCCTCCCTGAGTTTTAATGAGGGAGAATCAGGAAGTGATGTGAATATCATATCCACATTCAGAGAGGGTGATGGAGAGTTTGATGATGGATGTGTTTCTATTATGAGAGAATGGGGTTGTGACTCCACATTTGTCGGAGTCACATCAAGTTGAATTTAAGAAGGCAAAGATACAGGTGGATGTATATGTGCTGTGTGTGCCCCTTGTGTGGAAACTAGGGTCTTGGCCTTCTTCTTCCTTGAAAAGGCTTTGATTGGTGAATTTGTGGCTTCAGTGTCCCTCCCTCTTTTGTTCTGTGTCCCTGGTTGGGGACTATTTTCAATAGTTGCACCCTTTTGGGAGGATGCAACTAGGGATGTGTTTGACTCCTTTTGAACTACCACAGTCTTTTGAGAGACTGTGGCTTGGCTGGATGGGGTACCACTCACCTCTCCCACCTTATCCTGGGGGGTTTCTTGATGTTCACCCCTCCCCTCACCACTCACACCCTGTTCACTCCCTTCAGGGTTTATGGTAGTTGTTATAACTGTTGTCTTTTGAGAGACAACATAAGTGGTTTTCTTTGGCTTGTGTTTTGAAATTTTAGTTTTGATGGCTTTGGTAGGAACCTGTTTGGACAAAGACACAGATTCCATTGCCACACTGGAAGGCAAAGAAATAATGGGGTTGGAAACAGTAGGAGTTATAGAAGTGTTTACCTCACTTACCTGTGGTGCATTCATGATTGGCAAATATACCAATGGCACCTGGCTGTTGAGGTTCATTCTCAAAAGGTCTGCAAGGACCCTTTTCTCTTGTGCCCAGCATTTGAGTTTATTGTTCTCATTAGATATAACCAATCCTTCAGCAACATGGTTAGCCAATAACATAAAGAATCTAGCAGTAGATGTTATGTGGTCTATTAGTTTTGTTACCTAATCTGGAACCTAATTCTAGCATGACATAGTTGCTAAAATTAAAGTACCTATCAGAAACTAGCATATAGAGCATATTAACAAGAGATGAAGTTATGGCATCAAAATTGCTGATCTTCCCAGAGAAAACCTTGATAAAGGCATCTCCAAGAAAACTCCATTCTTTCCTAAGGCCCTTCATTCTAATACTACCTAAACTAGCAGAATCAAAAGCATAGCCTATGGAATCTAACATAGCAGATACATCTTTATCACTGTGTGGTGTCATGGCATTATTCTCAGGCAACTTAAAGCAAGACTGTATATCATCACAGTTAATGCAATAATCCTTACCTTTGAGAGAGAAGGCAATAGTCATATATTTGGAGTTGAACTCTGCAGTTGTCCAAATCTCCTCAATCACCTCACAGCAGATGGTTGGGGCTTCCAGCATTGCATAACTTAGTTTGCAGTTTTTGATGAAGTCCAACATCTTGTGATAATCAGAATGGGCTTCATTCTTTTCAACCAAGGCTACGAAATTATTCTTTTCATAAACAAATCCAGATTGAGACATAATTTTGACTACTGGTGCCATTGTTGTGAGTAGAGGTTGTAGAGAAAAACTTGAGAATTTTGGGAGAGAAGGAGAATAAAAATTGCAAGAAAGCGTAAAGTGAAAATAAGAATTCAATGGGCTTTTATACTTTCTTGAATTAAAACATAAATAAAATGATTAAATGATACTTTTAAATAAATTACAGTCATTTAAGAATAAAGAAAACTATAGAAATTCTGAAAACTGCCTTTAATACAAATACATACAACAGTGTATATCTGTATCAATGGTTAAGTAAAAGAATCAACGGCTGTGACTCACTTAAAGTAACTGATGTGACACTTTAACGGATAAGGTAAATAGTTATCCGTTGATGATCAACACTATTTTATCCGTTGAGGGATAAAATTACCAGAAATGTATTTGTCTTTCAACGGATAATGAACATCCGTTGATAGAACAATTTTGGCTTTCAACGGATAGGGAATATCCGTTGATAGAATAAGTTTTACTTAAAGCCAACTTTGTTCTTGCAGCAAATTCATTTCAGGCTTCAAGGAAGATTATATAGAGGACATAAATTTATGAATAATTAAGCATACCTAGCTCACTTACTAATCTTGTGAATGTTGATTCATCAAGTGGCTTGGTAAATATGTCTGCAATCTGCTTTTCACTTGGAACAAAATGAAGTTCCACTGTACTTTTCATCACATGTTCCCTAATAAAGTGGTACTTGATGTCACTGTGCTTGGTTCTTGAGTGTTGAACTGGATTTTCAGTAATGGCAATGGCACTTGTGTTGTCACAGAATATAGGAATTTTGTCAACAGTTAGTCCATAGTCAAATAGTTGATTCCTTATCCATAGTATCTGTGCACAGCAACTACCAGCAGCAATGTACTCAGCTTCAGCTGTTGATGTAGAAACAGAATTTTGCTTCTTGCTGAACCATTACACAAGCTTGTTCCCTAGAAATTGACAGGTGCCAGTTGTGCTTTTCCTGTCTATTTTACAGCCTGCATAATCTGCATCTGAGTAGCCAATTAGATCAAAACCAGACTCTCTAGGGTACCAAATTCCTAGATTTGGAGTCCCTTTGAGATATCTGAAGATTCTTTTAATAGCCACTAAGTTAGATTCTTTAGGGTCAGCTTGAAATCTAGCACAGAGACATGTAGAAAACATTATATCAGGTCTACTAGCAGTTAAATATAAAAGTGAGCCAACCATGCCTCTATAACTTGAAATGTCCACAGACTTTTCAGCCTTGTTTAATTCAAGCTTGGTGGCAGTGGCCATGGGAGTTTTTGTAGATGAACAATCCATTAAGTCAAACTTCTTTAAAAGATCATAAATATATTTAGTTTGACTAATGAAAATTCCACCACTAACTTGTTTAACTTGTAAACCAAGAAAATAAGTTAGCTCTCCCATCATGCTCATTTCATATTTGCTCTGCATTAACTTAGCAAACTTTTTACAAAGCTTATCATCTGTAGATCCAAATATAATATCATCTACATAAATTTGAACAAGTATTGTAGAGCCATTAACATTTCTAAAGAAAAGAGTTTTGTCAACAGTACCTCTTGTGAAGTGATTATCTAGAAGAAATTTTGACAAAGTCTCATACCAGGCTCTAGGTGCTTGCTTTAGTCCATAGAGTGCTTTCAACAGATAATACATATAGTCTGGAAAGTTTGGATCTTCAAATCCTGGAGGTTGGCTTACATAAACTTCTTCCTCCAATTCCCCATTTAGAAATGCACTCTTGACATCCATTTGATAGACTTTGAAATTGGCATGGGCTGCATAGGCTAGAAAGATTCTGATGGCCTCAAGTCTGGCAACTGGAGCAAATGTTTCATCAAAATCTATTCCCTCTTGTTGAGAATAGCCTTTAGCAACCAATCTGGCTTTATTCCTTATGACAATGCCATTTTCATCCATCTTGTTTCTGAATACCCATTTTGTGTCAATAGAACTCTTGTTCTTTGGCTTGGGTATCAGCTTCCATACTTTATTCCTCTCAAATTGGTTTAGCTCCTCTTGCATTGCTAAAATCCAATCTGGATCCAATAGAGCTTCTTCCACTCTCTTAGGTTCCTCCTGTGATAGAAAGCTACTATACAGACATTCATCTTGAGTAGCCCTTCTAGTTTGCACTTTAGATGTAGCATCACCAATGATCAGTTCAAAAGGGTGATTATTGGTCCATTTCCTTTGAGGTGGTAGATTAGCTCTAGATGAGGTTGCCTCAGTATTGTCATGATGTGAGATAAAATGTTGATTGGTTGAAACTCCCCCTGAGTTGCTGATCCTTTGAAATGAATTGGGAGCTCTATCAACTGATGAAGTGAATTGATTATCCATTGACAGACTGTGATCAACGGATGCTTCATTATGAACTTTAACGGATGATGCACTTTGTCTTTCAACGGATGCTGAATTGCTTCTTTCAACGGAAGCTGAATTATGACTTTCAACGGATGCAGCATTTTGTGCATTATCCAAAGGCAGATTTTGAATTCTTCTTGGGATTCCTTCTTCATCATTCTCATCTTCACTATCATCACAATATATCTCAATATTGTCAAATTTGAGTCCTTCATGATGTCCCTCATCTGTTAATCCATCAATCTTTTTATCATCAAACACAACATGCACAGATTCCATAACAATGTTGGTTCTTAGATTGTAGACCCTATATGATTTTCCAGCAGAATAACTAACAAATATTCCTTTATCAGCCTTTGCATCAAACTTCCCTTTGTGGTCAGATTGATTCCTTAAGATGTAACATTTGCAACCAAAGACATGCAGAAAGTTTAAAGTTGGTTTTCTTCTCTTTAATAATTGATAGGGAGTCATGCCTTTTGCCTGATTGATTAGAGATATATTCTGAGTGTAACATGCACAGTTAACAGCCTCAGCCCAAAAGTAAGTTGGGAGTTTTGACTCTTCAAGCATTGTCCTTGCAGCTTCAATTAGTGATCTGTTCTTCCTTTCCACCACACCATTTTGTTGTGGGGTCCTTGGAGCTGAGAACTCATGCATGATCCCATTTTCTTCACAGAACAACTTCATGGTTGAATTCTTGAACTCAGTTCCATTATCACTCCTAATATTCCTTACTTTGAAATCAGGATGATTGTTGACTTGCTTGATATGATTGATAATGATTTCACTAGCTTCATCCTTTGATCCAAGAAAATAAACCCATGAAAACTTTGAGAAATCATCTACAATCACTAGGCAATATCTTTTCCTTGAAATTGACAATACATTGACTGGTCCAAAGAGATCCATGTGTAGCAGTTGTAATGGTTCATCAATTGCAGATTCAAGCTTCTTACTGAATGATACTTTCTTTTGCTTTCCTTTCTGACAAGCATCACACAGTCCATCCATTGTGAATTCTACTATAGGCATTCCTCTAACTAAGTCCTTTTTGACTAGATCATTCATTGTCTTAAAATTCAAATGGGACAGCTTCTTGTGCCATAGCCAACTTTCAACTGAGCTTGCTTTGCTGAGAAGACAAGTAATAGATTCTGCATCTGTAGAGTTGAAGTGAGCTAAGTACACATTCCCTTTTCTAACTCCAGTTAGAACCATTTTATTGTCCTTCTTACTTGTGACAATACAGGCTTCAGAATTGAAGGAAACAATATTCCCTCTGTCACATAGTTGACTGATGCTCTATAAGTTGTGTTTGAGACCATCATCCAATGCAACTTCATCAATGATGACATTTTCTTTTGAAATCAAGCCATATCCCATAGTGAATCCTTTGTTGTCATCTCCAAAGGTTATGCTAGGGCCAGCTCTCTCCTTAAACTCTGTGAGCAGGGTGAAATCTCCTGTCATGTGTCTTGAATAGCCACTGTCCAAGTACCATAGATTCCTTCTTTTTCCCTGCACACAACAAAATCAATCAAGTTGATTTTGGTACCCAAGTTTCCTTGGGTCCAGCCTTGTTAGTCTTTTTCCTAGACTTCATTCCTCCTGCATCTTTTGACTTAGGTAACTTTGGGTCAACCTTGATCTCAGATGTGGTTGGTTGAAGTGTAGGGTTAGTCACAGAATCATTTAGCACATTTGATTGAATTTGATAAGGCATAGATTGTGCAAACATGTTATTCCACATAGGCATATTGTATGGCATTTGAGGCATACTAAATGCAGTAAAATAAGGATTATTAATATATGGTATGTTTGCAAAATGTGCATGGGGATTCTGATGAGACATAACAGGCATAACATGCAGAGGTGACATAGACATGTTAGGCATGGAGGGATTTGAAGGCATGGGAGCATTTTTAACAGATTTGCAATTATCAGATATGTGATTAACACTTTTACAATGCACACAGCTTTTTCTAGGAGCATACATATCATGTGTGTAATTGTTTTATTTATTAATCCCTACCTTCCCATTTCTTTTAGATTTTCTTTTAGTTTCCTTCTTATCCTCAACCAACTTAAGCCTATTTTTCAGCTGATCTAAAGTCATGTGTCCTATATTCACCTTACTGGCATCTTTGGATGTGCTAGCTCCTTCTTTGACAAAGTTCTTGAGAGTTGAACCATCCTTCTTATTGAGATTTTTATTTTTGAAATTACTTGCCTGTTTTAATTGATGAGCCTTCAACGAATGCTCCTTTTCTTCCTTCAACGGATAACTTTCATCATCCGTTGATTCCATATCCGTTGACAATCCATCAATTAATTCCAACTCCTTTTTGTTTTTCTTCCAGGCATCCTCACAGAATGATTCAATTCCCTGAACCTTGGCAATCTGAACACTAACATCCCTAGATGTTTTCCAGGCCTTGATTACCTCTTGCTCACTTTCTAACTGTTTAGAAAGAATTTCTACTTTCTTAACAGCTTCTTCTAGTTCACTCTCAACAGTCAAGCATTTAAGTTTAATCTTTTCAAGCTCAATTACCTGATCCTCTAACACAGCATTCCTATCACTTAAAAACATATTATTCTCTTTGATCCTAGTGTTTTCTTTAGCTAGTGATTTAAGGGAAATACGCAAATGATATAATTCATTGGACATATCATTTATGGCTTCATTGCATTCATTTTTAGAAAGCTGAGAGAGATCAGTAGTAATTACCTGGTTGCTTGATGAACTAGTTTCATTTTCATCAGAATTAGCCATCAGGGCTAGGTTGACATATTCCATATCATCATCTTCATTGACTCCATCTGCTGCCCAATCTCTTGAGTGAGAAAAGCTCTTTCCTTTTGTTTGAGCAAATCAAAATACTTCTTTTTGTAATCAACTTGCTCAAATTTCTTCTTATCAGAGGTTGGCTTCCTACACTCACTTGCAAAGTGTCCACTAATGCCACACTTATAACATTTGAACTTGGATTTGTCCACCATGTTTTTTTTTGGCTTAGTGAATTTTGTATTTTTCCTGAACTTCATCTTTGCAAACCTCCTGGACAGAAAAGCCAGATGTTCATCAACATCATCAGAGTCATCCTGACTGGAATTGTTTTCATCCTCAGCTACTTGCTCTTTACCCTTGCTTGATTCTGATTTGCTTGTGCCAATTTTAAGACTTGGCATTGTCTTCTCCTCATTCCTGGTTTCAACCTTCTCACTGTCAGCTACAAGTGCAACTGATCCTCCTTTTCTCTTCCCCTTTTCCAACAGCTCATCTTGCTCCATCTCAAGTTCATATGTCTTCAAAATTCCATATAATCTTTCAAGTGTGAAGTCCTTATAATCTTGAGAATTTCTTAGAGAAACAGTCATAGGCTTCCATTCCTTTGGTAGAGACCTTAGAAATTTTAAATTGGAGTCCTTAACTTGGTACACTCTGGCATACAGCTTTAATCCATTCAATAGTTTCTGAAATCTGTTGAAGGTATCATTCAATGATTCTCCTTCTTTAAAATGAAAATATTCATACTGTTGAATGAGAAGCTGTATTTTGTTTTCTCTAACTTGCTCAGTGCCTTCACAGATAAGCTGCATAGTATCCCAAATTTCCTTAGCAGTTTGGCTGTTAATGACATTGTCAAACATATCTTGATCTAGGCCATTAAACAGAATGTTCATGGCTTTCTTGTCCTTGTGAACCTCTTCAATATCTTCAACAGTCCATTCTGCTTTTGGCTTGGGAATCGACTGTCCAACAGCAACTGTTGCAGTAGCAGCTGTGGCCACCTTGTGAGGGATGTGAGGACCATTTTCAATGCAGTTGATGTAGCTTTCATCTTGAGAGAGAAGATGTAAATGCATCTTCACTTTCCAGTGATGATAGTTATCTCTTTCCAAGATTGGAATCTTTACACCAATATCCTTCTTACTCATGATGTTAGCAGAATAGATCTTTAAACTCTTTGTATGTTAAGAGCTTGCTCTGATACCAATTGTTATTCCCAGTGGACTAACAATGAGATTTACAGAAGGGGGGTTGAATGTAAATCTCAAAACTTTTTCAAGTTTTGAGTAGTTTCTAAGGCTAAGTGTTTTAGTGAGCAAATGTGTGGAATGGCTTGAAGCTAATACAGACAGATATATATTCAAACATAAATGTAGAGAACACAAAGAACTTAAAAACTTTTCTGGTATATTTGTTATTCCACCAGAGATGTGTTATTTCAGAAAATCTGTGATTCAAAGAATTAAATCACAGCTGCTTCCTAGTACAAACTAGATGATTTTCTCTCTGGATTTTTCTAAACAACTCTGGAAAATTCATATCTAATTACTAGCTGCTACTTGGTTTATATATCACCAAGTTTACAAGTGAAGACAAAACTGTAAAATATAATTAAAAAGGCTCTTTACATGTTTCTTCTTCATTTCTCTATCCAATGCAATTTAGGCTTAGCTGTTAATCTTTGAATACTTCCTTGTTTGCACCAGAATGGAAATGCTGCATTTTTTTGATTGCTCCTAGAGGCTTCCACATTCCAGTTTGTCTCTGTCAACCCATGTGCCTCTGTCAGCTTATGAATTGTCACTATCAACTGCTAATGAACTAAGCATCCGTTGAAGCTTTCATCCATTGATGCCTTATCCGTTGAGGCTTTATTCGTTGAAGCTTTATCCGTTGATGCATTAGCAGTTGAAGTCTTTATCCGTTGAAGCACTTATCCGTTGATGGATATTATCCGTTGAAGCTTTAGAGACATCCGTTGAAGCTTTATTTCTTATCCGTTGAAGGTCTTCAATATCAGTTGATACTTCTTCACTTATACAAAATTACAAGGCATGAAATATTTACAATTAGCCCTCCTATTTGCATATCCACTAGTAGTCAACATGCTGATAATTTCCTATAACATCTAAGAATTACAACTTGAATCCAGAGAATGAAATGTGCTACAATACTAAACTTATTGCTAAGTAAAGCTACTCCTTCAACGGATAGCCACGATGGTCTTATAGTTGAGGCTACAAACACTAGATTTCTACTTAATTGTTTTGTTTAACTTATCATCAAACTAATACACATATTCCTAACAATCTCCCCCTATTTATGTCTACTAGAACTGTAGGCATAAATTTGGGTTTAGCTTGATGATAACAAAACTCTTGACAAATATATTAACTGTAATAAAACAGAAATTCAAAAGTGCTGCAAAAATGTGTATGCTGAGATGGAATTGAAGAATTACATTATTTCCAAGGGTGCTCCTTTAGCCTGAGCAGATTAATTTCTTTTCCTTTGATCCCTTGTTTTCTTTTCTAGCCTCCTGTCATTCTCTTCTATTTAAAGTTGAAGTTGTCTGTAGAACTCAGCTTCATCTTCTTCATTGATGTCCAACTTAGATTGCATATCCTTGAGAGTTTCATTACTGGCAATCTTGAGCTGATCTTCAAGTCTGAAAATTCTTCTGACTCCTTTGTTGTCTCTGAACTCCATCAACCAATGAGGTGATTTGTGAACTGTAATTCCTCTTTCTTGAAGGGGAGTGTAAAGGAGGGTCAGTTAGGTGAGGAAAGGGGTGAACATCAAAGAAACCCCAAGGATAAGGTTGGAGAGTTGAGTGAATTACCAGCCTAGCCACACTGCAGTTTCCCAACAAACTGCAGTGCTTAAAAAGGACAAAAGCTCACTTCTAGCTGCATCATCCCAAAAGGATGTGGCTATTGAACAAAGCTCTCAGCCAAGAGCTCAGGCCAAAAGGGTTAGGGACACATGCTCACCCCAAATTTACACAAGAAAGAAGAAATCCAAATTAACTGGGGATGCACAGGGCACACACACAGTGCAAACTGGTGCTAAAGACACAGTCCCTGCACTTTCTCAAATTCAGATTGATGTGGCTCCAATAAATGTGGAGTCACAGCCAAAATCTCTTATAATAGAAGCCTCTGAAACACCATACTCACCAACAAACTCTCTGGAAGTGGATATGATAAACACTTCAATTCCTGATTCCCCTTCTTTAACTCTGTTGGGGAAGCCAAAATCTAGTGCAAGTGAGCATCATCTTTTAGATGATTTGTTGGCTCACTTGCCAATTCTTTCCGATACTATTGTGACATCTGTACCTCAAATAACTTCAATCAACACAGAGTCAACAATAGTTTCTCTTCCCACCTCATTCATTTCTACTCTCTCGATGGATATTGCTCATCCGTCGAGTAGTGATTGTATCCCAACGGATAAGCTTAACAGTAGTTATCCGTCGGATAGCTTTACCACTCACCCGATGGATATCATTTATCTGTCGAGTGTCTCTGCACAACTTCAAACTTCAATTATTTCTAGTGCTGAAGATTTTGTGGTAATACAGTCACTCTTAGGACTGGGAGAGGAGAGTGCATTGAGTGAGAGGCTGGGTTGCTCCCAGGCAAAAGGAGAGGAAAAGAGTGAATCTCAGCAATCCATTTATTCAGGATTGGCAAAAGTGAGTGAGAGGAGTCCCACCTTAGTAGGTGAAGGTGAGGGTGTGAGGGTGGGGAGCCAGGGTGAGACCCTGATGTAACAAAAGAGAGAATATGAGAGAAAGGTAGGTACAGGAGAAATTAGGATGGATCCGGCCATTGCTAGTGAGTCAATGATTGTGGATGATGCTGAAAAGGGAAGACAATTTCAGCAACATTATAAAGCTGAAATTGATAACATTTCCTTGGATGCTGACACTTTTACTCATCCTGTGTCAGCCTATCAATTGTTGGCTGCTCAGGGCAATGTAGAGGCAGAACAGACTTTGAATTTAGTACACACCTCATAATCTCTTCAAAGAGATAAAGCTGCTGTCAATAGGATGCCTTCTCAAGCTGGTGAGCCATCTGAAGAACTTGGAGTAAATTCTAATGATGATAATTCTGTTTCTTTGGATGTAAGCATGAATTTAGGGGGAGATGAAGGCCCACGTTCTGTTTTAAATTTACCTGGATGGGCATGGACAAAGGAATTTACACCAGGACAATTTGATGTGTCTTTGGTCAAGCAAATGAAGGCTACTCAAAAGGCCCTTCAGGAAACTTCAGATGCTGGTACCAAGGCTATTCTTCAAGCTCACCTAGACTCTTTACATCTCATGAAGATCCAGCACTTAAGACAGAATATGAGTGTGGATGAACTAAAAAGAGATATAGCTGACTTGAAGACATACAATTCTGAGACGCTGGATTCAGTAATGCCATATGGTACCATGCAAGATCTATTACTGAGATTAAGGAGAGAATCAGATTCTGAAAAGAAGCTAGCCAAGCTGGAAAACAGAGTTCAAGTTATTGAGAATTCAGTGGCTATCCTTCTTCAAAATCAACAAACTCAGACAAATCTTCTCATGCAACTGGCTAAAGCACAAGGCCTAACTCATCAACTTAATGATAACAAAAAGGGGGAGAGAGAATCAAGTAAGGGGGAGAAAGGACCAACTGAGGGGAGAAAGTTCAAGTACAAATCAGCAAAGTAATTGTACCTTCAATTACTATCTCCAAGCCAACAGTTGCAGATGGTATAGATCTAATTAAAGCAGCAGCAACAAATTTGAAAGTTGTTGAAAAAGGAAAGTTGAGTTTGATGAACTGGAATAAGATTGATGAGGAGATACAGAAAAAGTTTGAACTAGTCAAGGAGCCAGTTCAGTCAGCCATCCATCACTCTCATGTCAAGCCAATCAGTGTGAATGAGATGAGCATGAACTATCTGGAAAAAGGACAATCTTCCTGCATCAAGTCTACAAAGGCTGAAACAATTTTTAAAGCAAGGGCAAATTATCCAAAATCATCTTGGAAGAACCCTATGGACACTGTGTATGAGACACCCAAGCCTGATGAAAAGAAGCTTCTGTCAAGATCTATTGTCTTCTATAAAGATCCAGCTGATTCAGCTTCAAAAATGAGAATTTCTAAGATATTCAGAAATGGAAAGGAAATTTGTGTGGTAGCTGGACATCCACAATTTGCTCAAGCAAAGAAAGAAGAAAAAGCCAGATTAAAGCAGGAAAAGAGGCAAGCTGCTCTAGATGCAAAGGAGTCTAAACAAAAGAAAGAACAGATTGCTATCTTGGCCAAGCTACAGGCTGTGAATTCTTCTCAACAAATTCCCTCTCAACCATCTGAAGCTGCTGAATCAAAGAAGAAGATTGAAGAACAGAAGAAATCCCCAAGAAAGAAGGAATTGCCTAGAAGAACAAAAAGGAAACTGAATGTTGTTGACAAGGAATTGGAAGATCAATTTCCTAAGGAATCCACTCCAGATACAACTCAAGCATCAAAGCCCTCTGTGGTATTTGAAGACATAAGGGTGGTGGATCCCTACAGGAACATACATGGTGAACCTATTGTGCCAAAGGATGAGCCAATAGAGTGGGATAAAATACCAATTCCTGACTTCAACTTACCAATCCTTAGCAAGCCAAAAAGGACAAAGTCAAGGGCAGTCAAGAAACTGAAGTTGTCACCTCTCAAATCTAAGTCAGTAGTTAAAGCTCAACCCAAGGTCAACAGGGGAGACTACTTGTACTTGTGTGACATCAAAGAATTTTTAGATCTAAATCTTTATCTGGATGAACAGGATGAAGTAAGGGCAATTGATGCATACAGAAACCTACCTGAAAGGTTGGTGTTCAAGTACAAAGGAGGAAGGGAGATTCAGTGGCCACTTCACAGGATTCTTCAAGAAAGCCAAGCTATGCTGATTAAAGTCTATTCATCCTTCAAGAAAAACTTTGGGTTCAATGTAACTGCAAGAAGACTAGTATTGAAGAAGATTGAAGAGCTGAGGAGTGTTAGAGCTAAAGATGCACTCCCAAAGACTCTAATCATCCCATACACAGGGAGAAGAGTGCATCTAAGGTCCTACTGGCTGATGGAATTCATGGATGACAAGGGTGTAAGAAGATTCTTCAGATTAGAAGACCAATTGAGTATTTCTAGCAATGAGACTCTCTTGGAAATGCAAGAAAAGCTAGATCTCTCAAAATCTGATGAACTAGAATTCCACAGGCAGCTCCAGAATCAAATTGAAGAAAATAACAGAAAACTTGGAAGAAGATCCAGACCTTCAAGGAACTAGAAAAATCTGCTCAGGCTAGAGGAGCATCTTGAATTGACTGTGAGCCAAACCTTGCACACTTTAATTAATTAAAGCACTTTCAGTTTTATCTACTTATCTTTAAAAATATATGTTTAGGATGTTTTGTTATCATCAAGTATCTCTTAATTTATGGCTACAATTCCAGTAGACATAAATTGGGGGAGATTATTGTGCATATGTTGTGTACTTGATGATTTCATAAACAAAACATCTAAGTAGATTTTACTTAGTGAAATTATGTAGCACTCGGCGGATAAGAATTATAGTCCCGATGGATAACTCATTATAGTCCCGACGGATAATTAACTTATTATCCATCGAGTGAGTAGCTTATGTAATAATAAGTTTGTAGCACAGTTATGTATGCACCTTTGTATAGAATCTGTAGTAGCATATAAGTCATGTTGACTTTAACTAGATATGCAGAATAGGTTGATTAATTGTACATAAACGATGTCTTGTAATTCTGCATAAGTGAAATAGAGTCAAGTGCCAAAATAGCTACCGACGGATGATTAACAAAGCCATCGATGGATGATCAAATGACTATCAACGGATGTTTAATATAGCAGTCGACGGATGATCAATTAAATCATCAACGGATGTTCTGAAAGTCGACGGATGATCATATGAAGAATTCAAACAGAAGTTGAACAGTGAAAGCTGACACACAGCCGTCGAGATGTATACAGACACACTGTGGAAACCCATTAACTGGGTAATAGAAGACGAAAAGCAGCAAAGCTTAAGACTGTTAGATTTTATATTTGTTCAGTCTTTTTGACTTTGTAATCTTGGTATTATATAAACCAAGAGAGTAGCAAATAAAAAAAAGAGACTGAGATAGCTGAAAAACACAAAAACAGAGAAATCTTTGTAAGCAGAATCCTTACATTTCCTGTATTCTCAGTAATTCCATTTGTAAGCAGCTGTGAGCATTTCTGCACACAGAGTCCTCTCGATATATTATATATATCTCTGGTGGAATTGTTTAAATCCACCAGAAAGTTTTTGAAGACTCTTGTTTTTAATTACTTATGTTTTGATTCAATTAAGTTCACATTCCGCATTGTGCTAATCAAAATAAATATATCTATAATCGAGTTGAACATTTTTATATCAAGAAAAAGGTTCAAGAATTCCATTCAACCCCCCTTCTGTAATTCTTGCTATATTGTTAAGGGACTAACAATTGCACGTCATGTCCCGGATATTACAGAGAGAAGGAGAGTTATTTGGCTTCTCTATGTATATGAGATTTATGGACGTGAAAATGTATTTGGTGGATATGAAGGAAATTAAGGAATTTGGAAATTATGCACTCATGGCTCTTGAGCATGGAGAATTATCCTCTTCAAAATCAGAGGTACCAACTCTAACCACTACTGATTTATATACAAGTCAATATAAAGAAACTATTAAAAAGATGAGTGTAGAGATGTTTCATTTCTATACAAGCATGGTGGTAGCTACTGAGCAAGTTAGTAGACAGTCAAAAACAAATGAGAAACTTGAGACTAAAAAGCAAGCATTAGAGTTGCAGCTTGTTGATCTTGAAACAGTCAAACAAGAAAATGAATATCTAAAAAACAAGCTTAAGTGTGTAAGTGAAATTGAAGCTATGTTGAAGGAAAATTTGGTGAAGAATGAGATGAAACTGAAGTCTATCAAAAATGCATCTCAGTTGGTTGGACAGTACCATGAGAAGAACAAACCATGTGCTAACATAGCTATTGGTTTGGACTATGATGCCTTGAACAACAAGAAAAAAAGTGAAGTTGACAAAGGTAAAGCAATTGTTGATCAAGATGTCCCAGTAATACTGAGGAAAGTTGATGCACTTGTGTTCAAGGCATGTGAAGTTAATATTAGTGAGTTGAGTTGGTCATCAAGCAAGAACTTGGAGATGAAGACAATGAGAAGAAAACTGAAGAAACCACTCCTACTGCTGAAATTAAGAAGAAGCCCATGGTCAACCAAGTTTCTATGACACCAATCAAGGAGACCAAAACTGAGAATGCAGGAAAGAAAAAGAAGAATAGGAATGGGAAAATTGGAGTGAACAAGAGCAATAACTTTGTATTTCTTACAGATGCTCCCAAGAAACAATGTCAGAAGTGTGGCTCTACAAATCACCTAACTCACCTTTATAAAAAGGTTGTTAGTGTGCCAAAGGTGGGAGCATGCAAATACAATGAATCAAAGGCTGAAGATCCTTACTCATTCTGTGATAATATGATTGCATTCTCTGCAATATGAAAGTGATGAAAAGCTATCATAAATTGAGAGTAGATCTCAAAGAATTTATCCTTGGATCTACAGAAAAAAGGGAAAATGTAAATCAATCATTGAACACTCTTCTTTCTGAATCATCAAATTCTACTTCTGCAACTTCTATAAAAATGAAGAAAGTACCCAACACTGCTTGGGTAGCTAAACACACTTAATCCTCATTGTATGCAGGGAAAAATGAAAAGAGTCATGTGGATCATTGACAGTGAATGCTCCGGACGTATGACATGTGGTAAGGCCCTGCTATCATAGTTTGAGGATATGGCTGTCCCATTGGTGACTTTTGGAGACAATATCAAAGGGTTCACAATGGGATATGGCAAGTTAATTTATGGAAATGTTGTCATTAAAGATGTACCACTGGTAGGCGGTAACTGGTCTTGAGGTGAATCTCCTGAGTGTCAGTCAATTCACAGATAGAGGATTCAAGATTTCATTTGACAAATGAGACTGCTCACTTATGAGCAAAAAGATTGGTGAAGTTTCTTTGAAAGGAGCAAGAAAGGGAAGCTTGTTTGTTGCAGATTTATACTCGGGAAATAAGGATGGAAAATGTTGCTTTTACACCAAGATATCTATTAAGCAAGGCAAGCTATGACACAAGAAACTCTCTCACCTGAACTACAAAGCAATTAATAACATGGTGAAAAAGGAATTATTGAGAGACATTCCAAACTTAGAATTTGCTCAAGATGAAGTTTGTGAGGCTTGTCAAAAGGTCAAAATGAAAAGGTCTAGTCACAAAAGCAAAGTTGTAAATTCCATAAGTACACCTCTGTAACTTATTCACATGGACCTATTTGGACCAGTTAATATCTTATCTATTTCTAGAAAAAGATATGCACTTGTGATGATGGATGACTACTCAAGATACACATGGGTAGAGTTTATGAATTCTAAGGATGAAACTCCACACATCATTATTGAACACATCAAGAAAATTGAGAAGCATTCTGAAGATCAAAATTGTGTAAAGAGATTGAGGAGTGACAATGGCACAGAATTCAGAAATACAACTTTAACTGAATTCTGCAAAGACAATGGTATTTTTCAAAAGTTCTCAGCTGCAAGGATACCTTAACAAAATGGGGTAGTTGAAAGGAAGAATAGAACTCTAGTTGAGGCTGCTAGAACAATGCTGCAAGATGCAAATTTTCCAAAAAGTTTTTGGGAAGAAGCTATCAACATTACATGCTACACTCAAAACATACATCTTATCAACAAAAATCTTGGCAAGTCACCCTACTCAATCTTATCAAAAAGGAAGCCTACTATGAATCATTTGTGTGTGTTTGGAAGCAAGTGTTTGTTTTAAAAGACAACTCTGAATATGTGGGTAAATTTGACTCTAAAGTTTTTGAAGCAATTTTCCTGGGATATTCATTGGAAAGAACTGCCTACAGAGTCTATGTGCTGGAATAAAAAGAAGATTATGGAAATCACATATGTGACTTTTGATGATGACAAGTGTCCAGGCTTGGAATGCCTTGATGATAATGAAGTTGAAGCCCTTAAGTTTAAAAATCTTAACATTGATAGTGATTCTAGAGATAAAGATGAGATAAACAAAAGAAACAGAATGAATAAAGTTTCAATTGAGCAAGTGAATCATGAGAATGAAAACTCATCTCATACACCTGAATTTGATAGCACAAACTCAGGGGGAGAAAGAGGAGAAAGTTATGCAAGTCATGCCAATGGTGAGGAAAATGCAGAAAGTTCAAGTCAACAAAATCACACCATAAAATGGGATAGGAGTCACACAAGAGATGCAATTATTGGTGATCCAAATGCTGGAGTGAGAACTAGAAGTGAAATGGATAATAAATGTCTGCATGTGTGCTTTCTTTCATAAATTGAGCCTAAGAAAACTGAGGAAGCTCTTCGTGATCCTGACTGGATATCTGCTATGCAAGAAGAGCTATATCAATTTGAAAGAAAAAAAGTTTGGAAGTTGGATCCTACACCAAAGAATAGAAGCATAATTGGAACAAAGTGGGTGTATAGGAATAAAATGGATGAAAATGGAATTGTAACAAGGAACAAATCAAGGTTGGTTACAAAAGGCTACTCACATGAGGAAGGAATTGACTATGATGAAACTTTTGTTCTAGTTGCAAGACTTGAAACAATAAGGATCTTTCTTGCATTTGATGCACACCCAAACTTTAAAGTGTATCAAATAGATGTAAAGAGTGCATTTCTTAGTAGTGAGTTGGAAGAAGAAGTTTATGTGCAACAGCCACCTGGTTTTGAAGATCCAGAATTTCCAGATTTTGTTTATCAATTACTCAAGGCTCTATATGGATTGAAGCAAGCACCTAGATTTTGGTATGACACATTGTCAAAAATTTTGCTTAAATATATATTCACTAGAGGAACAATTGGCAAGACTCAATTCTATAAGCAACATGGTGGTGATATGAGCCTAGTTCAAATCTATGTGGATGATATCATTTTTGGCTTTACAAATGAAAAATTATGTCAAAGATTCCCAAGACTTATGCAGAGTGAATATGGAATAAACATGATGGGAGAATTAAGTTACTTTCCAGGACTTTAAGTCAATTAAAGGAGTGATAGAATCTTCATCAACCAAACCAAGTATGTTAAAGATTTATTGAAGAAGTTTGGAATGGTTGATTGTTCACCTGTATCAACACCTATGTCTACAGCTACAAAGTTGGATGAAGATAAGAAAGGAAAAAGCATAGACATTTCAGGTTATAGAGGAATGTTTGGATCTTTGCTGTATTTGACTGCTAGTAAACCAGACCTTATGTTTGCAACATGCCTGTGCGCAAGATTTCAATCCAATCCAAAGGAATCACATTTTATGGTTGTGAAAAGAATTTTCAGATACTTAAAGGGAACACCAACTCTGGATTATGGTATCCTAAGGGAACTGGATTTGAAGCTATTGGATACATAGATGCAGATTTTGCTGGATGCATGGTTGATAGAAAGATCACTAGTGGAAGCTTTCAATTTCTTGGACAAAGACTTGTATCCATGTACACTAGGAAACAAGAATCTGTGTCAACTTCCAGAGCTGAGGCTGAATACATAGCTGCTGGAAGTTGTTGTGCTCCAGTGCTTTGGATTAGAAATCAACTAATGGATTATGGCCTAGAGTTACACAAAATTCCAATTATGTGTGACAATTATAGTGCTATTTCTCTTATTGCTAATCCAGTTAATCATTCTAGAACAAAGCACATTGATGTAATGTACCATTTTATAAGAGAACATGTTGTAAATGGTACTATTGAGCTTATTTTTGTTCCAACAGAAAAACTATTAGCTGACATTTTCATTAAACCTTTGGATGAAGCAACTTTCACTAGACTTGTTGGTGAAATTGGAATGTTAAATTCTTCATCGTAAAGGCAAGAACTCAGCTAATATTTTGCAGCAGATTAATTTCTAATAAATCAAAATTAATTTGATTTAATTGGAAATTAGCTCGAATATGATTTATAAATATTTCAGAATTATTTACATATTTATTTTTCAAAATTCAAAATTCAGCCAAATTCTAAGTAAAGCTGTCTAAATATTAATTTACATTTTCAATATGTAAACTTAATATAAGACAGAACCAAAAAGAACAAAAGTATATAGAGAATTGAGTTCTCGATAAGTCTAATTGGCTTCACGACAAGTAATATTGAGACTTCTTGATAGAGTTCTCGGTAAGTCATTTTCCAGACTTCTCGAAGACTTCTCGAGGGACTTCTTGTTAGGAATATGTTGTGAACTTGATGATAAGTTGAACAAAACACCTTAATAGGTTTAACTTAGTGTTTTTGTAGCTCCCGATGGATGTTCTAATATAGTCCCGACGGATCAAATTTATAGTCCTGACGGATGACAACTGAACATCCATCGAGAGTGTAGCTTATGTAACAATAAGTTGTAACACATTTCTGCAAACAACAATGTTTTAGTTGAGTAGATACTGTAGGATTCTTTGAGTCATGTTGACTACTAGATTAATATGCATAATAGGTTAGCTAATTATAAATATAAGATATCCTGTAATTCTGCATAAGTGAAATAGAATCAAGTGACAGAAAGACTCCCGACGGATGATCTATAAAGGCTCCCGATAGATAATCAACAAGGCTCCTGACGGATGATCAACACAGTCCCGACAGATGATAATATTCAAAATAGCAGTTGACAGTGACAACACAGTCACATGCGCCGGGTGTTTGGAAATGGAATGTGGCAGCCTAATTGCAGGATTTAGAGAACAAAAAAGAATTACCATTTCCATGCAATTATGAAGATATTCAAAGATGCTGGATAGAGTAATGTAGCAGCATGAAGTTAGACTATATTCAGTTTGTCTTATTTTCTTGTCTTACTATCATGTAACTTGGTGATATATAAACCAAGTGTAGCAAGTAGAATAACAAAAAACTGAGTAAACATTATTTTTAAGAAGAGATAGATAAGGCTGTATCTGTTAAGAATCTCTTTGTAATTCTGTAAGTTCTTTTGTAAGCAGCTGTGTGTTATTCAAGCATCACAGAGTTCTCAAATTTATATTTATCTCTGGTGGATAAGTTCAAATCCACCAGAAAGTTTTAAAGCTTTGTGTTTTATTGCTTTGTGTTTTGATTTCTATTTTATTCTCATTCCGCACTTCTTGCAAAATCAAACACAGTTATATATTAAATAAGAACATTCTTAAAATCAGAAAAAGTAGCCAGAATTAAATTCAACCCCCCTTCTGTAATTCTTGTTGCATTGTTTGGGATTAACAATTGGTATCAAAGCAATCTCTTGAAGTACAAAGAGTGTAAAGATCACCACAATCTGCAAGATGATCAGAAAGGATGTTGGAGTGAAAATTCCATTTCTGGACAAAGACAACTATCACCATTGGAAGGTGAAGATGCACTTACATCTTCTTTCTCAAGATGAAGCCTATGTGGACTACATTGATAGAGGTCCTCATGTTCCTATGAGAGCTGCTACAGTAAATGAGCCATCAGTTCCAAAGCCCAGACATGAATGGTCTGATCCAGACATTGAACAAGTCAGGAAAGATAAAAAGGCCATGAACATACTGTTTAATGGTGTTAATGATGATATGTTTGACAACATCATAAATTACAAAACAGCAAAAGAGGTTTGGGAAACAATTCAAATTATTTGTGATGGAACTGAGTAAGTGAGAGAGAATAAAATGCAGCTCTTGATTTAGCAATATGAGAATTTTCACTGTGAAGAAAGTGAGTCACTCACTGATATATTTAGTAGATTTTAATAGCTGCCGAATGCTCTCAAGTTGCATGGAAGGGTCTATCAAACAAAAGACTCAAACCTTAAATTCCTTAGATCACTACCAAAGGAATGGAAGCCCATGACTGTCTCTTTAAGAAACTCTCAAGATTACAAGGAATTCACCTTGGAAAGACTGTCTCTTTAAGAAACCCTCAAGATTACAAGGAATTCCTTAGATCTTGAAATAGAGCAAAATGAAAAGATGGAGAAAGGAAGGAAGAACTGAGGATCCATTGTACTGGTTGCTGAGCAAGATAATGAAAAGGAGATGAAGGTTGAAGCTGTTGAATCTACATCAAACTCAAGGGTCTGTGAAAGCAAGGGTAAAAGGATGGTAGCTGAAAATGAAGAACAGTTGATCCAAGATGACATAGATGACATATATGAGCATCTTGCTTTTCTATCCAGGAGATTTTCCAAGCTCAAATTCAAGAAGAATTTTGGAACAGCTAGAAAAACCAAAAACATGGTTGATAACTCTAAATTCAAGTGTTACAAGTGTGGCTTGGCAGGTCATTTTGCAAGTGAGTGCAGGAAGCCTGATTCTGGTAAAAGAAGTTTGAGCCTGTTGATTACAAGCAAAAATACTTTGAGTTGCTCAAGCAAAAGGAAAGGGCTTTCATTACACAAGAAAATAACTGGGTTGTAGATGGATTTGATGAAGATGAAGAAACAAACTATGTCAACCTAGCCATAAATGCTAAATTAGATCAAACAAAAGTTAGTTCATCCAGTAATCAGGTAATTACCATTAACCAAGCATATTTAACTAAGTCTGAGTGTAATGATGCCATCAATGACATGTCTATGGAGCTGTATCATTTGCGTGTAACTCTTAAGTGTCTCACGAAGGAAAATGCTAAAATTAAAGAAAACAATTTGTTTTTAAGTGAGAGGCATAATGTGCTAGAGTCTCAATTCATTGAGTTTGAAAAATTGAGAATTGAATGTAAAACTGCCAAGGATGAATTAACTGAATCTTTAAAGAAAGAAGAGATTTTAAAAAAGCAACTTGAATGAGAACATGAAGTAATTAAGGCATGGAAATCATCTAGAGATGTCCATGCTCAAATTACTAAAGTTCAAGGTATAGAGTCTTTTTGTGATGCATCCTGGAAAAAGAACAAGGAGAAGCTTGATTCCAATCTTGTTAAAGGACTTTAAATAGATGTGGATTCGACGGATGATGAAAATTATCCATCGAATAATCAAAAGGATTATCCGTCGAAAGACAATGAGCCACATCCATCGAATGTAAGCCAGTTAGCAAAGTTAAGCTAGCTAAGTTGAATGATAAATATGGATCAATCTCTAAAAACTTTGTTACAAGAGAATCAAGTCAAGTGAGAAAAGAAAAGAGAGTTAATGTTGGTCATATATCCATCAAGCAATTGAATGAAAGATTAGATAAGATTGAGGTTAAAGCAGAATCAAAAAGGAAAAACAACATAAATGGGAAGGTAGGAATTAACAAACATAACAACTACACACCTGATAAATATGCTCCAAGAAAAATCTGTGTTAAATGTGGTAGTGTTAATCATTTATCTGTTAATTGAAAACTTGCTATGCCTACTCCTACATTTGCACCTCCTTCATTTTCCAGCATGCCTACTATGCATGTTACTGTTATGCCTGCACATAATTTGAATGCGCAATATGCTAACATGCCATTTGCACATAGTCCTTATTATGCTGCATTTAGTATGCCTCAAATGCCATTTAGCATGTCCTATTAGAATAACATGTTTGCATATAGCATGCCTTTTCATGATAATCAAAATGTGCATGATAATTATATTTCAATGAATGGTTTCAAAGGTCCAACTCAAATGACAAAGAATGAATCTGAGATACCCAAGTCAAATGAGATCAAACCTAAGAAACCAAAGAAAAAGGCTAACAAGGCAGGACCCAAGGAAACTTGGGTACCAAAATCAACTTGATTTTATTTTGATGTGTGTAGGGAAACCGAAAGAATCTTTGGTATTTGGATAGTGGGTGCTCAAGGTACATGACTGGAGTTTCCACCCTGCTCACTGAGTTCAAGGAGAGAGCTGACCCAAGTATCACTTTTGGGGATGACAGTAAGGGTTATACTGTAGGATATGTCTTAATTTCAAAGGATAATGTCATCATTGAAGAGGTTGCCCTAATGGATGGACTCAAGCATAATTTGTTGAGTATCAACCAGCTTTGTGACAAGGGCAACTCGGTCACTTTCAATTCAGAAGCCTGTGTTGTGACTAACAAGAAAAGCAACAAAGTGGTTCTCACAGGAGTGAGAAAAGGCAATGTGTATCTAGCTAACTTCAACTCAACGAATGCAGAATCTATAACTTGTCTTCTCAGTAAAGTAAGTCAAGATGAAAGTTGGCTATGGCACAAGAAGCTGTCCCATAACTTCAAGACCATGAATGAGCTAGTCAAGAAATAATTGGTTAGAGGTATTCCTCAAGTGGAGTTTACAAAGTATGGATTATGTGATGCCTGTAAGAAAGAAAATCAGATTAAAACATCATTCAAAAAGAAGCTTGATTCAACAATTGAAGAACCTTTGTAACTGTTACACATGGATTTGTTTGGACCAGTCAATGTGTTATCCATATCTAGGAAAAGATATTGCCTAGTAATTGTAGATGATTTCTCAAAGTTCCCTTGGACATAATTTCTAAAATCCAAAGATGAAGCTAGTGAAATCATAATCAATCACATAGGGCAAGTCAACAATCATCCTGACTTCAAAGTAAGAAGAATTATTGAGTGGCATTTATGACACTTTATTTCACTCCGTAAATCTTTGAATTCAAGTTGTTGGTGTTTTAATGTGTTTTCTAGTATTTTTGCATTTCAGGCATTATTCTAAGAATCAGGTGAATTAGCATTATTTTGGTGCTAATATGGTGTTAGGATGATGTCTAAAGAATAAATCTACGAAAGCCAACTCGATTGCAGTAGGAATGAAAGAAATTCAGAAGTTTTTCCAGAAGCACGGCGTGCCCGCGCTGGTCTAGCACACGGTCGCGCCCATTTTTCAGAAAGCCAGCGCACCCGCGCTAATAAAGCGCGCGGCCGTTGCGGGTCGGGATCTCAGAATCCTGATTCTAGTTGATTTAAAATTGGAGAAACTTTATCTTGCATGGGATTCTATATATACTTAAATAAAGGACTTATTCTAGAGAGACGGATATATCAGAGCACATGGAGAACCGTAAAAAGACCGTGTTAGCACGATTCAACGAAGACGAAGAATATCTTGTTTTTACTTGTGAATCTTTGTTCTAAGTTGTAACTTGGATGCTAGTTTTCTTAATCATGAACCTTACTCTTGTTCCGTACTTGGTTTTATTATTTATTCAGTATAAAGACTATATTTATTATACCATGCTTTCATCGGAACCCACGATGATGATGAGTCCGATTATGGGCTAATCGTTATCGTGGAGTTCTAGCGGATTTATTTATCATTTTCTTTAGCTAATTTGTTTCGATGCCTTAATGTGTGGTGATTGTATGAAACCTATTATTGGTTGTGCATATTCGTCTTATGACCGTCGTGAACTTATAAGATAGTGTGTTAATTCTCAATGAAGCGAAAGTGAATTTAAGGGTTTAGAACTTGCCATACCAGCATAGGTTCATGTGTTATCGTTATGCCTGATTCGTAGGTAATTTTAACCATCTTACTTGCCCTATGTAATCATGATAGATAACTTGTGCATTAAACCATTATCTTGTCAAATTCTATAGACATATAGGGTCTCAATATAATTGGTGTCTATTCAGCTTCTATCTCTTTTGTGGATGTCTGGTAGTATGGTATTCGTGCAACGAAAGTTGGCGTTTATCAGTTTCATGTTATCTGATTAGTGTAATCACCATTACATGCTAAGGTTAAGAACAAAAAGGCTATTGAATGAAGTATTTAATGAAGTTAGAATCTCATGTTTGTCATATATAATAATTCAACCATTCTTGTTCTTTTAGTTATAATTGTTAGTTTAAATCTTAGTTATAATAAAAAACCCCAAATTGTTATAGTCTTAGCATTGGGTAATAACCATATCATCGGTGCATAAGTGCATAAATTAATTAGTTAACCAAAGTTAGTCTATGTGGGAATGAACTAGAAATAATTCTATATTACATGCAAACACGTATACTTGCGTGTATTATTGGCACGTGTTTAGCGACTAACAAGTTTTTGGAGCCGCTGCCGGGGGCTGCAGTGTTAATTTTTTGTGTATGTGTTTGTCATCATTGATCGTTACAGTTCATTGACTCGGATATTGTTACGTATCTGTTTCCTTGTCTTATTTCAGGTACTCTAGCGAGCGTGTATGCATACGCGTTCGCAGTCTCGTAAGAGAACTCTGGATAAAGCCAAGTAAGAAGTTGTAGTGGTTCGAAGGGAAGTTTTTGAGGGCTAAGAGAAGGTAGAAAAAGAAGAGAAAATAGAGGAACCAGTTTTAGTAGTGATAGGGGATCAAGCAGAAATTCCTAAGGCTTTGATGGACTATTCTCAGCCTAAGATCAATGATATTCAGTCAAGCATCATCAGACCAACCATTTCGGCTAACGCTTTTGAGATCAAATCAAGCACGATTCAGATGATACATAACTCAGTTCAGTTTGGGGGTTCTCCTACTGAAGGCCCCAACATGGACATTGAGATCTACGACACTTTCAAATTTAATGGTGTGACTGAAGATGCTATCAAGCCGCGACTCTTTCCATTCTCTCTGAGGGATAAAGTAAAGTGTTGGTTACATTCTCTACCACCAGGGACTGTCACCACATGGGAGGATCTTGCTCAAAAGTTTCTCACTAAATTATTCTCTATGGCGAAGACTGCTGCAATCAGAAATACTCTTACTCAGTTTGCTCAGCAAACTGGTGAATCTCTGTGTTAGGCTTAGGATCGATATAAGGAGATGTTAAGGAAGTGCACACATCATGGCATGCCTGATTGGATGATTATAAACTGTTTCTACAATAGATTGGGTGCTACTCCTAGACCCATGCTTGATGCAACATCAGGAGGAGCCTTGTGGGCTAAAAGCTACAATGAAGCTTATGAATTGATTGAACTGATGGCTGCTAATGAATACCAGAATCCTTCTCAGAGACTGACTCAGGAAAAGTAGCAGGAATTCTGGAGTTGGATGCAGCAACTGCTATAGCTGCCCAACTTAAGGCTTTGACGATGAAGGTGGACACTTTGGCCAATTATGGAGTTAATCAAATCACTAGTGTCTGTGAGCTTTGTGCTGGTGCCCATGAGACTGATTAGTGTTCCATTTCTAGTTAATCAACTCAGTTCGTGAGCAATTTTCAATGATCGTAGCAACCAGTGCCAGCCACTTATCATCCCAACAACTGCAATCATCCTAATTTCAGCTGGAGCAACGCTCAGAATGTGGTTCAACAGCCTTATCAGCAGTACCCAGCTAAGCAGTACAACCCCCTGGTTTTCAACAACCATAATATGCACCAAGGTAGCAACTTCAGCTACAACAAGCTAATGAAAAATTTGAATTAGAGGAGTTGAAGCTTATGTGCAAGAGTCAAGCTGTTTCTATCAAGATCTTCGAAAATCAAATTGGATAAATTGCCAATGCCATGCTAAATCGTCAACCTGGTATATTACCTAGTGACACTGAAGTGCCAGGAAAGAGGGAAGCTAATGAGCAGGTGAAGGCAATCACTTTGAGGTCTGGAAAGGTTGCAAATCCCGAACAAACTCAAGTTTCGAATGAAGAAGCTGGGGCTGAAGAAGACATAAAGCACCAGGAAGTAGAAGTGGAACCAAGGAAGACTACTATTGAGCACACTCCTCCTGGAGGTAATACAGGGGAGAAACAGATCTATCCTCCACCGCCTTTTCCTAAGCGGTTGCAGAAGAAAAAGTTGGATAAGTAATTTGAGAAGTTTCTGGAGGTGTTCAAGAAACTTCATATCAACATACCTTTCGCTGAGGCTCTTGAGAAGATGCCTAGTTATGCAAAGTTTATGAAAGGTATTCTCTCTCAGAAAGTGAAGCTTGATGATTTAGAGACTGTCATTCTCACGGAGGAATGCAGTGCAGTGCTGCAACAGAAGTTGCCTCCGAAGCTTAAAGATCCAGGAAGCTTCACTATTCCATGCACTATTAAGAAAGTGTCTTTTGACAGATGCTTATGTGACTTAGGAGCTAGCATCAATCTAATGCCTTTGTCAATCTTCAAGAAGTTGAATCTGCCTGATCCAAAACTAACTTATATGAATTTGCAGTTGGTCGACCGTTCTATTACATATCTGCGAGGTATTGTGGAGGATGTCTTGGTCAAGGTTTATAAACTCATATTCCCTGCTGATTTCGTAATTCTTGATTTCGAGGAGGATAAAAAGATTCCCATAATCTTGGGAAGACCTTTCTTAGCGACTAGCCGAACCTTGATAGATCTGCAGAAGGGTGAGCTTACAATGCGAGTGCTGGATCAAGATGTAACTTTTAATGTGTTCAATGCTATGAAATTTCCTACAGAAAATAAGGAGTTCTTAAAAGTGGAGTTGGTCGATTCTGTGGTTACTTCAGATTTTGATCAATTGCTAAGGTTTGATTCCTTAGAGAAGTCCTTATTAAGGAATTCAGATAGTGAAGATGATGAAGGTGAAGAGCAATTGCAATATCTGAATGCTTCTACCTGGAAGAGGAAGATTGATATGCCTTTTGAATCTCTTGGAATGGAGGAATTGAACAAAGCTCCTAAACGCCTTAAGCCATCTATTGAGGAAGCTCTTACTCTTGAGCTTAAGCCTTTACCTGAACATTTGAGGTATGCGTTTTTAGGCGATGCATCTACTTTTCCTGTTATTATTGCATCTGACCTTTCAAGTAGCGACGATGAGAAGCTTTTGAGGATTCTAAGGGAGTTCAAATCGACAATTGGATGGCCTATAACATATATTAAGGGAATCAGCCCTTCTTATTGCATGCATAAAATTCTACTAGAGGAAGGTAGCAAGCCCACGGTTGAGCAGCAAAGAAGACTTAATCCAATCATGAAGGAAGTAGTGAAGAAGGAAATTCCTAAGTGGCTGGATGCAGGGATTATTTATCTCATTTCTGACAGTTCTTGGGTGAGTCCAGTTCAGTGTGTACCGAAGAAGGGAGGTATCACAGTTGTTGCTAATGAGAAGAATGAGCTAATTCCTACTCGAACAGTCACGGGATGGAGAGTTTGTATGGACTAAAGGAAGCTGAACAAGACCACTAGGAATGATCACTTCCCTCTGCCTTTCATTGACCAAATGCTTGATGGATTGGCTGGTCACGAATATTACTGTCTTCTGGATGGTTATTTGGGTTACAATCAGATTTGTATCGCTCCAGAAGATCAGGAGAAGACTATCTTCACTTGTCCATTTGGTACTTTTGCCTTCAGAAGAGTTTCTTTTGGTCTGTGTGGTGCACCAGCTACATTTCAGAGATGTATGATGGCCATCTTTTCTAATATGATTGGCCAGAATGTGGAGGTGTTCATGGATGACTTCTCTGTATTTGGCGATTCTTTTGACGAAGGCTTGCAGAATCTTGGACATATTCTCAAGAGGTGTGTTGAGACCAACTTGGTTCTTAATTGGGAGAAATGTCACTTTATGGTGCGACAGGGCAATATTCTTGGGCATAATGTTTCTAGTAAGGGTCTTGAGGTGGACAAGGCTAAGGTGGGGGTCATTGAAAATCTTCCTCCACCAATTTCTGTTAAGGGAATTCACAGTTTTCTTGGTCATGCGGGTTTCTATAGGCGTTTCATCAAGGACTTCTCTAAGATTTCAAAGCCATTGTGCAGTTTGCTAGAGAAAGATGTCCCTTTCAAGTTTGATGATTGCCTTGCCGCTTTTGAGACATTGAAGAAGAGTTTAATCATGGCACCTGTCATAACTGCACCTGACTGGAATGAACCTTTTGAGATGATGTGTGATGCAAGTGACTATGCAGTTGGAGCAGTTCTTGGGCAGAGAAAGAACAACATATTTCATGGGGTCTACTACGCTAGTAAGACCTTGAATGGTGCTCAACTGAATTATACCACTACGGAGAAAGAACTCTTGGTTATTGTCTATGGTTTTGAGAAATTTCGATCGTTGTAACTAAAGTGACGGTTTTCACTGATCATGCTGCAATTCGTTATCTCATCTCGAAGAAGGACTCGAAGCCTAGATTGATTAGATGGGTTCTTTTGCTTCAAGAATTTGAATTAGAGATCAAGGACAGAAAGGGGACTGAAAATCAAGTCGTTGATCATCTTTCACATTTGGAGAACCCTAATGCTACTTCACTGGACAAGACATTGATAAATGAGTCTTTTCCCGATGAGCAGTTGTTTGGAGTGCAAGAGGAAGAACCGTGGTTCGAAGACATTGTGAACTACCTTGTAAGTAACATCATGCCTCCCGACTTATCATACGCTCAAAGGAAGAAGTTTCTACATGAAGTGAAGTGGTATATGTGGGATGCGCCATTTCTTTTTCGACAAGGAGCTGACCAAATCATCAGGAGATGTAAACCTTACAACAAAACGGGGGGGAATCTTACGAGATTGCCACTAAACGGCTTATGGAGTACACTATGGTGTTGAAAAGACAACAACTCGTATTCTTCAAGCAGGATTCTTTTGGCCAACCTTGTTTAAAGATGCTCATCAGTTTGTTTTGAAATGTTATTGATGTCAACGTGTGGTTAATATATCTAAGAGGGATGATATGCCTCTTAATGTGCTTCTAGAGGTTGAAGTCTTCGATGTTTGGGGAATTGACTTCATGGGACCATTTGTCTCATCTTGTAACAATCAATATATCTTGTTGGCAGTTGATTATGTGTCGAAATGGGTTGAAGTTAAGGCATTGCCAATGAACGATGCAAAAGTGGTGCTTAATTTTCTTCACAAGCAGATATTCACAAGGTTTGGAACTCCAAGAGTCATAATTAGTGATGAGGGGTCGCATTTTTGCAACCGCAAGTTCACCGCTATGATGCAAAGGTATAATGTGAATCATCGCATTGCTACGGCTTATCATCCTCAGCCGAATGGTCAAGCTGAGGTGTCTAACAGAGAGATCAAGTGCATTTTGGATAAAGGTGTGTGTCCATCGAGGAAATATTGGTCTTTGAAGCTTGATGAAGCTGTTTGGGCTTATAGAATAACATATAAGACTACATTGGGAATATCGCCGTTTCAGTTGGTTTATGGTAAAGGGTGTCATTTTCCGGTGGAGCTCGAGCATAAGGCATATTGGGCATTGAAGAAATTGAATCTAGACTTGGATGCAGCTGGAAAAAAGAGAATGCTTCAATTAAATGAGCTCGACGAGTTTCGACTTCAAGCTTATGAGAACAATAAAATGTATAAGGAGAAAGTCAAGAGGTGGCACGATCAGGGTCTAGTGCTCAAATAATTTGTGCCGGGGAAGCAAATTCTTTTGTTCAACTCCCTTCTCCGTCTTTTTTCTGGAAAGTTGAAGTCAAGATGGTCAGGGCCGTTCGTTGTCAAAACTGTGTTTCCACATGGAGCGGTGGAGATTTTTGAGAATGATCCAGGCCAAGCATTCAAGGTAGATGGCCAGAGGTTGAAGCATTACTATGGTGACACGGCAAACCGTGAGGTGGTTAGTGCCATTTTGTTGTCCGTTTGATCTCAATTTCTACATCAAGCTAACGACATAAAGCAAGCGCTTCTTGGGAGGCAACCCAAGTTTGTTGTACATTAGTAAGTAGAGGAAGCAAGAAGTAAAGAGAAAATCACAAAAAATTCAGAAAAATAGAAAAATTCAGGGCCAACTTCAGAAGCCAAGTGCGGCCGCGCTGATATAGTGTGCGGTCGCACTGAAATTACAGAGACACGGTGCGCCCGCGCTGATTTAGCACGCGGCCGCACTGATTTGGCAGAAGTAGAGCGCGCCCGCGCTGTCCTAGCATGCGGTTGCGCCGAGGTCCTGACTAAGAAAAATAAAAATAGCAGTTTTGAAGAGGAAAAACAGGATTTTTTCTACAAAATCAATTCCTAACCGAATTTTACTCTCCCACATCCCAAATTTCCCTCTCCAAATCAAACCCATTATTCCCACTATTCCCATAATTAAATCCCACTTCTATTCCATATATAATTCTCTTGTCACCTCCTATAAATACATACACTTATACCCAAACTTCTTCACTACTTCACAAATTTCTCAAACACAAATTCTTATTCTCTCTACTCAATTCCAATGGCACCCAAGAGACAAAGAACACAAGTAAGCAGCAGCACCACTGATTCTTCTAGTGCGAGTGGTGTGAGGCCGAGGTTTTCTACTCCCGAGGCTGAAGCGGCGTATATGAGGCTTTTCTCGAAGCCTATCATCAAGGAGAGAGGTTTTATTCAATCGGGGAAGGATGGTAAGCTGTTGGAGATGATTCTGGAGATGGGCTGGGTTCTTTTTTATGAGGCACCCGCTGTTGTGCCCATGAGTGTTGTTCGCGAGTTCTATGTGAATGCGAAGGCTGAGAAGAATGGCTTCATGGTAGTGCGAGGGATGAATTTGGAGTATAGTGATGATGCTATTAGGAGAGTAATTGAGCAACCCACGAGAAAGCCCGGGCAGGACACTTGGAATGAAAAGACTCCAGAGGACTTTGGTTTGGATGTTATTGTTGCTACACTATGCATGCCTGATACACATTGGAAGATCAAGAGGGGCACTACTGAGTACTCTACGTTCCCGGCTTCCAGCATGAACAGGTTTGCCCGTGCATGTAACGCATTTATTTGGGCTAACATCATGCCATCTTCGCATGTGCATGAGATTACTGTGGAGCATGCACGGCTGTTGTGGGGCATTCTTTAGGGCGATTATGTGGATCTTGGGATGATGATTTATCAGGTTATTCTGAAGTTCTTGAGGGGGAGTACCACGGGGTCTATACCGTATGCGTCTGTTGTGATGAAATTATGTGTGGCAGTTGGTGTTCATTGGCCATCACATGAGCAGTTACAGATCCCGAGTGCTCCTATTGACAACACTACTTTGGCTATGATGCAAGAGTGGGATGGAGGCAAGCCCGATCTGAAGGGGCTTGGTTATACTTTTGACCATCTACCTGGTGGGAGGCCAGCTGCTGGGGCCACCCAGACGAGCAGGACTGCTTGGAGATCTCAGCTAGGAGATGAGGCGGGGCCATCGCAGCAGGCACATGAGGAGGAGGAAGGAGCTGATGTTGGAGCTCGTATGAGCATTGCGCAGTATAGGCGTCTGGCTAGGAGGATGGATGCGATGCATGACATCCATAGCAGGTTTGCACGTGATCTCACCTAAGCATTGGGGACAGCTTTCAGAGCCACCGGTGTTGACATCCAGTGGCCAGTATTTGGTGAGGACTCCGTGTATCCACTTCCAGACACGCCTGACACTCCACCTGTTGAGGGTGAGGATCCTGATTCAGATTAGGTATGCCTGATTCCTTACTATTACCTTCACTGAGGACAATGAATATTTTAAGTTTAGGGGTAGTATTTGAAGGAATATATTTTGTATGAGTCGCATATAGTTTGCATATTCATGATAGTTTAGTTCATATAGTTGAATATTTTTTAGTTCATATAGTTGCATATTTTTCCATGTAGTTTTTTAATTTGTGGTAGTTTTTATAGTAGTTTGTTCATATAGTTCATGCATTTGCATAATAACATGATCCCGTAGATAATTTTTCCGATTGACTTATGATATTGATGCTAGTGTAGTGATGTCATATTTAGTGATGTTAAGTCTTATCGAATTGATTTGCATGCTAGAGACAACTGTATTTCACTAAGTCTTATAGGTTGCTAAAGTACTAGATCATGGTCATGGTTTGTTTTTTTGTCGAGGTTTAATCACTTGTTTATATTTACAATTTAGGATATTCTCTTAATAATAATATAATATGGATTTTTAGAAATTGGAGAAAAATGGGATTTCATTGCTAGTTGTGTTGGATAGGTGTCAAATGGCTAATAACCGGCTCATATTTATATAAGCAGTCTAGGGTTGAACGAGATGGAGCGAAACGCACTCGTTTAGAAATTGTGAAAAAAAAGAAAAAAAAAGAGAAAAAAAATGAGTGTTATGTATAATTGATCACGAGTGGGCTCTTTAGTACTCGAGTTATTAAGTTCTTAGGGGAATTTGTGCCTAGTGACCTAAGGTTTTTATAGTCTGGGATCCGCTAACCTAACGCTCGCTATATGGGTACTATTGTATAAGTCTTTTTTGGACCTCACTCATTGCACGATCAAATAAGTATAAGTGTGTTGTTTTGTTTGAATAAAAGCATGAATCCATATAAAACTTCAATATAAGAATTAAAGTGTTATAAGTTATTTTGCGTCTAGCTTTAATTCTGTTTATAATCTTGTGATTGCTTTGATCAATAGTGAGTCATGATTATTGATCTAGTGGTGATAGTATATCTGTAAGCAGTTCCACACACGCATGTCTCAGGTTTGTAGATTGATTTGTGAGGTTTGATTGATTTTATACGAATAACTGCATTTGTTGAGATGTTCCTTGTTTATTGGTTTAGTTATTCTATTGTGGATCGTTGCATTCATTTATTTACATTCATGCATTTTTATTTCTTATTCTTTGAGTCTGTTTATGCTTGAGGACAAACATCAATTCAAGTTTGGGGGTATGTTGAGTGGCATTTATGACCCTTTATTTCGCTTCGTAAAGCTTTAAATTGGTGCAAATGTACTCAAGTTGTTGGTGTTTCAATATGTTTTCTAGTGTTTCTGCATTTCATGCATTATTCTAAGAATCAGGTGAATTAGCATTGTTTTGGGGATAGTATGGTGTTAGGATGTTGTCCAAAGAATAAAGCTCCGGAAGCCAACTCGATTGCAGCAAGAATTTAAGAAATTCAGAAGTTTTTCCAGAAGCACGACGCGCCCGCGCTAGACCAGCGCGGCCGCGCGCTAGATTAGCGCGGCCGCGCCCATTTGTTAGAAAGCTAACGCGCCCGCGCTGATAAGCGCGCGGCCGCGCCGGGTCGGGATCCCAGAATCCTGATTCTAGTTGATTTACAATTGGAGGACTTCTATCTTGCTTGGGCTGCTATATATACTTAAATAAAGGACGTATTATAGAGAGACAGATATATCAGAGCAGAAGGAGAGCCGTAAGAAGACCGTGTTAGCACAATTCAACGAAGACGAAGAAGATCTTGTTTTTACTTGTGAATCTTTGTTCTAAGTTGTAACTTGGATGCTAGTTTTCTTATTCGTGAACCTTACTCCTGTTTCGTACTTGGTTTTATTATTTATTCACTATAAAGACTACTTTTATTATACCATGCTTTCATCGGAACCCACGTTGATGATGAGTTCGATTATGAGCTAATCGTTATCGTGGGGTTCTAGCGGATTTATTTATGGATTTCTTTAGCTAATTTATTTTGATGCCTTAGTGTGTGATGATTGTATGATAACCTAGTATTGGTTGTGTGTATTCGTCTTATGAGCGTCGCGAACTTATAAGATAGTGTGTTAATTCTTAATGAAGAGAAAGTTAATTTAAGGGTTTAGAACTTGCCATGCTAGCATAGGTTCATGTGTTATTGTTATGCATGATTCATAGGTAATTTTAACCATCTTACTTGCCCTATGTAATCACGATAGATACTTGTGCATTAAACCATTATATTGTCAAATTCTATAGACATATAGGGTCTCAATATAATTGGTGTCTATTCAGCTTCTATCTCTTTTGTGGATGTCTGGTAGTATGGTATTCGTGCAACGAAAGTTGGCGTTTAACAATTTTGTGTTATCTGATTTGTGTCATCACCATTACATGCTAAGGTTAAGAACATAAAGGCTATTGAATGAAGTATTTAATGAACTTAGAATCCCATGTTTGTCATATATAGTAATTCAACCATTCTTGTTCTCTTAGTTATAATTGTAAGTTTAAATCTTAGTTATAATAAAAAACCCCAAATTGTTATAGTCTTAGCATTGGGTAATAACCATATCATCGGGGCATAAGTGCATAAATTAATTAGTTAACCAAAGTTAGTCTCCATGGGAATGAACTAGAAGTAATTCTATATTACTTGTGAACGCGTATACTTGCTTGTATTATTAGCGCGTGTTTAGCGACTAACAAGAATCAAGAGTGATAATGGAACTGAGTTCAAGAATTCTGTGATGAGACTATTTTGTGAAGAGAATGGGATTATACATGAGTTTTCTGCAGCTAGAACTCCACAACAAAATAGAGTATTGGAAAGGAAAAATAGATCTCTTATTTAAGCTACAAGAACAATGCTAGAAGAATCTAAGGTTCCAACATATTTTTGGGCTGAAGCTGTGAATACTGCATGCTACACTCAGAATATTTCTTTGGTCAATCAAGAAAAAAGCATGACACCCTACCAATTGTTCAATACTAGGAAGACAACATTAAAATTTTGGCATGTCTTTGGCTGTAAATGTTATATCTTAAGGAAATAAACTGATCAACATGGAAAGTTTGATGCCAAAGTAGATGAAGGAATTTTTGTTGGAAAAGCATATAGATTCTACAATCTAAGAACCAACATTGTTATGGAATCTGTACATGTTGTGTTTGATGATAATAAGGTTGAAGGACTGCAAAATGGAGATTTCAATGAGAGCCTCAAATATGATAATGTGGAGATGATTTATAAAGACGGTGATGATGATAGTGATCAAGAAATAGTGGTTAAGGATAATGCAGAAAAGACTATCTCCAATGATGCACAAAATTCAGCATCAGTTGAGTTGCATAATGCATCATCCATCGGTAGACAATCAGCTTCATCCGTCGAGATACCAAATGCATCATCCATCGGAACAATGAGAGAAGCTGAAAGTCAAAACAGATCACTTATGAAAAAACTCCTTTTTCAAATCAATGATTCACAAACTTAGGGGGAGTTTCTTCTAATCAAAACTCAGTCACACATCAAGACAATGATGAGGCCTCTTCATCTAGAGCTAATCTACCACAACAGAGAAAATGGACTAGAGATCACCCTTTTGAGCTCATTATTGGTGATGCATCTTCTAGAATTCAAACAAGGAAAGCAACTCAAGAAGAATGTTTGTATAACATCTTTCTCTCAAAGGAAGAACCAAAGAAGGTAGAAGAAGCTCTGTTGGATCCCGATTGGGTTCTAGCTATGTAGGAGGAGCTAAACCAATTTTAAAATTACAAGGTATGGAAGCTGGTACCCAAGCCTAAAGGAAAGAATCCAATTGACACCAAGTGGATATTCAGAAATAAGATGGATGAAAATGGCATTGTTGTCAGGAACAAAGCTAGATTGGTTGCTAAGGGCTACTATCAACAAGAAGGAATATATTTTGATGAAACTTTTACTCCTGTTGCAAGACTTGAAGCCATCAGAATTTTCTTAGCCTATGCAGCCCATGCCAATTTCAAAGTCTATCAAATGGATGTCAAAAGTGCCTTTCTGAATGGAGATTTGGAGGAGGAAGTCTATGTCAGTCAGCCTCCTGGTTTTGAAGATTCAAATTTTCCAGAATATGTCTACTATCTTTTAAAAGCACTTTATGGACTGAAGCAAGCACCTAGAGAATGGTATGATACTTTATCAAAGTAACACAAGTGCAATTGCCATTACTGAAAATCCAGTACAGCATTCACGAACAAAGCACATAGACATCAAGTATCACTTCATTAGGGAACATGTAATGAGTGGTACTGTGGAAGTTCATTTTGTTCGAAGTGAGAAGCAGCTTGCAGATATCTTTACCAAGCCACTTGATGAATCCACCTTTACTAGGTTGGTAAGTGAGTTAGGTATGCTTAATTATTCTTAAATTATTTCTGATAATTTTACAAGTTGTAATGCAGTCAGAAACTTAATTGAATTTTTTGTTATAGATGAAATTTTGGTTAATTCAAAATTTACATCTCGACGGATGATTCATTATCCATCGAGTTTGATCATCCATCGAAATAGAAGAGCTTGGTAAAACTCAATTACTTTTATGGATTATTTTATACCCGATGGATAATTGCATTATTCTCATCCGTCGAATTGTCTACATCTTAGCCATTAAAGTTCTGAACATTATCCATCATATATACTTATAGTCTGTAAATATATCACAACGGATAATTGACAACATTTTGACAGTTTATTTTTACTTTTAAATGGCTATTTTGGGCAATTCTCATTGGGTCATTAATTTTTACCTTTAATTTTTATCCCATTTTATCTAAGAATACATAAAAGCCTTACTTCAAGTTTATTTTAGCTTTTATCTTTCTCTATTGCTATTAACTGCTCTCTTCTTCCTCAAAGAAAAATCCTCTTTCTCTCTGAAAATTTCCTTGCATTAACAATGGCACCAGTAGTCAAGATCATGTCTCAATCAGGATTCATATATGAGAAGAACAATTTTGTAGCTCTTGTGAACAAAGAAATTCCAGCCTCTGAGGATTATCACAAAATAATGGATTCTGTGAAGGGATGCAAGCTTAGTTATGCCATGCTGGAATCACCCACAATCTACTGTGAAGTTGTGGAGGAGATGTGGACTACTGCTGTTTATCATGCAACTAACAAAACTATAACTCTCACCATTAAAGGTAAGGAATTTTGCATTAACAGTGATACTATTCAAGCATGCTTTAAAATTCTTGATAACACTACTACTAAACCACACACATATGCTGATTTAGTTAGCTTACTTAATTCAATTGGCTATGCACTTCCTACCACTAAGTTAAGTGACATTAGAAGGCTAGGTCTTAGGAAAGAGTGGAGTTAATTGTGTGATGTAGTTACCAAGGTGTTTTCTGGTAAGATAAGCAATTTTGATTCTATCAACACTACCATGCTCAACATGCTCTACATGCTACTTACTGATAATTACTATAATTTTAGTGATGCTGTCATGTAGATTGTTTATGATTATTGGTAACCATGTTTGTGAGAACCTTGTAATTGAGAACCCAACCAACAAACTGGATTGTTGGGTTCAAAAAAGGAGAATAATTGCAGATTTAAACAGAGCAGATCACCACAAGGAGGTGCCCCTTGTTTATGTACCTATCATGGAGGGTCCTCAAGTAAATGAGGTAAATACTTCTGTCTCTACTCCTTCTACCTCTCAAATTTCTTTGCCATTGACTGTGGCTATGGCATCTGTGTCAATGACCCAACAGATGCTTACCCAAGCTACAAAATCCCAATCTTCAAAATCTAAATCAAAGAAACCACACTCAGGTGTCTCTCAAAAGATGCCAGTTTCAAAAGCCACCAAAACTAAAGAGGGAAGTGTGAAGGTGGGTAAGGTTGGTGAGGGACAGGGTGAACATA
Organism: Apium graveolens; assembly: GCF_009905375.1. Taxonomy (NCBI): domain Eukaryota; kingdom Viridiplantae; phylum Streptophyta; class Magnoliopsida; order Apiales; family Apiaceae; genus Apium; species Apium graveolens. Next base: position 272,980,725 of record NC_133651.1, read on the forward strand.
GAAGAAACCCTAAGAATAAGGATGGTCAGGTGAGTGTACCCAAACCTAGCCACACCACAGTTTCCCAACAAACTATGGTGCTTAATAAGGAAATTAGCACAACTCTAGTTTCATCCTCCCAAAAGGATGCTACTATTGAAACAAGCTCCCAACCAGGAGCACATGCCAAAAGGGTTAGGGGCCACAGATTCACCCCAAACTTATACAAGAAAGAAGAAAGCTAGAAAACTTGGGGATGCACAGGGATCACACACAGTGCAAACTGAAGCTAAAGACTCAGTCACTACACCATCTCAAATTCAGTTTGATGTGGCTCCATTAAATATGGAGTCACAGCCAAAATCTTTAACTATAGAAGCACCAAACACATAAAACTCTCCTACCAATTCTCTGGATGTGGATATGATTCACATATCAATCCCTGATTCTCCTTCTTTAACTCTGTCGGAGAAGCCAAAATTCAGTGCAAGTGAGCATCATCTTCTAGATGATTTGTTGGCTCACTTGCCAATTCTTTCAGGAACTGTTGAGACTTCTATGCCTAAATTATCATCAGTCTGTATAGAGTCCACAATAGTTTCAACTCCAAACTCTATCATTTCCTCTATTCCGGTGGATATTGTTCATCCGTCAACCAATGATTGTATCCCAGGGGATGTGCCTAACAGCAGTCATCCGTCAGCTATCCTAACTACTAACCCGAGGAATGTTCCTCATCCGTCGGTACTCACTATACAAGCTGATTTTTCAACAATTGTTACAAGTTTAGATGAGTTAGTAGCTGTACAATCACTCTAGGATTGAGGGAAGGGATGAACAGAGTGAGAGGCTGAGTTGCTCTCAGGCAAAAGCAGAGGAAAAGAGAGAAATTATGTAGGCTATTTCTTCCAGCCTGGCAAAAGTGAGTGAGGGGAGTTGCACCTTAGTAGGTGAAGGTGATGGTATGAGGGTGGTGAGCCAAGGGGAGCCCTAGATGTAAGAAAATAGAGAAAATGAGAGAAATGCAGGTATAGGAGATATAAGGGTGGAAGCCATTGCTAGTGAGTCAATGAATGTCAGTGATGCAGAAAATGAGAGACTATTTCAGCAAGAATATCAAGCTATCGCTGAGACATTTACTCATCCTATTTCAGCCTATCAAACTCTAGCTGGACAGGGCAATGACGATACTGAAAGGATGCTTAACTTGGTGCACACTACTTCTTCTATGCAAAGGGCCAAGGATGTTATCTCATCCATGCCACCCACAGCTGGGGATGACATTGATTATGGAACTGGTGGTTCTGAGGGTCTATTTGGTGATGAAGATGATGATGAAGGAGATTCAATGGACATAGGGGGAGATGTCAGCCCTAGCCTAAGATCTAGCATGCCGCATTGGGCATTTTCCAAAGAATGTGATGAGCTACATTTCAAGTCTACTCTCTTTCATATCATCCAACAAACTCAGACAGCTTTTCAAGCTACAACCAATACAAACAACAAGAAGCTACTTCAAGCACATCTAAATTCTCTTCAACTGCACCAAATTCAATCTCTTCAACATAATCTGGATGTCGCTGCAATTAAAACAGATATTGATCAAGTCAAGAAGGATGTCTCTGAGAGATTGGATGCTAAATTTCCTAACACAACCCTGATTGACATCAACAGACAACTAAGGAAAAACTATAGTCTTGCGAGCAAGGTGGACTCTTTGGATACAAGACTCAAAACATTGGAAGCTTCCATCACTGCAATTCACTTACATCAAGCCCAATAAACTCAGTTGCTTCAAAAGTTAGTGACTGCATAAACTTTTACCTCCACTCAATTTGATGTTAACAAAAAGGGGGAGAAAGATTCACTTGTCCCAGTTAGTCAAGAAGAGCCAATCAGTGAGGGGGAGAATGTGCTAAACATACAAGTTAGTCAAGTAATTATTCCAGAAATTTTTTTTACTAAGCCACCAGTCTTGGACAATATTGATCTGATCCAGATAGCAGCTTCTAAGTTGGATTCAAAGACAAATTTCAAGAACCTTGATGTTATAGCAATTGAGAAGGAATTGGATGACAAATGGAGGAAAATTGATGAAGAAATCACAAATAAATTTGGTCCAATTGAGAAACCAAACAAGACCTTTCATCACTTCTCTCAAGTTAAGAAAATTTCTATGAATGACATGAGCCTAAGTAATCTAGAAAAGGGCCAACCTTCATGCATAAAGTCTCCAAAAGCCAACTTGGTTTTGAAGCCCAAAAGGAATTATCCAAAGTCATCTGACAAAAATCCCTTGGATCTTATGTTTGAGACTCCAAGGCCAGATGAAAAGAAGTTGTTGGCAAGGTCCATTGTATTCTTCAAAGATCCAACTGACTTGGTGCTAAAAAGAAGAATTGATAAGATCTATAGGAATGGGAAAGAAATCTGTGTGGTGGATGGACACCCTCAGTTTGCAGAAGCTAAGAAGTAAGAAAAAGAGAGAATCAAGCAAGAAAAGAAGCAAGCTACTTTAGATGCTAAGAAACTCAAATAGAAGAAAAAACAAGCTGCTATAGTAGCCAAGCTTCAAGCTGTGAAAACTGCAGCTGAGATTTCTGAAAAGTAACATGTGATAACTGAAGCTCAGGACCAGAAAATGTACAAGGAACCTAAACAGAAAAAGAATCCAAGATACAAACAAAGAATCAATAGAAAATTGGACTTCGGTGATGAGGAAATTGAGGATTACATTCCCAAATAGTCTACAACTTCAACTCAAGCATCCAAACCCTCAAGAGTATAGGATGAATTTAAGGCAGATCCTACAAAGAACTTCATGGTGAGCCAATAGTTCCCAAGGATGAGCCTATAGACTGGGATAATTTGCCTCTTCCTGAACTTAACTTACCAATCTTCAACAAGCTAAAAAAGACAAAGACAAGAGCAATCAAGAAGGTCATGCCTGTGAAACTCAGAACCAAAACCTTAACCAAAGCTCAACTAATTGTCAAAAAGGGAGATCTTCTATACATCTGTGATATTAAGGAATTCTCAGATATCAATCTCTACATGGATGAATTAGAAGAAGTGAGGGGAATTAATTCACACAGAAATCTCCCTGAAAGACTGGTGTTCAAATACAAGGGTGGGAAAGAGATCATATGGCCCCTTCACAGAATTCTTCAAGAAAGTTGTTCTGTTTTGATAAGGATCTTCTCATCCTTCAAGAAAATTTTTGGATTCAATGTGACAACCAAGAAATTTGTTCTAAAGAAGATAGAAGAACTCAGGAGCAGAAAAGCCTCAAATGCAATTCCAAAAACCCTATCCATTCCCTTCATAGGAAATACAGTGCATTTGAGGCCTTACTGGCTGATGGAATTTATGGATGACAAAGGTGTTAGAAGATTCTTCAAATTGGATGACAAATTGAGCAACTCAAGCAATGAGACTCTATTGGAAATGCAAGCAAAGTTGGATCTATCAAATGCTGAAGAATTTGAATTTCACAGACAACTCCAAAATCAAATAGAAGAAAATAACTAGAAGCTTGGGAAGATATCAAGACAATCAAGGAAATAGAAAGCATCTGCTCAGACTAGAGGAGCACCTTGATAATGATTGTGAGAACTCTTTGTACACTTTACTTTGTTCAATTTTCAAATAATCTGTAGCACTTACTAGTTTTATCTACCATTATTCATCTATTAATTTAGGGTGTTTTGTTATCATCAAGTTTCTCTTAATTTGTGACTACAATTCCAATAGACATAAATTGGGGGAGATTGTTAGGAATATGTTGTGAACTTGATGATAAGTTGAACAAAACACCTTACTAAATTTAACTTAATGTTTTTGTAGCTCCCGATGGATGTTTTAACATAGTCCCAACGGATGAACTTTATAGTCCCGACGGATGACAACTGAACATCCATCGAGAGTGTAGCTTATGTAGCAATAAGTGTTATAACACATTTCTGCAAATAACAATATTTTGGTTGAGTAGATATTGTAGGATTCTTTGAGTCATATTGACTACTAGATTGATATGCAGAATAGGTTGGCTAATTGTAAATATAAGATTTCTTGTAATTCTACATAAGTGATATAGAATCAAGTGAAGACTCCCGACGGATGATCTACAAAGGCTCCCGATAGATAATCAATAAGGCTCCCGACGGATGATCAACATAGTCCTGACGGATGATAATATTCAAAATAGCAGTTGACAGTGACAACACAGTCACATGCGTCGGGTGTTTGCAAATGGAATGTGGCAGCCTAATTGCAGGATTTAGAGAACAAAGAAGCATTACCATTTCCATGCAATTATGAAGATATTCAAAGATGCCGGATAGAGTAATGTAGCAGCATGAAGTTTGACTAGATTCAGTTTGTCTTATTGTCTTGTCTTACTATCTTATAACTTGGTGATATATAAACCAAGTGTAGCAAGTAGAACAACGAAAAACTGAGTAAGCATTATTTTTAAGAAGAGATAGATAAGGCTGTATCTGTTAAGAATCTCTTTGTAATCCTGTAAGTTCTCTTATAAGCAGCTGTGTGCTATTCAAGCATCATAGAGTTCTCAACTCTATATATATCTCTGGTGGATAAGTTCAAATCCACCATAAAGTTTTAAAGCTTTGTGTTTTATTGCTTTATGTTTTATTGCTTTGTGTTTTAATTTCTATTTTATTCTCATTCCGCACTTCTTGCAAAATCAAACACAGTTATATATTAAGTAAGAACATTCTTAAAATCAGAAAAAGTAGCCAGAATTACATTCAACCCCCCTTCTGTAATTCTTGTTGCATTGTTTGGGATTAACACTTCTCGACAAGCCTCATTATGACTTCTCGATAAGGCTTGTAGAGATCTCGACATATATTAATTCATAAAGTTCTCCCAAGTACACTATTAGACTTCTCGATAACTTAGAACTAGAATAATTTAACTTAATAAATTATTTTAGTAAAATACTTTTGATATAAAATTATTCTAATTTTATATTTATATATTCATACAAAAATTGGAAAATTCAGTCCATGCAGGACAAACTGGGTATTTATTTGACATCTCGATTAGTCACTGTCTACCTCTCGATAAGAGTCAGGAAAGTGACATATCGATGTGTATATATTTTCTCACATGACTTCTCGATAAGAAAATCCCAAAAATTTATTCCTACTTCTCGACAAGTCATTTACCCTTTTCTATAAATACCCAGACATCTCGACATAACCCCTATTTACGCTTTCGACATCTCAATTGACCTAGTTTTTACAAACGTCAACCGTTCTCTCTCATTTCGAACTTTCCTCTTTCAAATCTCTTACCCACTTAAATTCAAACAATATTAATGGCATCCAACAATGTTAGAGCTCTTATCCCCAAGGACGGCCCAAACTACTTGGCTTTTACAGATGCTAACCAAGCTCCTGAAAGCTTCAAATGTTTTTTCAAGTTTCTAGCTGAATCTTATTTTGCAGGAGCTATGACTGCAAACCCTATACTCTACCTGGATGTTCTTAATGACTTTTGGAACTCAACTGTAATAGAGACAGTTGTGCAAGAGAACCAGGAAGCTTATTTGGGGGTCAAGTGCTTAATTCAAGGGAAGCAGGTGGACTTTGATGCAATAATGTAATAACCCCAATTTTTGGGAAATTTTTGAAACCCTTATGAATAGTGTTTTTGCTGAATGAGAAAACTTTTCATGCCACACTATGTAGGGGTTCTGATATGGATATTCTGAGATTTTATTAGTACTTTATATGGGATATAAGTGTATGTAAAGATCATCAGAATCCAAATCCGAACACTTTGATTTTTCCCGGAAATCCACTAGATACGGAGAGAATTGAGTATAAGGTAACAGGATAAAAAGGATTTAAATTAAAGGATTATAGGAGAGGATCATAAAAGGAATATAATATATTGAGAAAGGTTAAGGGAACCTAAGTAATAAGATCCCGGGTATGATCCCTCAAACGATAAACGAAAACGAAAGTTAAGCGAACCGTATAACAGATCAGCGGTCATTAGGCAAACAATTAGGAAGTTAAGCAAAGGGATTAGAGGAAGTGATGTCACCCAACCAATGAGAAGAGGACAAGGAAGGGAGGATGACATAGCAATGTGATGTAAGCATGACATAGGGAAGGAGGAGGTGTGGTTGGTTTATAACCACACAAATATAAGGTTATTAAGGTAATTAACCAAAAACAAAACAAAAAACAACCAAGCTAAGCCAAACAAATCAAAAAACACAAAATCATTTCATTCTCATCATCTTGCTCTCGGCTTTTCATCTTTTTCAAGGGCAAGAATTTCAAAAATCAAGTTCCAAGCATTGTTAAATCACAAGGTAATTATCTAAGCTTCCTTGTACATAGATATGGATATGCTATAAGTTTAAGCTCCTAATTCCTTCACAATCTCTTCCAATAAATCAAGGAAGAAGATGGTGAATAGTAACCTTCAAGAAATAACTTTAGTTTTCTTGAAATTTTATGAAAGATTAAGGTTATACAAGCAAGGATCAAGGTTCTTTTAGGCATTCAAAGCTCTTGGGTTGTGTTAGGAAGCTTCAAGGAGGTATAAACAACTTTCACCTTTAACTTATAGTTTGAACTTTGAGTTTTGATGAGTTTATGGATGGATTAATGTATATATAGAAATATCCATGTATGTATAGCAAGATCCATGTATGTTAGATAGTTTGGTTGGATTTGTGGTGATTTTGGATATGAATCTTGGTTAATGGTTAATGAATCTTAAGTTATGGTTAGTAGATCATGTTTGCGGTTGAATAAGTTGGAAAACCTTGAGATTATGGACTGACTTTGCCTTGATATAAGTTGTGTTTGATGTATTGATGATGGTTGGGTGGTTTGTAGTGAATTGGTAAAGAATTGGAGTGGTATAAATATTGGTAATCGCGTAAACATAGCCGTCGTAACGTCCGATTTTCTTTGGACTGTTTTTTGCATAGCATTAGGACCCGAGAACCCCCTGCTAGAATATGACCACTGCCATGTTTAGATAGCTCATGTTACGAGCTTCGTTTTGATATGTAGTTCGTTCGATTCCGATGCACGGTTTAGGAGAAACGACCGTTTCAAGTAACGGCGTTTCGCGAACGAAACTTTTCCCCTCGCCTTACTTTGAAACATAGGTTAAAGACCGAAAAGGGTTAATTAATGTATGAAACATTTATGGTAAGTGTGTTAGGCAGTTGGTAAGACACTCGCGAAGGAATCGCTTTAAAACTCGTAAAGGTTAAATTATTAAAAATGGTGGAGCCGAGGGTACCCGAGTGACTTAAGCGAATCAGTGAGCGCAAAACAAGCGTTAGAGTCTAAGTTAGTTAAAGTATAGATTTACAAGTGACTTTGGTTTAATTCCAACTTACTTGTTGTTTATAGGTTACCAGACTCGTCCCGAGCCATTCGTAACCCCAGTCGCTCAGGCAAGTTTTCTATCCGTTATACTGTTGTTGTGATGTAAATATATGTATATGCATTATCTTGTGATATTGCATGATTGTTATTAGCAAATTTTGCGATATATTGGAGCATGCTAATAGGGTATATATGCATGTCTGTTTCGTAATCTGGTTATCTATCTGTTGATTTCAATGCTTATAGTTGCATAATACCTATGCTAGAAATAAGCAAGTAGTTGCGTATACCCTTAGTATAGGGGATAAAAGGTGAACATATTTCTAAACCGGGAGTCGATGTTCCCGAGTATATTATATATATATATTTATTTATATATATATATATGGATATAGTTTTTAAAACTATTAATCGAATAAGGTTTATTCGATAACTTTAACTTTATTTTATTATTGAATATTATTTTGAATATTATTCGAAGGCGTATGACTCCTTTATATTTAATGAATATTATTTTGAATATTCATTCGGGGACTTATGACTCCTTTTATTTATTTATCTGAATATTATTTGAATATTCATTCGAGGGCTTATGACTCCTTTTATTTATTTATCTGAATATTATTTGAATATTCATTCGAGGGCTTATGACTCCTTTTATTTATTTATCTGAATATTATTTGAATATTCATTCGAGGGCTTATGACTCTTTTATTTATTTATCTGAATATTATTTGAATATTCATTCGAGGGCTTATGACTCTTTTATATTATTTATTGAATATTATTTGAATATTCATTCGAAGGCTTATGACTCAGTTTATATTATTTACTGAATATTATTTGAATATTCATGTGAGGATCTATGACTCCGATTATTTGCTGAGGTATATTCTTTATTTTATTAAAGAATAAGGTGTTAATAATCAAACTTATTTTCGATTATTCAAATAAAGATAATACTTTCATATAAGTATATCTTTGGTTATTTAATACTCGTTTCAAGTATAAGTTTTAATACTTCTACTTCAATTATTTTTATAAAGATTATTCTTTATGGGAATATTATTTAATTAATAATATTCAGTCATTTTCTAAATATTCTGGGGACTGATTTACTTCATTAAATCAGCTTTACTCCAAACACTCTATAAAGTATTTTCGAGTCTTCAAAATGATTTGAATTTAAAAGTTAGAGCGGATCCCAAAACTTATTTTTATATTTAAGATCTTCCTTTTTAAGGGGATTTAAATACTCGCTTAAAACCTGAGGGATCCGGCTCCGTGGTGTATTTTATATTCGCAACAAGGTTGCAGTTTTGGTAAATGAATTGATTACTTACCCAACGTTCGGGAAGTAAGTCCATCTATTGAGTCGGCATAAGCAACATGGGCTCAGTGGGCGTCCATGATAGTGTAAGTGGCTCAGTGGGAGTCCATCAAATGCATAAGTGGCTGAGTGGCAGTCCAGCATAGGTCCTAATGCGGCCAGGGTGATGACCAGTGGGGAATTCGTCCATCTACTAGTAGAAAAGGTTACTAATGGGTATCTTTGCCTGATCAGCAAGATATCTGGTTTATGCCAAAATTCTTTTCCTTTCCAAAATTCATTGGATGTTTCAAACTCTGTTCATACTTTACATAACAGAGGTTCCAGGAAATGTTTTAGAAATATATATATGTGGATATATATATATCGGGACTAAATAAAGTATCTCATAACTTTTTCATTCAATAATATTTCAAAGATTGAATCTATTCAAATCTTGTCTTGTAGTCTCATCTATGTGATGAACTTTTGAAACTGATTATAACTTGAACGGTGGTAGTTCAAGTAGTATTGGGAAAGATATAAGTATATTGGGGTATTTGGTAACCTCATCTTTTAAACTTATATCTAATTAATAATTGTCTTATGAATGACAAAGATTTTCAGAAAAACGTTGAGACAAGGTTAGATATATGAGATCACCTTGCAACGATATTTTTTTATACAGTTATACACTGGGACTTTGTGTATATTATGCATGGAAGAGGACTTCCAATATTTTGAAAAGTATATATGTATATACTGAATATTTTGCGACTTCATCGCATTAAGATATCAAACTTGGTTCATTTCTTTTGACCAAGACTTTCATGAGTATTATGAGTAGGCTCATATATTGTTAATCATTATACATATTATTTTGGTGGGCTTGCTGCTCACCCTTGCTTTCTTCTTTCATCACACAACAACAGATAGAAAAGATGAACAGAACCAAACTCCCGATTCGCAAGCGATTAGGAGACGTTCCACAGATTTCTAGAAGCATTGATGCCGCCGTAGCTGAGGTAGGAACTACCAATAGGCTAGGCTTTCAACTTTTGATGGACCAGATTTATTTATAATTATGAATTGTAATAATGGCAAAGAAATGTAAATTTATTCAGAAAAACCTTTTAAGGTGTATTGGCAGATAATTGTGGAATAAAATGACTTGTGGTTATTTTTGGATGTTCATCTCTGAGACTATAACGTGTGGTGTGTGTGTTTATAGTGGGGTCACAGTACAAAGTAGTTGAGTAATTATTAAGATTGGGTGTTATTAAGGGAAATGGAACTCGTGACGACCCGGATCCCCGACCCCGGATCTGGGGGTGTTACAGAAATGGTATCAGAGCTAAGCGTTATAAACCTCAGAGATGATGGGACGTTAAGATAATAAGTTCACTAAGATAATAAGAACTCTTGCCAAGTTCATAGTCGGGCTACCTAACGTAGCACTGACAGATAAAACCCTTACGGGAACCCTTATAAGTATCGTGATAGTAACATAGTTCGTTCTCGTATAGGGCAGCGGAGCACCGAACCTTGAGGTTCAGGAGCATCAACATGAGGATGTTTTATTACAAGTTGGAGATCAAATTGTGAATCCGATGGAGTACCCTAATGAGGGACCGGATGAGGTTCAGATAGAGAATGTTGTGGCTGAGGAGGATCTCATGGAGGATCCTGATGAGAATGAAGAGAGGACTGCTGAGGAACTGATGACCGTAGTCAGGGCGACTACCAGAGCAAGAATGGCCGCGAGGGTGGCACTAGAGGATGAAGAGTTACCAAGGGCACAAAGGTTAATGAGGGTAGAAGGAGTGGGGCCTTCCACGACCCCAATTATACCAGTATCAGACCCTCTTCCAGAGGCTCCTGTAGACATCCATGAGGTTCCACCAATTCCTGTCCCATCCCCTGTACAGAGCCCAGCACATACTGAGGAAATGCCACCTTTATCCCCTGAACCATTGTCACCTGATACCGTGCTTGGTTATCCATTTGGATCTCCTGGGTCTGCACCACCCGCACCCCATGGACTGCTAGATGCTACCACTCAGGCTTCTCTTATCGCCAATTATTATATGACTTTGGGTGGCCTGTCTGAGGCCCGTAATGTTAGGAGTGATCTGTTGGATCGACTTACTGCACCAAGGATTGAGGGCGGGATACTTCCGGCAGGATTAGCGTATAGCATGGAAAGGATTGAGGCTACCACCCATGTTACAGCTAGAGGCCATCTTGAGGGTCAGGTTGATCCGGCTCTACTTGCGACTATCTTAGACCTCATCACCTCTGTGATGGAGCAGGTTAGGGATGTCGTGCGTGCTCGCATCTCTTAATCCATGGTAGTGTGTAGAGCCAGAGCAATCAAACAAGGGTTTCATGTAGCACCGCTTTTGGAGGATTAGCCTAAGTTATGAATGATTAGTTTTAATGATGAGATGACTATCTACGGTAGTACTTTTGGGATAGGAGCGATAAGTTCAAATGATGTAACCCTCTGTAATATGTTCAGTTGTTGTACCCTCGAACAAATGGTTATGTATATATTCGTTAATTTCAGTTCAGGTCAGTTTGTTTGTGATAAATCACATTGTTAATTGCTCTATTAACACTTAAGAGAGTGTCATGAAGTTTATCGAACTTAAGAATTCATGATTTGCAATCGTGCAAGGACTAAACGAAGGGGAAGACTTAAGCAAAGTAAGTAAGACAAATATCCGGAGATTCTCAAAATTTTCCAAGTAATATGCCCCCACAAGGAAAAAGATTAAGGGCGAACCTGGAACGTGATAATCAGGGAGGTTGCAATTAAGATATAAAGAACCCGGAATATAATAAAGTGGAAAATGAAGATTTTAAATTAAAAGATGACTCCAATCATGGGGAGTAGGAAGAAATATTTAGACTAAGAAAGCAAAAGTCGAGCAAGATAAGGAGATAGTGTAAAAGCTTTAGAGCCAGAACAAAGGCAGACGAGTATGATGAATTATAAATCTAAGATGTAAAAGTTGTCAAGATTCGTTCTGAGGACACGAATCCAGAATGACGGGATGTTTGAAATCAATGCTTATGTTGGGTTAGTTCATGAAATAATGATAAGGAAGTTGGGTATGAGGAAACCCTAAAGACTCGTAGTAATAGAAATAGAAAAGTAAGTAATCATCAGGATGAGGGTGATTCACCATGAGTTAAAATTGATGGTTGAGGGCATAAGAGATACATATATATTATCCCCTGTAAGTTGGGAGGATTCGAAGAAACCTTGAGATAGTTCGAAGGATAAATAATGAGACGCGGATAGACTGAGGAAACAAGAAAGTAAGAAATTAAGAAAATTGGATGAAGGAAGTGACCTTCAAGAATGTGAAGTGTAAGACCGGTGGCTTGATACCCAGGAAGGGGGACGCCAGGTATGAAAGATATCCCAACATTGAGATGACTGTTGAGATAAACAACAAAAGTAAATAAGGATTTATTAAGAAGAAGTTCACGTTGAACGCGACCAATATCTTCCAGATCATCCATGTGATCATTACCAAATCAGGAAAGAAAAGCGGATAACCATTTTTATCTTTTGGAGGCCATGTGGATTGACCTTAACTTGAATAAGGATGCTATTGTGAAATTCGGTATAGACTATCGAGGTGGAAATGATTGAATAAGATACCCTTATCAGGGATATATGACTTTATTTATCCATGGAAGGATGCTTGTACCTTTTTAAAGGTGGAATTAAGGATAGAACATCGGTAACTTAAAACGAATCCTAGGGGACTGCATAAAGGTTGGCATGTCACCCTTAATAGGGACAGTATGAGTTTTGACAGTATGATTGGGAAAGGGTTAAGGTAACAACAACCTTTAAGAATCAGTGGAGAAATTTTTCAGAAGAATATAGACAATGGTTCTAGTATTAGTAAATGGTATTGTGATATGCCCTGTATCTAGGGAATACAGGAGGAACGATTGAAGGATAACCTTAGAGGTTTTACAAGGAAAAAGGTAATATTCAGAATTCTCAAGAATAGAAATGTTGATAAAGGAAATATGACGTAATTATAATGTTGCCAAGTGAGGCACGTGCTAAACCACGAGAAAGTATGGATCGAACCAGTAATGGTCGAAATTGTTCAGGGCAATTAGGACTTAAGATAAAAGATGTTCTAATTATGATTGAGCGTCAGTCATGACAGTGATTAACCTCTAAAGACTGAGGCAATAACTTATGGAAAAATGGTGATTTTTTTTTTCTCATCAGATTTTAAGGAAAACATCTTCACATAAGCTGTGATTGAAATAAGGTAGAAAATATATTTGGAGGTGGTTAAAATGACATTGACTGTAAGGAAATTTTACTATCAGGAAAGGCTAAAGAGGTGGCCGACACTTTAAAGGTAAGAGAATAATTATAGGCGCTTGTGCCAAAAGAATACAGTGATGATGGTTAAAACTGTGAAGGTTATATTATGGTTTGGAAGATTGACATTCCTCCTGATGACTGTGCAATACCCAACCGTAATAGTAGTTGGTAAAGGTTTAATTCATGTAATCGCCATGAACGGGCTATCTATCTTATAAGGTCCTATCTTGAGATAAGCCAGAACCATGTTTCAAAAAGGACTAGATGAACCCTTGAGTTAATTCTTCTATTTAGGGCGTATGATTAAGAATGGTATTAACCTGCTATCGTTGCTTCGATTGAAACTCTTCTGCACTTTTATTTGCTTCATGTCATGTATGTATGTCAGGATCAGGAGTGTTCTTCATGAATCAGGAGTGGTGATTATGTTACCTCCTTAGAATGATTTGATACGACATGGATAGACTCCGTATGGTTAGCTATTAAGACTTCATGGAAAATGAATGACTACAGTAGGTCAGTGGTGGACCATAGTAAGGCAGCAATGATTCTGTGAGTAATGAGCTGATTATAACCGTAAGAGTTGTATTGGAATGGGTGTTGAGATTGAGTACCACTAATCGGGTCGTGGTAGTGTATAAGTTATCATTGATAGACTAATTAAGTAGAGTATCTACCTAGTGAATAATTATTCTTTCTTATCAATAGAGAGTCGTATTATTATACGAGGAAGGTTGCGGTGCAAGCATAGAATTCTAGTAACGATGATGTATAGAATGAGATCCCAGATTCGATTTTCGATGTCGAGGGAGTTTCAAAGGTGATTATGTATAAGCTCGAGGAAGAGTGTGGGTCCATAGAATGATGGACGGGATAGCGAAAATATTTAGGCACGTGAAATGCGATGCTATAATACTTGATGTTGATATAAATACATATATGTTTTGTTCTTCTATGACAAACCTCTATAGTTCAGAGGTAGATTCCAAGCCAAATATTTTATGGCAATAAAATTTTTTTATGAATATACAATTCTCTTCAATTCATTCTTTTCTCTTCTTTTCATTTCATGTAAGCTGAGAAGAACAACCCTTCCAGAAGGGGAGGTATTGCCGAATGACTATCTATCTGTGTGATAGAAGCCGAGTAGGATACCAGCTATTGTTTAATTGCTTGTCAAGTACTAAAGGCTGGCCACCTTCTGTACTAACTATGCGATATAACAAGTGTTCATGATCATAGTGATCTCTCAACAAATTCCTTTACTTCTATTTGATTGATCAAATTTTGGAAAATAGAAACAACTGAAAAAGGAGTAATAAAGTGGTGGTGGTATTCAGAATGGGAACACATTCGTAATACTAAGGTTGACGTGGTTATTAAATGGTTATAGAACGCTAGCGAGCAAAAGTATAACCAGTATAATATTAGGAACGGAAGGTAGTAGCGATTACGAACTGGAAAAGAATGGGTATTAAGAAGCAAAAGCTATAAATCTAGAAGCTATAATGAGAGTCTGTGCAATAGACTTGAAAGAAATTGGAATGATCACATAACGCGGATTGAGTTTTCTTATGACAATAGATCATATGTCAGTATTGAGATATCGCCTTATGAGATCCTTGAGGGAAGACAATGTCAATCTCCCTTATGTTAGGATGAAGTTGTAGAGCGCAAGATGCTCGGACCCGCAGTAGTCCAAAGGACCAAGGATATGATAGATCTAATCAGAGGACGGCTGGTAGTAGCCCAAGATGGACATGATAAGTATGTTGATTTGACACGAAAGGATAAAGAGTATGAAATAGGGGACCTAGTAATGTTATAGGTATCCCTTGGAAAGGATTGATGAGGTTCGGAAAGAAAGGAAAGCTAAGACTACAATTTGTTGGACCCTTGGATATATTAAGACGTTTGGGAAGTTAGCATATGAGCTAGCCCTAACCCCGAACATGTAGCAGGTCGTAACGTGTTTCACGTATCAATGTTAAGGAAGTGTAATTCAGATGCCAGATAAATAGAGGCATATGAACGCATAGATATGCAACCCGACGTAACCTATATGGAGCAACCAGAAAGGGTTATAGATCGAAAAGGGACAAGTGCTTAGGTGAAGGGTTATCAAACTAGTCAGAGTTTGATGGTAGAACCACAATGTGGGAAAATTGACTTGAGAGTTAGAAAGTGCAATACTAAGAAAGTATCCCTATTCATTTCTATCTGATTCCGGGACGGAATCCTTTTAAGGAGGGGAGACTGTAATAACCCCAATTTTTGGGAAATTTTTGAAACCCTTATGAATAGTGTTTTTGCTGAATGAGAAAACTTTTCATGCCACACTATGTAGGGGTTCTGATATGGATATTCTGAGATTTTATTAGTACTTTATATGGGATATAAGTGTATGTAAAGATCATCAGAATCCAAATCCGAACACTTTGATTTTTCCCGGAAATCCACTAGATACGGAGAGAATTGAGTATAAGGTAACAGGATAAAAAGGATTTAAATTAAAGGATTATAGGAGAGGATCATAAAAGGAATATAATATATTGAGAAAGGTTAAGGGAACCTAAGTAATAAGATCCCGGGTATGATCCCTCAAACGATAAACGAAAACGAAAGTTAAGCGAACCGTATAACAGATCAGCGGTCATTAGGCAAACAATTAGGAAGTTAAGCAAAGGGATTAGAGGAAGTGATGTCACCCAACCAATGAGAAGAGGACAAGGAAGGGAGGATGACATAGCAATGTGATGTAAGCATGACATAGGGAAGGAGGAGGTGTGGTTGGTTTATAACCACACAAATATAAGGTTATTAAGGTAATTAACCAAAAACAAAACAAAAAACAACCAAGCTAAGCCAAACAAATCAAAAAACACAAAATCATTTCATTCTCATCATCTTGCTCTCGGCTTTTCATCTTTTTCAAGGGCAAGAATTTCAAAAATCAAGTTCCAAGCATTGTTAAATCACAAGGTAATTATCTAAGCTTCCTTGTACATAGATATGGATATGCTATAAGTTTAAGCTCCTAATTCCTTCACAATCTCTTCCAATAAATCAAGGAAGAAGATGGTGAATAGTAACCTTCAAGAAATAACTTTAGTTTTCTTGAAATTTTATGAAAGATTAAGGTTATACAAGCAAGGATCAAGGTTCTTTTAGGCATTCAAAGCTCTTGGGTTGTGTTAGGAAGCTTCAAGGAGGTATAAACAACTTTCACCTTTAACTTATAGTTTGAACTTTGAGTTTTGATGAGTTTATGGATGGATTAATGTATATATAGAAATATCCATGTATGTATAGCAAGATCCATGTATGTTAGATAGTTTGGTTGGATTTGTGGTGATTTTGGATATGAATCTTGGTTAATGGTTAATGAATCTTAAGTTATGGTTAGTAGATCATGTTTGCGGTTGAATAAGTTGGAAAACCTTGAGATTATGGACTGACTTTGCCTTGATATAAGTTGTGTTTGATGTATTGATAATGGTTGGGTGGTTTGTAGTGAATTGGTAAAGAATTGGAGTGGTATAAATATTGGTAATCGCGTAAACATAGCCGTCGTAACGTCCGATTTTCTTTGGACTGTTTTTGTGCATAGCATTAGGACCCGAGAACCCCCTGCTAGAATATGACCACTGCCATGTTTAGATAGCTCATGTTACGAGCTTCGTTTTGATATGTAGTTCGTTCGATTCCGATGCACGGTTTAGGAAAAACGACCGTTTCAAGTAACGGCGTTTCGCGAACGAAACTTTTCCCCTCGCCTTACTTTGAAACATAGGTTAAAGACCGAAAAGGGTTAATTAATGTATGAAACATTTATGGTAAGTGTGTTAGGCAGTTGGTAAGACACTCGCGAAGGAATCGCTTTAAAACTCGTAAAGGTTAAATTATTAAAAATGGTGGAGCCGAGGGTACCCGAGTGACTTAAGCGAATCAGTGAGCGCAAAACAAGCGTTAGAGTCTAAGTTAGTTAAAGTATAGATTTACAAGTGACTTTGGTTTAATTCCAACTTACTTGTTGTTTATAGGTTACCAGACTCGTCCCGAGCCATTCGTAACCCCAGTCGCTCAGGCAAGTTTTCTATCCGTTATACTGTTGTTGTGATGTAAATATATGTATATGCATTATCTTGTGATATTGCATGATTGTTATTAGCAAATTTTGCGATATATTGGAGCATGCTAATAGGGTATATATGCATGTCTGTTTCGTAATCTGGTTATCTATCTGTTGATTTCAATGCTTATAGTTGCATAATACCTATGCTAGAAATAAGCAAGTAGTTGCGTATACCCTTAGTATAGGGGATAAAAGGTGAACATATTTCTAAACCGGGAGTCGATGTTCCCGAGTATATTATATATATATATTTATTTATATATATATATGGATATAGTTTTTAAAACTATTAATCGAATAAGGTTTATTCGATAACTTTAACTTTATTTTATTATTGAATATTATTTTGAATATTATTCGAAGGCGTATGACTCCTTTATATTTAATGAATATTATTTTGAATATTCATTCGGGGACTTATGACTCCTTTTATTTATTTATCTGAATATTATTTGAATATTCATTCGAGGGCTTATGACTCCTTTTATTTATTTATCTGAATATTATTTGAATATTCATTCGAGGGCTTATGACTCCTTTTATTTATTTATCTGAATATTATTTGAATATTCATTCGAGGGCTTATGACTCTTTTATTTATTTATCTGAATATTATTTGAATATTCATTCGAGGGCTTATGACTCTTTTATATTATTTATTGAATATTATTTGAATATTCATTCGAAGGCTTATGACTCAGTTTATATTATTTAATGAATATTATTTGAATATTCATGTGAGGATCTATGACTCCGATTATTTGCTGAGGTATATTCTTTATTTTATTAAAGAATAAGGTGTTAATAATCAAACTTATTTTCGATTATTCAAATAAAGATAATACTTTCATATAAGTATATCTTTGGTTATTTAATACTCGTTTCAAGTATAAGTTTTAATACTTCTACTTCAATTATTTTTATAAAGATTATTCTTTATGGGAATATTATTTAATTAATAATATTCAGTCATTTTCTAAATATTCTGGGGACTGATTTACTTCATTAAATCAGCTTTACTCCAAACACTCTATAAAGTATTTTCGAGTCTTCAAAATGATTTGAATTTAAAAGTTAGAGCGGATCCCAAAACTTATTTTTATATTTAAGATCTTCCTTTTTAAGGGGATTTAAATACTCGCTTAAAACCTGAGGGATCCGGCTCCGTGGTGTATTTTATATTCGCAACAAGGTTGCAGTTTTGGTAAATGAATTGATTACTTACCCAACGTTCGGGAAGTAAGTCCATCTATTGAGTCGGCATAAGCAACATGGGCTCAGTGGGCGTCCATGATAGTGTAAGTGGCTCAGTGGGAGTCCATCAAATGCATAAGTGGCTGAGTGGCAGTCCAGCATAGGTCCTAATGCGGCCAGGGTGATGACCAGTGGGGAATTCGTCCATCTACTAGTAGAAAAGGTTACTAATGGGTATCTTTGCCTGATCAGCAAGATATCTGGTTTATGCCAAAATTCTTTTCCTTTCCAAAATTCATTGGATGTTTCAAACTCTGTTCATACTTTACATAACAGAGGTTCCAGGAAATGTTTTAGAAATATATATATGTGGATATATATATATCGGGACTAAATAAAGTATCTCATAACTTTTTCATTCAATAATATTTCAAAGATTGAATCTATTCAAATCTTGTCTTGTAGTCTCATCTATGTGATGAACTTTTGAAACTGATTATAACTTGAACGGTGGTAGTTCAAGTAGTATTGGGAAAGATATAAGTATATTGGGGTATTTGGTAACCTCATCTTTTAAACTTATATCTAATTAATAATTGTCTTATGAATGACAAAGATTTTCAGAAAAACGTTGAGACAAGGTTAGATATATGAGATCACCTTGCAACGATATTTTTTTATACAGTTATACACTGGGACTTTGTGTATATTATGCATGGAAGAGGACTTCCAATATTTTGAAAAGTATATATGTATATATACTGAATTTTTTGCGACTTCATCGCATTAAGATATCAAACTTGGTTCATTTCTTTTGACCAAGACTTTCATGAGTATTATGAGTAGGCTCATATATTGTTAATCATTATACATATTATTTTGGTGGGCTTGCTGCTCACCCTTGCTTTCTTCTTTCATCACACAACAACAGATAGAAAAGATGAACAGAACCAAACTCCCGATTCGCAAGCGATTAGGAGACGTTCCGCAGATTTCTAGAAGCATTGATGCCGCCGTAGCTGAGGTAGGAACTACCAATAGGCTAGGCTTTCAACTTTTGATGGACCAGATTTATTTATAATTATGAATTGTAATAATGGCAAAGAAATGTAAATTTATTCAGAAAAACCTTTTAAGGTGTATTGGCAGATAATTGTGGAATAAAATGACTTGTGGTTATTTTTGGATGTTCATCTCTGAGACTATAACGTGTGGTGTGTGTGTTTATAGTGGGGTCACAGTACAAAGTAGTTGAGTAATTATTAAGATTGGGTGTTATTATGGGAAATGGAACTCGTGACGACCCGGATCCCCGACCCCGGATCTGGGGGTGTTACAAGTAACGTCAACAAAGCACCTGGTATTCCTACAGAAGTCTTAGTGGATGCACCAACAACACAAGAGTTAGCTGAGTTCATGGACTTCATAAACTATAGTGAAAATATTGACCTGGCCAGACTGAACAAGAAGCGCCTATGGAGGGAATGGTCATCCCTTTTTGACTCCATTGTGAGGGCATTCACATGCAGGAAGACAAGATATGATAATATATCCAGTGTAGTGCAGAAGTTGGTGTTCTCCATGGCATACAACAAGCTACTCAATATTGGGGCATTGGCCCTGGAAGAACTTAGCATCAGACTCGCTATGCCATTGGTAAGTAGAAGTAAGGAAATCTTCTTTCCTAGATTTATTATGTCTACTTTAATTCATAAAGCAACAGACTTACATATGCTTGAAGATATTGACAGAACCAAAATAGGTAACTGTAAACAATTGTGCAAAATATTATTTGGTTCACTAATTACAAAGAATAAGGTGGAGGTAGCCCTAAATGTAATATCCGGGATGTATCATGTAATTATTTTTATCAATATATAATTATTATGTGATTATTATGTAAATTTTGGTGAATTATCTGATGATTAGTATTGATATTTAAATGTATATATGTGATAGAATTTGAGTATTTTAATTTTAATTTATCCAGAATAAAGTATAGATAATTGTGATATTTTTCTGGTAATTTTTGGATTGTTATATGTTTTTAGAAAGCATTTATAGATTTAATATTTATTTTTTTGAATAATTATAAAAGTATTTTATAAAACCAGCAATCATCCAACTTCAACCGTTTTTATATTTTTACAACCCGAAACTCTTCGGAAAACTCCTTCCTAACCTAATCTGATTATTCTGAATATTTTCCATATTTTGACTTTTTCGATCAGGAGTACGGTTTGACCTGTACGAGTCACGGCGCAAAATTTTCGATACGATAATCATTTCGATAGATCAATAAAACCCGTATTCTCGAGAGACGGGATATTATTACATTATCTTCGTATAAAGTGTTTTATAAGAAGCCCGGTTTTGATAATTATCCAAAACGGGTATCAAATTGGATCATTTTTGCAGTTACTTAGCAGCTAAGTAACCTATTTTCCTATCCAATACGATCCAACGGGTATTAATAACCCATAAGTATAAATAGCCTTTTTTTATTTTATTTTATTCATATAATCATAAACAAACAGTTAAAACCGATAATTTACAGAGAAAAACCCGAAAACTCATCGCGTTCTTGATAATCAAACCTAAAAATGAAGGCGTTATCGAACTCGAAATCAAGCGTGCCATATACCAAATCGAAGCTCTCGAAAAGTTCTTTCAGAATCAGTCATCAGTTTCGGTGCAGAAATCAAGGTTATTTTCCTATTAATTTATTTTAATTCGAATTAATTAATGATTAATATATGAAATTTTGATTTTGATATTGTTGATATGATTTGATGATTGTATCTTGTAGATAATTTTGTTCTGGTCACTTTTTTATATTAAATGATGAATTTGGAGTTCAATAACATGTAGAAAAGTGAGTTTAATTCTCCAATTATTGAAATTAGGGTTTATAAACTTTGAATGTTCTTAATTGAAATTTAGGCATTTCTTTGTTAAGGGTTATTAGCTGAAATTGATTACACCAGTGTGTAGATCGTTGAAAAATGAATCAAATGGTGTATATATGATGATCAAACGATAATATGAAGGGCTTGATTGGAAAATGGGTCAAAACGACGATGAAATATTCAGACGGATTTTCCGTTCGATTCGTTGGTTGTTTAAACGATTTGATTCTGCAGATAGGTTCCTGGAAGCAAGATGAGTGATTCTTGATAAATTGAGTCATTTCTGGGCGGTTTTTACAGTGGCCGGATATGCTCCAGTCGCCGTTAATGGTGACTAGCCGGCAGGTAGTCGTCGGGGACGACGATAGGGGTGGCAAACTTCAGTTTGGCCCCTGAAGTTGTCCCTGATTTGCAAATATATTATTCCATTTTTAAACTTTTACAAAAATACGATTTATGTTTTAAATTTTTATAAAAAAATATTTTGTTTTAATTATTTTCAAAAATAGTATTTTCTTTTATAATTATTTTCAGAAAATTGTTTTTAATTATTTTTAAATTCCAAAAACCAATATTTATTATTCTGAAAATTATTTTTAATTCAAAAATAAATCTAAATTATTTAATTAATTAATTTTAGTTGATAACTAATTATTTAATTAGTCAATTGATTTAAATATTAATTAATTAATTGATCTAATTAGTTCATAATTAATTTTAATTGATTATTTAATTAGATTTAATCATTTCTTTTGATTTAAAAATTCTGAAAATAGTTTTGAGCTTTAAAATATTATTTTAAATTATTTTCAAGGCTCGATAATTATTATTAAATGATTTTAAAGTCAGATTCGGGTGTTCGAACCTTGTTATTTATTTATAAAATAATTTAGAGACCCGCTTTAATTCCAAAAAATGTTAAAATTCATATTAAATACGTGGAAAATCGATTTAACCTCGAATCTTCTTTGGAAAATTATTTTGATCAATTATCTTACGTGCTATGTGCTATACGTGATCCGATTGATGTATAATATACCTTTATGTGAATTATTTGACGGTTTTATTCATAACATTCAATCCGTAAGTCGGATTTAGGTGAAACGAGGGGTAGATAGAAGTCTGTAACGAATAAAATGAGATGAGAATAAGTATTGATAAATATATGTGATGTCTAACAGAATAAGCGAGAAGTAGGAAGGGGAAGCAAGTGGTCAGTGAGTGGGAATCAATAGAGGAGTACAAGTAAAGTGAAAGTAGATTGAGATAAGACAAGTATTTTGTAACTCTCTTTATATAGGATGCAAGTATTTCCGTTCATTCTTATTATACTGTAATTATTTCTTGAACCATATTAATATATATTGAGGTAGTTCTATGTTATATTGCAAGTACTTTGAATTACTTAACCCTAAACCCTGATTCTTGTTGTTGATCTTGAGCCATAAGCCTTATTCTCTGTAAACCATTGATTTTTGAATTCTCAGATACGATCCGTACATATACAATACTACTCCACAAATACATATATACCACATACTGATCCCTCATATGGAATTTCTTAACATACGAACCTTCATACCTTGTATAATAGAAGACCAATCCTTGTAACCATTAAACCTTTGGTCTTCTCCTTTCTGATTCTTTCCTTGGCTAAAAGCCAATATTAATGTTTAACTTGTTATATCTTCGGAGTATTAAGAGTCACCCTATGCTCCGAGATAAATGTTGTTTATGATCCAGCTTATTGATTTACATTATTTATCATGTTGATATTATAGAATTGGATTGTTTTTAAATATGGACCAGATTCTTGGTCAGACTAGATTCGTGGTCGGACCAGATTCGTGGTCATAATAGGCCAATGTGTGCATTTGATGCAGTATAAGGAGCAGAGCTGTAAGCCTTGCTCGGGGTTAGTGCGTGACTGATCAGCAGCCTAACCTTGGTTTTTAAAAATGAAAGTGAATATCCAATTCTAATTATTGCTTATCAGGAAACTTAATTCCTTATATCATTTCTATTGATCATTGTTTTGAAAGGATATCTTCGATATATTATTTATTTTGGTATTTGTACGATTAAACATAAAATTAAGAACACGTAGATCCTCTCCATTAGGACATGAATTTAATTGATCCAAATCAGAGTAAAAAAAATCAAACTAGCAAAATCATGTCTTTTAAATAGATAAAAGAGATATTTCATTTTTGCAAAATATCAAAACTATATCTTTATGGAAAGTATCTCTAAAGGCAATATGATCAAAGAAGAAACATCAAGATATAATATTTCTTAGATCTGTGTTACAACAGGAATATGGCAGCAAACTCGAATAAGGAATATATCGGAAATATTCTTTAGAGGTCTCGTGCTATATCAAAAATATTTTACTCTTCGCTCCAAAATATATCTCTACATATATCAAAAGAGTTTTTATTCAAATATTATTAATATTCATGATTGGAATATTAATATCCAATTATGCAACTCATTCCTGTATACTTACAGTAATTTTCTCTCATTTCGTTAAATCAGCATTTCTCGGAGAAAATTGTTCAAAAATACTCAAACACATTTCCTATCATCCAAATATATTTTATATATTAGGAAATATATTTTAAGTATTTATCCAAGTCAAAACTTTGGTCAAAAGATCCATCTCCTTCATTTCAAGACCAACGATATTTTTATTCGGAAGAAAGGCTGACAGTATAGTTTCATTTTTAGATAAAATACTTCCACAGGCTAGAATGACTTGAAATTTGGTATGGATCATTTAAACGGTAGTTTCTAAGTATGTTAAAAATTTCGTAGCATTCAGAGAATTTTTGTCCGGGCACAAAAATCGAGGTAGTTGGTCCCATAGTTGACCACGTTTGACCTAGTTACCATTCACTAAAGTTGACCAAAACTTGCAGGACATCATTTTATATTATTTAATTGTTTATCATATTTTTTATGGTATTTATTTAGGAGTTTTTAAGGTGGTCATAATTAATAGTGTTTAATCCTTAATTAAAGTGATTAAACAATGATTAAAAGAAAAGGAAAATATATATTTAATATATATATATATATATATATCAGATGAGATTTGAATAAATACTACCTTGTGCTTCCTTCCCACTTGCAAAGAAACACAACCTACTTGTCATGTCATCAATCCATGTGATACACTCTATCCACAATTCATTACTTCTCAAATCTCAACCATTCAATCCACCCAACTCCTCCTATAAATAAACCCCCACCCCAATCCATTTTCTTCAAGCTAAAGAGCCACAAAGTTGCTGGAATTTTTTCAAGAAGTGCTTCTCTTCATCTCTTTCAAATTCTATACACACACTTCTTCTCAAAAACCTTCTCTCTCTTCTATATACTTACATATATACAAAGTTTTTGACACCCAAGCTTAGCTTCACCCAACCAAGCTTTATCCCACCAAGTGAGCTTATCCACTACCACTTCCCGACCTCCCGAAGGGCTGCCCAAGTTCGACCAAAGTGCCAAAATCCGGCCGAACCTCCGGCGAATTTTTTCGGCGAACTTTTCCGACCGTTTTTCAAAAGTGGTTAGTTTTAGATTCTTATTTGAGTTCTTTGTATTTAAGCTTTATACTTAACTTCTCTACTTCATCTTAAGCTCTAATACAAGCTCTCTTATAAAGGAAGTTTTCGGGGAGAACTTAGATTTGAACTCGGAATTCGAATAAGTACTTGATCTTCACATAAATCATTCCAACGAGAAGATCTAAAAAGAAAAGTACTTTATCTCCAAAGGGAGATTATATTTGACAAAAGTACGAGTTAGTCAATTATTTCTTGCACTTTAATTGGATCTTGGCTAACATTCATTCGTGCTCATAAAATAATTATGAAGTTTAAGTGTAATCCTTTCTAGCATCTTTAGTGCTCTCCGGGGGATTATTACTTGTCTGATATAAACACTTCGTAATTTGTCAAATCTTAAAATGAATCGTACGAGTTAGACAATTACTTAATGCTCTTTAATTGGATCTTGTCTAACTAATAACGTACATATAAAATATTACGAAGTAAAAGTGTAATCCCTTCTAACATCTTTAGTGTTCCGGGGGATTATAGCGCATTCCATATAAACTACTTCGTAATCATCCGTTAAAATTAAGGACGAACCAAATCCACGAGTTAGCCAAATAATTTACGCTATTTAATTGGATCTTGGCTAACACATATCGTGTATATAAACAATTACGAGTCATATCATATAAGACCCTTCTAACATCTTTCCGTGTTCCGTGGGGTTATACTACGATATCTATAAAATACTCGTAATTATTCGTCCAAACTTCGAAAGCACAATCTTAAGCTAATTAATTGAACTTATTTAATTGGATCTTGGCTAAGACTCATAAATCTTATAAACGTGCTTGAAGTTAAAAGAGTATACGTTGACCTTATAATCGTCAATATACAAGTATACCTTAAAACCTTATGTTGATATACTTAAAGGTAAAATTACAACTCCGAGGTTGTAATTAAAGTATTCTTCGATCCATAAATACTTAATCGGAAGAAGAAGAATACTCAAGAAGTCATAAGCCATAAGTGCTTAATATAAAAAGGGACTTCTCATATTACTCCACAACGTTATTAAATCTATAAAGGAGTAATTATAAATATACTTGACCATCTTGTATTATTCTAAGTCAATTATAACTAATTAGTTTTAATATTCTTATTTGGATATTATACTACTTGTGGGCTAGTACAGTAACATACTAGTTCAAAACAAATCTTTTCCTACTTGTTTTGTTTCGTGGATTGTCTTATTAGTTTTGTAGTGAGGAGAAGTGACGTGAGGTGATTCTCGTTCTAAGACCCAAGTCCTAGACGTACTAACGGGGAGTTAGTAGTCTTTGCACCGTGAAGAAGAGGAAAGACCCAAGACCGGATCACTAAGATCCAAGACCGGCAAAAGCTAAGGAAGGCAAGTCCACAAAAAGGCTCTACAATAACTTTGAAGAAATAGCAGGGAGTTATTGTCTAAGATAAGTTATGTAGGTATTACATTTATTTTGAGGTGGTGACCCTTGTGTTACGCACCAAGACAAATACTTGTAAAGGGTGTAAAGCCTTCTCCGCCTACTAAAGGAGCGAGTTTATTATAAGGGAAAATCCCGAGTCCGGGAGAGGAGCTCGGGGACTAGAGTAGGGTTGAGCGAATCTATTAGAGGTTGCGCCATCGCGAACCAGGATAAAATCACTGTATGGTATTTTCTTTCCTTGCACTTTATTTTCCGCACATATAAACTGCATAACCACTCGGTAAAGTTTATAAAGGGATAAAATATTTTTAAAATGCCCGAACAATTTTTAAATTGGTAATTAAGCTATTCAACCCCCCTTCTAGCTTAAAATAGTCCTCTTACAGGACCTTACAATTGGTATCAGAGCGGTGCTTTTTAACGTGTTTGTTAAGTGATTTGCAGATTTACAGGCACAACAAAAAGTGATCTGGAATGGCGTATATTAATCCCGTTGGATGTGGTGAAGGTCTATCTAGCTCACGACCTCCTCTATTTGATGGCACCAACTTTGCAACATGGAAAATGAGGTTTCGTATTTATGCTAGATCTCAAGGAGTCAAAGTTTGGATGGCTATTGAAGACCGTGTTCGCATTCCTACCAAAACTATCGATGACATCATCGTCGAAAAGAAGGTTAGTGAATATAACTTATAGGAAGAAGCCACAATGAATATAGCCGCAAAGACGGAAATGGTTCTCACAAGTGCACTTGCAAAAAAAGAATATAAAACAGTAAATAATTGCAAGTCGGCACAAGAAATGTGGAACATATTGGATGGCTATTGAAGACAGTGTTCGCATTCCTACCAAAACTATCGATGACATCATCGTCGAAAAGAAGGTTAGTGAATATAACTTATAGGAAGAAGCCACAATGAATATAGCCGCAAAGACGGAAATGGTTCTCACAAGTGCACTTGCAGAAAAAGAATATAAAAGAGTAAATAATTGCAAGTCGGCACAAGAAATGTGGAACATATTAGTGGTAACCTATGAAGGAACCCCTGATATAAAAGATTCTCGGATGGATACATTGATCCAAGAATATGAGAACTTTAAACTCCAAGAAGGAGAAAATATCATCGATATGGAAACAAGATTTACTCGTACTATCGATGAGTTATCTCAACTTGGAAAGAATTATACTCAAAATGAAAATAATAGAAGAGTGCTCAAATCTCTACCTCCTAGTTGGAAGGTTAAAGTCACTACTATAAAAGAGATGCACAACTTAAATGAGTATACGATTGATAACCTATTCGGAAATCTTCGTGCTTACGAAGAAGATAATATTCCGGAAAAGGTTGCTCTAAAAGTGGAGGATAAAAATAAAAATATGGCTCTAAAGGCCATACTAATTGATGAAGATGAAAACGACGAGGAGTTAAATGAGGAACTCCAAAATCTCGATGAGAGTGAAATTGCTCTACTCATGAGATAACTTCATCGTGTGCTTCAAAGCAAAGCTCAAAGATACGGGAAAGGTTTCCTTAAATCAAATAATCAAAAAAGAGTTTTGAACTCTAACGGAAGGCCAAATTACTCTCAAAATTATTCCTCCAACTATAAGAGTAATTATCCATCAACGAGCTATAATAAAGGCAAAGGCAATCAAAATATAAATACCTATATCAATGACAATGCCTCCACAAACCATCCAGTTTACACTCCTCCAAAACCTAAAGACCCATCTCCGGAGGAAATACAAGATGTGCGTTTCGAGTTTAAACAACCCGGTCATTATAAAAGAGAATGTCCTAAACTTTCAAAGGGACTAAGTCTCGTGGCCGAAAATGGTTGGGATCTAAGTGAAGATGAAGAAGCTCCGGAAGCTAGTGAAGAAGTGGTGAATCTATGCTTGATGGCTCTCGGAGAATAAACTACATCTAGGGAAATCTCCTCTATAAATAAAGAGGTAACATCTAACTACGTCTCAATTAAATCATTATTGGATGAATCTAATTTATCACTTATGAACATAAATAAGCATGATATAATTGGACTTGTGGTAGAATATAAAAGTAAATACAAAGATGTTGATCAAAGGCTTCACTTAGTATGGTCCAAAAAAATGAAAATAGAAGAAATACATCATACTCAAAATAAAGAGTATACTCGGATGATGGACTCAAGAGTCCAAGATGAAAAAGAGATTACATTTCTAAAAGATCAAAACCATCTCATCAAGGTTGAAGTAAATAAACTTCAAGAAAATATAATCAACCTTGAAACAGAGAATATATCATTAATTCTCAAAGACGAAGAGATGAAACGTGAAAAGATACAATTGAATGATAATATTTGTAAACTTCACATTGATCTATTGAACTTAAAGATTCTAAATGAATCAAATGTTCAAGATATAGAAACATCTTATAAAAACAATCTTGATAAAGAAAATGATCTATTAGAAACCAATGAGCTTAAAGGTGAAGCTCTAAGGCTAAAAGAAGAAAATTATAAACTCATAGCTCAAATTAAGGATCAAGAAAGAATTCTTAACAACAAGATTGATGCCTTAAAGAAAGAAAATGAAAAGCTTGAAGAAGTCATTCAAAGATTTACAAAAGGCAATAAGATGTTGGATCAAATGGTGCATACAAAAACCACATATAATCATGAGAGTTTGGGATATAATAAGAATTCTCCTCCTAAAGGAAATACTCAGAGATTTGTATCACCAATAAAGACTTCACCCGAATCACCATCTTATAAATGTTCTTATTGCAATAAAATGGGACATACCATTTAATATTGCAAATTCAAGAATGGTGAAATTAAGGGGAAGCATATATGGATTCACAAGGAATCATACAAGAAAGATGATAAACGTGTGCCTCATACAAATATGGAATATAAGAATCCAAGGCAACAATGGTCTCATCAACCAACTATTGTAACATCTGGGAAATATTATGTAATTATTTTTATCAATAAATAATTATTATGTGATTTTTATGTGAATTTTGGTGAATTATTTGATGATGGATAATAATATTTGGATGTTTATTTCTGATAAAATTGAGATATTTTAATTTCCAATTATCCAGAATTAAATCTAGATAATTTTTGGTATTTTCTGGTAATTTGTGGATTATCATATGATTTTATAAGGATTTATAAAATTAATAATGATTATTTCACGTAATTATAAAAATTACTTTTTAGAACCAAAAATCGTCCCACTTCAATCGTTTTTGCATTTTTACAACCCGAAACTCTTCCGGAAACTCCTTCCTAACCTAATGTGGTAATTCTGAACACTTTTCATGTTTTGACTTTTTCAATCCGGGGTACGGTTTGACCTGTACGAGACCCGATATGAAATTTCCGATATGCAAATCATTTTATAGATCGATAAAAATCCGTATTCTCAAAAGGCGAGATATTATTACCTCATTTTCCAATAAAGTATTTTAAAAGAGTCTCTGTTTTGATAATTATCCAATTCTGGTTCTAAAATCGTATCGTCTTTTAGTTACTTAGCGGCTAAGTAACCTAATTTCGGATCCAATATATAAATGTAGTTATTGAATTAATAAATAAATAAGATATGTGATGGTTCTGTCAGTTATGTGTTGATGTATTATTAATTATTTGTGATTTGTTGGATGCCAAAATTAATTTTGTAATTATTTATCGAGCTGTATGAACTTAATTCATTTTGAAAGTGATTTTATTGAATATTTATTCTTATAAATGTTAAAATTGTTTCTAAAATTATTTTTATTGTTCTATAATTTTATTTACTATTTTTAGGAATTTATAAAATTGAGAAATCAGTATTTAATTAATTATTTATCTTTAAATAATTTTCTGATTGTATTTAATTGTAAAATCAATATTTAATTCTAGAATTCTTCAAAAATTACGAAATTCGTATTTTATTATGTTTGGAATATTTCGAGAATGTTAAAAATTTCTCGAAGATTTTTGGGATTAATTCGACCCGCACGTTGTTTCGTTTAATCGTCAAATGCAGGTAAAAGTTGCGCTCCAAAAATGGTTTGAAATTTTAAAAAAATTAATTTACTAGTTTCGGGATTCTTAGAAAATTTAAGAATATTTTGGCTATTTTTCGTGTTTATTTTATGTGCAACTTTGTATCGTTAATTCCGTGATTGCGGGTCAGGATAAAATTTTTGGAAATATCGTGTTACAGTTATATCAATAAACGGATAACTACGATTGTTTTTTATCCCTTTTACACATCAAAATCTCATCTATGTTCCTTACAACCACCTATTGTTTCTCTCCTCCCTATCGCTTCCGTCGAACATCTCCTCCTTCTCTTGAATCAATCTCTGAAATTTCTCTCCTCTCTCTCGAGTGTCTCTCTCTCTCCCATCTCTTTCTTCTCTCTTTTCTCTCTTCCTTTCCTTCCCCTTCCTCCTGTTCTGTTCTCAGGTTTCTTTCCCCGGTTGTTTCCGGCCGCCTCTGCTCCGTTTTTCCAGTAAGCCGGCCGTCTTGTTCCTTTCCGGCCATCTGTGTTTGATTACTGTTTTAATTCGTTTGGTTCTTGGAATAGTAGTTTGACGATAAAGCTGAACGATCAAGTCGAATCAAAGTCAACTAGTAATAGCAATTAAAGCTTATTGAGGCAAGTATTCCTGATTTTTCTTTTAAAATACTGCAGATATTTATTCATTCCTATTCTAAGTTCAGAATAGTTAACTATTTTACATTTCGCTGCAATTACTCTTATTATGCATGATCCTTTTATTCTTGTTCTTATAATTCGATTGCTCTCTTGAGAAAATACCCATTCTTTCGGGTTATTTGCGAACCCTGAATTGGGATGTTTTGAATTCAAAATGATTTGACATCAAAATACTCCATGGGCTGGATAATGATGATGTTTTGGGGATTAAGTGTGTCTTAATCCTAAGGACCAGGATATGACTGGTGCCTCGAAATGGGCCGTAGTGCCTAGGTACCTAAATGGACCTATACAGTTGGGTATAGATCTACACTGTATCCTGACTGATCAACAGGGTATAGTGCATATGTTGGTTTAGTGTCCAGTCTAATTTGTTGTTGATCACCATTAACGGCATTCTCTCTCGAATGGTTTTATGATTCCAAAACCGGACAAAACCCTGTTTCAGGAGATGAATCTGGGAATCATTTGGCACTTTTGGATTTTTAATCAAAGGTTGGCAACATCCAACGTTTATTCGCTCAACTCACTCAATTAAATATAACTGTTTAAAAATTGTTTAAAGATTTTGTCCGGAAAATTTTCCTTTGATATTAATGCTTGAACCTCAAATTATATACTTGCTGGGCATTTTTGGCTCATTCTTGCTTTGTAAATTCTTATTCCTGCCAGAAACAGATAAGGATAAAAGTGAATAGCTTTGATAGATAGCAGAAGTTAGAGAAATCTCCGCTGCAAGAGGTTGAAGAAGTTAGAAGAATATGACAAGAGCATTAGGACAAAGGTATTCTCATTTGTATTTTAGTTGTTGTAAGTTGTAGAAGATTAGATTCTTGTTTCATACCATAACCTGCAAACGATCTGGATTCAAGGGGTTAATTGAATATTATTTTATTTTATGTAAAGATTGTTTCGTGACACCAAATCTTGACCCCAGATTTGGGTTGTTACAACTATGTTTCAAAATAGAAACACACAATATCATGTAAATGGTAATGCATTTAGAAAACAACAACCTCTTAGTAGAAATGCTTATGCTACTTACCATGCTAATAATTGATATAATGTTTATAATGCTCCATCAAGATTTTATGATAGCTCTAGGTATTATCAAACTCAAACTAGGCCTTATACATCTAGAAATATTTTTATGCCTAATGATTATTACACCATGCCTAGATTCCTTTATAAATCAAATGTTATATATGATGTACTAACCCCAGGACCCTCAAGACAAAAGGGTACCTATAAATTTAACTAATCATGTATATAGGTTTGTCTTGCCACGAAACAAGACATATGGTACCTTGATAGTGGATGTTCAAGTCATATGACCGGTAATAAGTCACTCTTGAACAACATTAAAAAGGTTACCGCGGGGAGCATAATATTTGGTGATAGTAGTAAAGGAAACATTGTCGGCATCGGAGATATCGGAAATGGGAAAGTTAAAATTTCCGACGTCCAATTGGTCACCGGGTTAAGGTACAATCTTCTCTCAATAAGTCAATTATGCAACAATGATTACAAGGTAATTTTCTACACTACTCATTGTTCTATAATAGATAATTTTGGAAAGTTGGTTCTCACTTGCCCTAGAAATAAAAATGTTTATACATGCGACATGAGCAAGCAAGTGAACGTGTGCCTAATCACTATAAATGATGATCCATGACTATGGCATCGAAGATTAGGACATGCCAACATGAAGTTGATAAAGAATATATCAACTAAAGACCATGTCCGAGGTATACCATAACTAAACTATCATAAAGATCATACTTGTGAAGCTTGCGAAGTTGGTAAACAAATTCGAGCTTCTCACAAAGCAAAGTTTATGGTATCTACCTCGAGACCTCTCGAGCTACTACATATGGATCTTATTGGTCCGGTTCCAATACAAAGTCTCGGAGGTTGCTCATATACGTTGGTAGTTATGGATGATTATTCACGATTTACATGGACTGAATTTCTCAAAGCCAAAAATGATGTTTTTGAATCTTTCTCATCTTTATGTAAAAGGATTCAAAATTAACAAAATAAAACCATAGTCTATATAAGGACTGATCATGGCAAAGAATTTGAGAATTCAAGTTTCACCAACTTTTGTGATGAACATGGCATCACACATAATTTTTCCGCTCCATACACTCCTCAATCCAACAGAGTAGTTGAACGGAAAAATAGAACACCCCAAGAAATGGCTAGCACAATGCTAAATGAATATCATCGACCTAAATATTTTTGGGCCGAGGCTATGTCAACCGCTTGCCATATTCTTAATCGGGTTTTGCTACGACCTATAAAATAAAAGACTCCTTACGAGTTATATTTTGGAAAAACTCTGAAACTAAGCTACTTTCGAGTATTCGGAAGCAAGTGCTTCATATTAAATTCAAAAGAGTACCTTACAAAGTTTGATCCTAAATCAAACGAAGGTATATTTCTTGGATACTTGAACAATAGTAAAGCTTACCGAGTGTTTAACCTCAAATCGCTTGTGGTGGAAGAATCTATGAATGTCGCTTTTGATGAAAGTAAACCACCGGAGAAATATAAAGATCTTGTTGACCAAGAAAATGTAGAACAAGATGATATTGAAAAGGTTATTCCACAATTCGAAAATATGGATCTCGGGACTCCCGTACATAAAAATCCATTAGAATTGGACGAAAAGAAAGATGAACTTCCTCAAGCAATTCCCACTATAAAAAGTCATCCATTAGATAATATGCTTGGAGACTTAAGGAAGGGAGTTCAAATGCGGTCACAAGTTCAAAACGTTGTGAATCATCTTAGTTTTCTATCTCAAATAGAACCTAAGACCGCGAAAGAGGCTTTATTAGACGAGGATTGGACTTTTGCTATGCAAGATGAATTGCTCCAATTTACTCGTAGTAAAGTGTGGGAACTTGTCCCTAAGCCTCATGAAACTTCCATAATTGGTACAAAATGGGTATTTCGAAATAAATTAGATGAGAATGGAACGGTAGTTCAAAATAAAGCAAGATTAGTTGCATAAGGATATACCCAAATGGAAGGAATAGACTTTGATGAAACATATGCACCGGTAGCAAGAATTGAATCAATTCGAATGCTATTGGCTTATGCTTGCCATAAAAGTTTCAAAGTCTATCAAATGGATGTGAAATATGCATTCTTAAATGGGATCTTGGAAGAGGAAGTATATTTGAAACAACCTCCCGAGTTTGAAGATGCAACATATCCCGATTATGTCTATAAATTATATAAAGCTCTATATGGCTTAAAACAAGCCCCAAGAGCATGGTATGAAAGGTTGAGCAAGTTCCTACTAGATAATAAATTTAAGATGGGAACGGCCGATAAAACCTTATTTACGAGGCAAGAAAAAGATGGTATATTGCTCGTACAAATATACGTAGATGACATAATTTTTGGATCAACAAAAGATGCACTATGTAAAGAATTCTCTGAAAATATGAGTAAAGAATTCGAGATGAGTATGATGGGAGAATTAAACTTCTTTTTGGGATTGTGATAAGTGGCATTTTATACCACTTAGAACGTCTTAAAATGGCTTAAATTGGTGTCTTGAAATCAAGTATTTTATGTATTTGATGCGTTTTTCTAGTGTTTATGCATTTCAGGGTATTAGTTGCATTTCAGAGGAGGAATCATCAAGAATAAGCCTTGGCATGTGTTCACCATTGCGAGAGGAAAAGAACGGGTAGATTACGGCGAAGAAACGGAGCAAACCTGGAATTTTTCCAGTAGGGTCCTGCGCGCCCGCGCAGCAATGCTGAGCGGCCGCGCAGCAGCCTTGCGCGCCCGCGCAGAAATGCTGAGCGGCCGCGCAGGGTCGGGGAAAAAGCTGAATTATTTTAGACTTCTACTTCTGTTTGGCTTCCAACTTCTATGTAATCTGAGTTTTATGGGACTATTATATAAGTAGATTTGAGACGTTTTCATAGAGATATAAGAAGGAGATTGTGTTTTAGATTGTGTTTTGCGCAAGAAGCGAAGGAGATAAGGAAGAAGACCGATTTAGCACACCGCAACGAAGGAGGAAGCATATATTCTTGTGATTCTTGTTTCGTTGTAACGTTGGATGCTAGTTTTCTTGCTTTGACTTATTTACTCTTGTGACGTACTCTGTTTTAATATAATTAGTTTAGTTATTATTTTCTTGTGTTGTTTATCATGATTTCATATGAACCCATGATGGCGATAAGTTCTATTATGGGCTAATCGTGATCATGAGGTTGCAACGGATTTATTGTGGAATTCTTTAGTTAATTGTTTAATACTTTAGTGTGTGATGATTGCATGATATCTAGTATTGGTTGTGCGTATTCGTCTTATGTGCGTCGCGAACATATAAGATAGGGTGTTAATCTCTTGTGAAGCGACGGTGGATCTTGAGATTTAGAACTTGCCATGCTAGCATAGGTTCATGTACGTTGTGCATGATTAGTGGGTAATTCTAACAGTTTTATTTGCCCTATGTAATCAAAAGGAATAACTTGTGCTTAAATCATTGTGTTGTCAATTTCTGTAGACATATAGGAACTCAACATAATTGATGACTATTCAACTTCTATCTTAATTGTGGATGCTTGGTAGAATGGTATTAGTACAATGAAAGTTGGCTTTTATCAGTTTCGTGTTATTCGATTAATATCATCACTGTCACATGCTAAAGGTAATAACAATGGCTATAGAAGGAAGTAATAATGAAGTTGTGATCTCATGAGTGTTTTATTATTGATAAATTGAAGTGTTAGTTAAGTGGTTAATTAAGTAGTTAATTATAGTTAATATGTAATCAACAATTTTAAGTGTTATTATCTTAACATTGAGAAGTAATCATACATTGGTGAGTGAGTTTAATTAGACAATAACTTAGTCTGAGTCTCTGAGGGAACGAACTAGAAAGTATTCTATATTACTTGCGAACGCGTATACTTGCGTGAATATTAGTGCTTGTTTTCGCCCTAACAAGTTTTTGGCGCCGCTGCCGGGGACTCGGCGTATTTGTTTAGTTTATGTACTTACCATCATTGGTCATTAGGACTCAGTGATTAGGACGTAGTAGTTAATTACTCTTTTCGGTTGTGTTTCAGGTACTTTAGCAAGCGTTTATGCAAACTCGTTCTCGTGCTCGCAAGAGGACCTTAGATACAGCTGAGGAGAAAGACGAAGTTCTTGATACTTCGGAGAAGTTAGATTTTGAGGATTCGGATTCAGGAACTGAGCAGAAAGAACCAGTAAACATGGGAGATCGTATTGTTCAAGCTGATCCAGCTCTTATGGATTTTTCTCGGCCTAAAATTGATGACATTCAGTCAAGTATCCTTCATCCGGCTATTCAAGCTAACACCTTTGAAATCAAGCCGGGCACTATTCAGATGGTGCAGAATTCTGTTTCTTTTGGAGGAGCGGTAACTGAAGACCCCAACAAGCACTTAAGGAATTTTGTCGAGATCTGCAGCACTTTTAAGTATAATGGCGTGACTGATGAGGCTATCAAGTTGAGGCTTTTCCCATTCTCACTGAGGGATAAGGCTAAAGACTGGTTACATTCTGAACCAGCTGGGTCCATCACTACGTGGCAAGATCTTGCGCAAAAGTTTCTGGTGAAGTTTTATCCAATGGCAAAGACTGCTGCTATGAGGAGTGCTCTTACTCAGTTTGCGCAGCAACCTACAGAATCTATGTGCGAGGCTTGGGAACGCTACAAGGAAATGTTGAGAAAATGTCCACATCATGGAATGCCGGATTGGATGGTAATCACTGGTTTTTATAATGGTTTGGGGGCCCAATCTCGGCCCATGCTCGATGCAGCAGCTGGAGGCGCCTTATCGGCTAAAAGCTATACTGAGGCGTATAATCTTATCGAGACGATGGCTGCAAATGAGCATCAAAACCCAACTCAGAGGATGACGTCAGGCAAGGTAGCAGGTATTCTGGAAGTTGATGCAGCCACCGCTATTGCAGCCCAGCTCCAAGCGCTATCAATGAAGGTTGATTCTTTGGCTACGTATGGAGTTAATCAAATAGCTATGGTTTGTGAGCTTTGTGCAGGTTCTCATGCTATGGATCAGTGTTCTCTTATCAACGAATCTGTTCAGTATGTGAATAATTATCAGCGACAACAGCAGCCTGTGCCAGCGACCTATCATCCTAATAACAGAAATCATCCAAATTTCAGCTGGGGGAATAATCAGAATGCTATTCAGCCAACATATCAGCAAGGAGTAAGTAAACAGTTTAACCCACCTGGATTCCAGCAACCATAATAGTAAGCTACAAGGCAATCATATCCTCAACAGGGAAGTGCAGCTGCACCTACTAGTGCTGATTTTGAGGAACTTAAGCTGTTGTGCAAGAGTCAGGCGGTTTCTATCAAGACCTTGGAAAATCAAATCGGTCAATTAGCCAATGCAGTGCTCAATCGTCAACCTGGCACTCTTCCCAGTGACACGGAAGTACCAGGCAGGAAGGAAGCTAAAGAGCAAGTCAAGGCTATTACCTTAAGGTCTGGAAAAGTAGCTGATGCTGAAAAGGCAAAAGAAGTCGAAGCTGAAGTTAGAGATGAAGAATCTAAGCAGAAGGAGAAAGTGGCGGAACCAAAGAAGACTACTGTTGAACACACTCTGCCTGAGGCTAATACAGGGGAGAAACAACTCTATCCTCCACCACCTTTTCCTAAGAGATTGCAGCAACAAAAGCTGGATAGACAGTTCGGGAAGTTTCTGGAGGTGTTCAAGAAACTTCACATCAATATACCTTTCGCTGAGGCGCTGAAACAAATGCCTAGTTATGCGAAGTTTATGAAGACTATTCTTTGAAGGAAGGTGAAACTGGATGACCTTGAAACCGTTGCTCTCACGGAAGAATGCAGCGCGGTTCTGCAACAAAAGTTACCACCAAAACTGAAAGATCCAGGAAGCTTCACCATTCCTTGCACCATTGGCAATCTAACTTTTGACAAGTGCCTTTGTGATTTGGGAGCAAGCATTAATCTGATGCCGTTGTCGATCTTTAAAAAGCTGGATCTGCCTGATCCAAAACCCACATACATGTCGCTACAATTGGCTGACCGTTCCATTACTTACCCAAGGGGCATAGTTGAGGATGTGCTCGTCAAGGTGGATAAGCTCTTCTTTCCTGCTGATTTTGTTATTCTGGATTTTGAGGAAGATAAGAAGATTCCCATAATCTTGGGGAGGCCTTTCTTGGCTACTGGCCGTACCTTGATAGATGTGCAAAAAGGGGAACTTACTATGCGGGTCCAAGATCAGGATGTGACCTTCAACGTATTCAAGGCAATGAAATTCCCTATAGAAGATGAGGAGTGTTTAAAAGTGGATGTGATTGATTCCGCAGTTACTTCGGAACTCGATCACATGCTAATGTCTGATGCATTGGAAAAGGCCTTAGTGGGGGATTTTGACAGCGATGATGAAGATAGCAACGAGCAATTACAATATCTGAACGCTTCTCCATGGAAGCGAAAGCTCGACATACCATTTGAATCTCTTGGTACTTCTGACCTTAAGAATGCTGAAGGGAAGCTCAAACCATCAATAGAGGAAGCACCTACCTTGAAGCTCAAACCATTACCTGAACACTTGAGGTATGCTTTTTTAGGTGATTCATCTACGTTACCTGTTATTATTTCAGCTGACCTTTCAGGTAGTGAGGAAGACAAGCTCTTAAGGATTTTGAGAGAATTCAAATCGGCTATAGGATGGACCATAGCAGAAATCAAGGGGATAAGTCCTTCATATTGTATGCATAAAATTATGTTAGAGGAAGGTAGTAAGCCAACTGTGGAACAGCAGCGAAGACTGAACCCGATCATGAAGGAGGTGGTGAAGAAAGAAATTCTGAAATGGCTAGATGCAGGCATCATTTATCCTATTTTTGACAGCTCGTGGGTGAGCCCCGTGCAATGTGTACCTAAGAAAGGAGGTATCACTGTGGTCGCAAATGAAAAGAATGAGCTCATCCCTACTCGAACAGTTACAGGATGGAGAGTATGCATGGATTATAGAAAATTGAACAAAGCCACAAGGAAGGATCACTTCCCTCTCCCATTCATTGATCAAATGCTTGACAAATTGGCGGGACATGAGTATTTTTATCTTCTGGATGGTTATTCCGGGTATAATCAGATTTGTATTACACCAGAGGATCAGGAAAAGACTACCTTCACTTGTCCATTTGGCATATTTGCTTTTCGAAGAGTTTCGTTTAGGTTATGTGGCGCCCCGGCCACCTTTCAGAGATGTATGATGGCTATATTCTCTGACATGATTGGAAATAACGTCGAAGTGTTCATGGATGACTTCTCCGTCTTTGGACACTCATATGATGAATGTTTGAATAATCTGCGCGCCGTACTCAAAAGATGCGTGGAAACTATTTGGTGCTTAATTGGGAGAAATGTCATTTTATGGTGCGTGAAGGCATTATCCTTGGGCATAAGGTCTCTAGCAAAGGTCTGGAGGTGGACAAGGCCAAGGTGGGAGTCATTGAAAATCTTCCCCCACCTAATTCGGTGAAAGGAATCCGTAGTTTTCTCGGTCATGCGGGTTTTTATCGGCGATTCATCAAGGACTTTTCAAAGATATCTAAGCCGTTGTGCAATTTACTTGAGAAAGATGTGCCTTTTAAATTTGATGATGAATGTTTGGCAGCATTCGAGACTCTCAAGGAGAGTTTGATCACGGCACCAGTTATTACAGCACCAGATTGGACAGAACCGTTTGAGATGATGTGTGATGCGAGTGACTATGCGGTAGGTGCAGTTCTGGGACAGCGCAAGAAAAATCTCTTCCATATGGTCTACTATGCGAGTAAGACTTTAAATGGGGCCCAATTGAACTACACCACTACTGAGAAGGAGCTTTTGGCTATAGTCTTTGGCTTTGAGAAATTTCGATCTTATCTGCTTGGTACGAAAGTAACAGTATTCACTGATCATGCAGCTATTCGCTATCTGGTTTCTAAGAAAGATTCGAAGTCGAGACTCATTCGTTGGGTGCTTTTACTTCAAGAATTTGAGTTAGAGATCAAAGATAGAAAAGGTACTGAGAATCAAGTAGCTGACCATCTCTCTAGGTTGGAGAATCCCGATTCTACTTCACAAGATAGGACGTTAATCAATGAATCTTTTCCGGATGAGCAGTTGTTTGCAATTCAGGAGGAAGAACCATGGTTTGCAGATATTGTAAACTATCTTGTCAGCAATATAATGCCGCCTAATTTGACATCCGCTCAAAAGAAGAAGTTTCTGTATGAGGTGAAGTGGTATATGTGGGATGAACCATATTTGTTTAGACAGGGAGCTGACCAGATCATCAGCAGATGTATCCCGTTCTGTGAGACGGAGGGGATATTACGAGACTGCCATTCCACGGTTTATGGTGGACACTATGGAGGTGAGAAGACGGCAGCTCGTATTCTGCAAGCAGGTTTTTTCTGGCCTACTTTGTTCAAAGATGATCATCAGTTTGTTTAAGGTGTGATCGTTGCCAAAGAGTGGGAAATTTGTCAAGGAAGGATGAGATGCCATTAAATGTGATGCTTGAAGTCGAGGTCTTTGATGTGTGGGGAATCGATTTCATGGGGCCTTTTATCTCGTCTTGCAATAATCAGTACATCTTGCTGGCAGTCGATTATGTCTCAAAATAGGTCGAAGTTAAAGCTTTACCGACAAATGATGCAAAGGCAGTGCTAAATTTTCTTCATAAGCAAATTTTCACAAGGTTTGGAACGCCTCGGGTAATCATAAGTGATGAAGGATCGCATTTTTGCAACCGTAAGTTCACTTCTATGATGCAGCGTTATAATGTGAATCATCGAGTAGCTACTGCCTATCATCCGCAAACAAATGGTCAAGCGGAAGTGTC
The DNA here is from genome assembly GCF_009905375.1 of Apium graveolens. Classification (NCBI taxonomy): domain Eukaryota; kingdom Viridiplantae; phylum Streptophyta; class Magnoliopsida; order Apiales; family Apiaceae; genus Apium; species Apium graveolens. Next base: position 273,021,644 of record NC_133651.1, read on the forward strand.
TAACAGAGAGATAAAGCGCATTCTAGAGAAGGTTGTTTGTCCGTCAAGGAAGGATTGGTTTTAAAGCTCGATGAAGCTGTTTGGGCTTACAGAACAGCATACAAAACTCCACTTGGGATGTCACCGTTTCAGTTGGTGTACGGTAAGGGATGTCATCTACCGGCGGAGCTTGAGCGTAAGGCCTACTGGGCATTGAAGAAATTGAACCTGGATTTAGATGCAGCTAGTAAGAAAAGAATGCTTCAGCTTAATGAACTTGATGAATTTCGACTTCAAGCGTACGAGAATAACAAAATGTATAAGGAAAAGGTGAAGAGGTGGCACGATAGGAAGCTACATCCTAAGTTATTTATGCCAGGGCAACAAGTTCTGTTATTCAACTCTCGGCTCCGACTTTTTCCTGGGAAGTTGAAATCAAGGTGGTCTGGACCTTTTATTGTCAAAACTGTGTTTCCACATGGAGCGGTGGAAATTTTTGAGAATGATTCGGACCAAGCATTCAAGGTTAACGGTCAGCGGTTGAAGCACTACTATGGGGACATGGCAAACCGAGAGGTGGTTAGTGCCATTTTGTTGACTACTTGAGAAAGGTACGGAACGTCAAGCTAATGACGAAAAAGAAGCGCTGCGTGGAAGGCAACCCATGAATTGTTGTTACAGGAACCCTTAGAAGTTAATAACCTATCCAAAAACACAAAAAAAATCAGAAAAAAGGGGCTGAAATTTTTTTTTTCCAGAGACCCTCTGCGCGCCCGCGCAGAAATGCTGAGCGGCCGCGCAGGGGTCGAGTTCCAGAAAATTTTTTACAGTTCAGAAAAAAAAAACAACAAAAACACAAAAACCCATCACAGCCCATAAACCCACGAATTCTTTTCCCATTACCCCATGATTTTATCCCTCAACCCCACTCCTAATCTAATTTAACCTACTCCACACCCTATATATACATACACCTATCCCACATATCTCCCACAAACTTCCTACACTTAAACCCTCTCATAAACATCAAAAATCAGTTCTTACACACTTTTATTCACAAATCAATGGCACCCAAGAGAGCACGCACTATTGACAGCAGCAGCACAGTTCCTACTGCTGATTCATCAAGGGGTACTGCTGCAAGGCCTCGGTTAACTGACAGAGCTGCGGAGGAGGAGTACACTAGGCTGTTGGGGAAGCCGATTCTGAAGGAGAGGGGGTTTTTACCATCAGGGAGGGATGGTGAGTTGTTACCCATAATTGCAGAGAAGGGGTGGATAGCTTTTTGTGAGTCACCCGAAGCAGTACCGATGAGTGTGGTTCGCGAGTTCTACGCGAACGCGAAGGCTGAAAAGAATGGGTTTTCTGTAGTTCGTGGGCTGACGGTTGATTATCATCCTGCGGCGATTCGCCGTGTGATTGGACAGCGAGAGAGGAAGCCCGAGGAGGAGAACTGGAATGAAAAGACTGCTGAGGATTTTGACTTGGATTTGATTTGTGCGACTCTCTGTCGACCGGGCACAGTTTGGAACCGCAGTCCAGCCAATAATGAGTATCGTCACTTTCCGGCGATCGCCATGAACAGGTATGCCCGTGCATGGAATGCATTTATATGTGCTAATATTTTGCCTTCTTCACATGCACACGAGGTCACAGTTGAGAGAGCACAGTTGTTGTGGGGAATTCTGAATGAGGAATACTATGTGGACCTTGGTGAGTTTATCTACCAAGGAATTCTGAAGTTTTTGAGGGGAGCAAAGCATATGAACATCCCTTATGCATCCACGGTTACGAAGCTATGCCGAGCAGTAGGAGTGAACTGGCCGGCTCATGAGCAGTTGCAGTTGCCAGCAGCTCCGATAGATTCTGGCACTCTGAATGGGATGCAGGAGTGGACCGGTGGTGAGCCTGAGGAGCATGGGCTGGGTTATCATCTTCCAGGAGGGCGTCCAGCACGAGGTGCTACTATGGCTAGGCCAGGGCGTGGTGAGGCTGGTTCTTCGAGAGCTCAGGAGGGTGCTGGGATGGGTGATGCCCAGTATAGGAGGCTTTCACGGCGGATGGATGCCATGTATGAGACGCATAGCCGGTTTGCTCAGGAGCTCACCCTTGCGTTAGGGACTGCTTTTCGAGGCCTTGGAGCTGATATCCAATGGCCAGTTTTTGGTGAGGACTCTGCATACCCGCCGCCTGATACTCCACCCACTGAGGGTGATGATGATGATGACTCCAAGTAGGTATACCATGTGTTCCTTTCTACTACCTTCACTGGGGACAGTGAAGATTTTAAGTTTGGGGGTGGTAGTTAAAGAATATTTTGTGTGTGTCATATAGCTGCATATTCATGATAGTTAGTTCATATAGTTGCATAATTTTTGCCATATAGTTTTTTTTATAGCTTTAGTTGTTTGTCATATCATATAGCTCATGCATATACCATGATCCCTTTTGCAATGATTTATCGACTGAATTGTGATATTGATGCGAGTGTAGTGATAGCATTAAAGTGTTATTAAGTTGTGTAGGTTGATATGCATGCTAGAAGCACTTGTATTTTCACTAAGTCTTAGAGAATGCTTAAGGGCTAGATTGTTGTTATGATCTGATTATTTTCGAGGATAATCTATTTATTATGCTTAGAATTTGATAATAGGTTCTTAGTGGTAAAGGCATGAAAAAGAAAAAAAATGGAGTAAAAATGGAATTTGTTGCTAGTTGTGGCTAGGCGTCAAATGGCTAGTAGCCGGCTCGCATGTTATGCGAGTAGTCTAGGGTTGAGCAAGATGGAGCGAAACGCACTTGCTCAGAAAAGAAAAAAAAAATTTGCATAATTGATCAATAGTGGGCTCTTTGGTATTCGAGTTATTAAGTTCTTAGGGGACTTTGTGCCTAGTGACCTAAGGCTTTTAGAGTCTGGGATCCGCTAACCTAACGCTCGTTACATGGATACCATTGTATAAGTCTTTTGTGGACCTCACTCATTGCACGGTCAAATAAGCATTTGAGTTGTAAATAAAAAGCACAATTCCGTAGTAAGCTCCAGAGTTCTTGTAGTGTTGTATATCACTTTGTGCCTAGAATTTTTATTCTTTGTATAATCGTAGGATTGCCTTGAGGATAGTCTAGTCATAGTAATTGGTCTAGTTCCGAAGCATATCTGTTAAGCATTTGCACACACCATGTTTCTGGCTGTATGTCCGTTTGCATGAGTTTATTGATCTTTAGTGTCTAACTGCATTCGTTGAGACGTGACAATTTGGTTGGTTAATTATAGTAAGGGGGATCGTTGCATTTTCATATAGATTGCATTCATGCATATTTTTATTTGTTTTGAGTCTGTGACGCTTGAGGACAAGCATCGATTTAAGTTTGGGGGTGTGATAAGTGGCATTTTATACCACTTAGAACGTCTTAAAATGGCTTAAATTGGTGTCTTGAAATCAAGTATTTTGTGTATTTGATGCGTTTTTCTAGTGTTTATGCATTTCAGGGTATTAGTTGCATTTCGGAGGAGGAATCATCAAGAATAAGCCTTGGCATGTGTTCACCATTGCGAGAGGAAAAGAACGGGCAGATTACGGCGAAGAAACGGAGCAAACCTGGAATTTTTCCAGTAGGGTCCTGCGCGCCCGCGCAGCAATGCTGAGCGGCCGCGCAGCAGCCTTGCGCGCCCGCGCAGAAATGCTGAGCGGCCGCGCAGGGTCGGGGAAAAAGCTGAATTATTTTAGACTTCTACTTCTGTTTGGTTTCCAACTTCTATGTAATCTGAGTTTTATGGGACTATTATATAAGTAGATTTGAGACGTTTTCATAGAGATATAAGAAGGAGATTGTGTTTTAGATTGTGTTTTGCGCAAGAAGCGAAGGAGATAAGGAAGAAGACCGATTTAGCACACCGCAACGAAGGAGGAAGCATATATTCTTGTGATTCTTGTTTCGTTGTAACGTTGGATGCTAGTTTTCTTGCTTTGACTTATTTACTCTTGTGACGTACTCTGTTTTAATATAATTAGTTTAGTTATTATTTTCTTGTGTTGTTTATCATGATTTCATATGAACCCATGATGGCGATGAGTTCTATTATGGGCTAATCGTGATCATGGGGTTGCAACGGATTTATTGTGGAATTCTTTAGTTAATTGTTTAATACTTTAGTGTGTGATGATTGCATGATATCTAGTATTGGTTGTGCGTATTCGTCTTATGTGCGTCGCGAACATATAAGATAGGGTGTTAATCTCTTGTGAAGCGACGGTGGATCTTGAGATTTAGAACTTGCCATGCTAGCATAGGTTCATGTACGTTGTGCATGATTAGTGGGTAATTCTAACAGTTTTATTTGCCCTATGTAATCAAAAGGAATAACTTGTGCTTAAATCGTTGTGTTGTCAATTTCTGTAGACATATAGGAACTCAACATAATTGATGACTATTCAACTTCTATCTTAATTGTGGATGCTTGGTAGAATGGTATTAGTACAATGAAAGTTGGCTTTTATCAGTTTCGTGTTATTCGATTAATATCATCACTGTCACATGCTAAAGGTAATAACAATGGCTATAGAAGGAAGTAATAATGAAGTTGTGATCTCATGAGTGTTTTATTATTGATAAATTGAAGTGTTAGTTAAGTGGTTAATTAAGTAGTTAATTATAGTTAATATTTAATCAACAATTTTAAGTGTTATTATCTTAACATTGAGAAGTAATCATACATTGGTGAGTGAGTTTAATTAGACAATAACTTAGTCTGAGTCTCTGAGGGAACGAACTAGAAAGTATTCTATATTACTTGCGAACGCGTATACTTGCGTGAATATTAGTGCATGTTTTCGCCCTAACAGATTGCAAATAAGGCAATCTGATGAAGGCATCCATATCTCTCAATCCATGTATTGTAAAGAGATTTTGAAAAAATTCGAAATGGATAATGCCAAACCCATATCTACTCCTATGTCTACATCCGATAAATTAACGGAATATCCAAAAGGAATTCTCGTAAACACAAAGAAATATCGAGGAATGATCGGTAGCTTGCTTTATATAACTGCAAGTCGTCCCGATATTCAATATAGTGTTTGTAAGTGTGCTAGGTTTCAAGTAGCACCTAAAGAATCTCATTTATCTGCGGTAAAAAGGATATTGAGATATCTTAAAGGAACCACCGATGTTGGTCTTTGGTATCCAAAAGGAATACCATTTGACTTAGTATGTTTTTCTGATTCGGATTATGCCGGGCATTTAGTCGACAGAAAAAGTACTAGTGGTACTTGTCAGTTTCTCGGTGGATGTTTAGTTTCTTGGTTTTCAAAGAAACAAAATTTTGTATCCATCTTAACAACCGAGGCTGAGTATATAGCATCTGGAAAGTGTTGTGCTCAAATACTGTGGATGAAGCAAACACTAGCTGACTATAATATAAAATTTGATGTGATCTCAATCTTATGTGATAATACGAGTGCTATTGATCTTAGCAAGAATCCTGTATTATATTCTAGATCTAAACATATAGATGTGAGACGTCATTTTTTACATGATCATGTCAATAAAGGCGATATAAAAATGACTCATATTGATACTGAGATCAATCTCGCTGACATATTCACAAAACCATTAAATTCCGAAAGATTCACTAAACTCCGCTTGGATTTAGGAATGTTGGAATTTACGAAATAATGGTTTATATAAAGAACAGTTGAGAATTATAAAGAAGTCTCAACGATAAGGATATTCTCCCGATCTGGTTATTAAGTTTATCTGAAACTCAGATTTGTCAATAAAGAAATTTATTGATCGAGTTAAGATAACTTAAATAGCCTAGATTAACCGGGAAAATAAACTTAATCGAGTGAATATTTATTATTCCATGAGATTTATAAATATTTAGAAGTCTTTCTTATATAAACTGATTATTATTCATAAATATATACATATATATATTTTGTTCTTAAATATATATATATATATATATATATATATATTTAGTCTCATATTGTTGAGATATATCTATAAATATATGTTATTCTAGTATATATATATTTCTGTGACATTTATATATATTTAAATATTTTAAAAAAAAATTATATTAGGATGAATATATAATAATCCATCTATATTCATTTTGTTTATCCGGCCCAAATCAAATATATATCTGGCCCAGATATATTTTTTTTAAAAAGTTTATTTTTCAATCAGCCCAGATTTTTTAAACAAAGCCCAGCCCATTTAATTACAAAACCCAATTTCTATTAAAACCATTTAATCCTGGCCGTTCATCACTAACCCTAGTGAATCACAGCCATTTATCCCTTGAAATATATAAATGATACACTGTTTGTACAGTGCACGTTCTTAGTTTGGCTCTTAACCCTAATCTCTAAACTCTCTCTCACCTCTTTTCTTCTCTCCGCCTCTTTCGAAGAACCCTAGAGTGATTTCTTCATTTTTCTCTTCGATTCTCGATGAAATTCATCAGAAATTATACTTATACTTCATTATTAGTAGTTAGGAACATATTATTAATGTATAATCGTGATTGGGTTGGTAAAATTAAATCGATTTTCGGTGATAAAAATCGACGATTTGCATATAAATCGAACAAGAATCATCAAATTGGACATTAAACTGATTAATTAATATATATATATATATATATATCTACAGTTTTGGTTGATAAACTCTGTGAAATCCTAACATTTCTTTTAGTTTCACAATAGGAGAAGACCAAATCGATTTAAAATCAATTCGGAGAAGAAGATACAAAGATGCATGCGGCTTGAATCGACGTATTGGATGTTGACTCAGTCCGTGACTGAGTCAACCAGGTAAGACCTATGAGTCAGGCCAAACTCTAGGCTCAGGTGATTTCATTTGTCTAGTTTTAGTATTATTCGAGTGAATTTATGGTGAAGGGAACTTGACTTGAGTTGAAACAAACTGTATCTGATTAATTTTTATATTTGTGAGAAGAAATATTCTGTGATATTTGTTTAAAGAAACTGAGATTTGATTTTACTCTATGGCTGATCGAATTAAAAGTATGAAATTTGGATTATTGTTGTAGAGGTTGTTATCTGTTGGATTTGTGATTGTTGGATTCATGAGTATCTGTTGAATGAATCTGGTGGATTTATGATACTCTGTTGGATAAATGTTTATCTGGTAGATTTGTGATTAACTGTAAATTTGTAATTATCAGTTGAATTAAAATTATTCTGGTAAAATTATGATTATCTGTTGGATTAATGTTTATCTGGTAGACTTGGGATTAACTTTGAATGTGTGATTATCTGCTGATTTGAAGATTACCTGTCAACTGTGTTATTCAGTCAAGACAGTTTGTTGATTAATCTAGATAATATTTCAATGATTGCTTAAAATGATCACTTGGTTAAGTTAAGAACAATCTTTCTTTGAAGTTTAATTGGACTATAAATATAAGTGTAAAATATAAACTTGTTGAGTTAATTGTTAAATGATATGCTTGATTAAAATTAAAATATGTGAATTTGTTTGGTTCAAAATCTCTGTGAAGTTATTTCAAACAAGGTCCATTTGCTTGATAATTTATGGAGTTTTTGGAATAAAATTTCAGTAGTTACAGATTAAGTGTTGATTCATTTAAGTCCAAGTCAGTGTCCTAGTTGATTTGACTTTAAGTTCCTTGATAACTCATTGTACTTCATGAATTCTGATCTATCTAATGCTGGAATTACCTAGGTATAAGTCCTGTTGGATTAAGTTTTTTTTTTGCTATTTATATTTATGATCTAATTATCTGACTGAGTTTTGCAAAACAACAATTATATATATTTGTGCTCTGAGTACTTGTTTAATCCTTCCAGAACTATAAGTATATGTGCTTATGATCTGTGTATTATTAAAGGCTAAGGCTATTACTTGAATTTTTGACACAGCTTATATACATTATTTTTCAAATAATTCTTAAAAAAAAGTAATCTGTCTTGATCTCAGTTGTGTCTTAACAATTCTCTACTAACACTTTCCTTTAAAAAGAAAACAGACTCTTGCCTTCATTCCTTGTCAAGAACCAAATGTATAATCAAGATTAAAACATTGAACCTGGCTCCTTAACTCGAAAAGTGAATTTTTATTCTTGTAATTCTTCACACAAATACTAATATGGGTACATCAGAACTTAATCATTAGAACTTCCATCAGAACTTGTCCTCAGAATTTATGTAACTGACACTTAAACTGTTCATCTAAAATAACATTTATCACCACAGTAGTTTTCAATATTCATATGGAGTGTATGTGTGTGCAATAAGCTAAATATCAGACAAAGAGTAAAGTCTGATTCACTTCAGTACATTTTAAAAATAAGGCATAACTAAGAACTTTGCTCAAAATCTGTTATTATTCTGAAGTCTACTATAGAATGAGTTCATGCATGAGTCCAACTCAACTATTTTGTGCTCATTTTATGCATCTTTTGAAATTCCTTTTTACAGTGGCTTCTCAGTGTAAGTGAGTCACGACTGCTTATCAGAATTTATGATGTTATCAGAGTATTTCTCCAGTAATCAGAGAATGTGAAAAGTCACCAAGAATATTTTATTTTTCTTCTCTAATGCATATTACTTAATACCAGCGATGCACTTGGGTCTTCCCTTCCACATTTTTACTCTAGATCTCAAAGGAGAACCTGATATTTATTTCTTTTCTTTCTTTTTCTTTTGATAAGTGAGGCTTATCAGCACTCAGTACATCCACCAGATTTACTAACATCAGAACTTAATAGATAAGAAGCATTATTCTAGTTTTTGACTTAGTAATAAGATACACAAAGTAAACTTAACTAAGCTCAATATCAGAATTTGCTTGTGTTAAAAGATTTCCACATAAACAATTACTTCATACATGGGATCTTTAGTATATTAAAGACTACTAGGTCAGCATCTAGCACAGTTATCCTCATTGGATTGAATGGTCACATAAACATTCATATCACTATCAGAGTTTAGAAATTCACATCAGACAACAATCAGCACTTAGAAAATTTCAATTTAAGCACAGAATACACAAAGATAGTAATATATGTAAATACTGATCATAAAGTGTAACACCCCCAGATCCGGGGTCGGGGATCCGGGTCGTCACGGTCTTTCTTTCCACAATATCACTTCACTTAATTAATAATAAATAACCTTATGCTGTGACCCCACACTAACACACACCACAACCCGTTATAGTCTCAGAGATGAAATTTAAATAAGCACAAGTCTTTGAATCCACAATTTAAAAGTTATTACAACCCAAAATGATTACTTGATAAATTTACAGTTAATTGCCATTATCTGCCACAAGTTATAATTATACATAATTGATTCTCAAAAGTAGATGGTCTGATCTACAATAGATCTACCTCTGCAGCTATAGCAGCTACAACATCAACGGGAAGACGCGGGACGCTTCCCACGCGCTTGCGCTGGGTCTGCTGGAGTCTGGCCATCTTTCCTAACTGTTGTTGTGTGATGAAGAAATAAAGTAAGGGTGAGCAGCAAGCCCACCAAAATAATATGAATAATGATTTACAATATATGAGCCTACTCATAATACTCATGAAAGTCTTGGTCAAAAGAAATGAACCAAGTTTGATATCTTAATGCGATGAAGTCGCAAAATATTCAGTATATATACATATATACTTTTCAAAATATTGGAAGTCCTCTTCCATGCATATTATACACAAAGTCCCAGTGTATAACTGTATAAAAAAAATATCGTTGCAAGGTGATCTCATATATCTAACCTTGTTTCAACGTTTTTCTGAAAATCTTTGTCATTCATAAGACAATTATTAATTATATATAAGTTTAAAAGATGAGGTTACCAAATACCCCAATATACTTATATCTTTCCCAATACTACTTGAACTACCACCGTTCAAGTTATAATCAGTTTCAAAAGTTCATCACATAGATGAGACTACAAGACAAGATTTGAATAGATTCAATCTTTGAAATATTATTGAATGAAAAAGTTATGAGATACTTTATTTAGTCCCGATATATATATATCCACATATATATATCCCTTTAAACATTTCCTGGAACCTCTGTTATGTAAAGTATGAACAGAGTTTGAAACATCCAATGAATTTTGGAAAGGAAAAGAATTTTGGCATAAACCAGATATCTTGCTGATCAGGCAAAGATACCAATACGTAACCTTTTCTACTGTAGATGGATGAATTCCTCACCGGTCATCACCCTGGCCGCATTAGGACCTCGCGCTAGACCGTACCCCGGCCCCTCACGCGTTGATGGACTGCCACCCAGCCACTTACACAATAATAGACCGTACCCCGGCCTGTCGCTTATGCCGACTCAATGAGATGGGCTTACTTCCCGAACGTTGGGCAAGTAATCAATTCATTTACCAAATCTGCAACCTCGTTGCGAATATAAAATACACCACAGAGCCGGATTCCCCAGGTTTTGAACGAGTATTTAAATCCCCTTTAAAAGGAAGATCTTAAATATAAAAAAAATGAGTTTTGGGATCCGCTCTAACTTTTAAAAATCATTTTGAAGACTCGAAAACACTTTAAAGAGTGTTTGGAGTAAGGCTGATTTAATGAAGTAAATCAGTCCCCAGAATATTTAGAAAATGACTGAATATTATTATTTAAATAATATTCCCATAAAGAATAATCTTTATAAAAATAATTGAAGTAGAAGTATTAAAATTTATACTTGAAACGAGTATTAAATAACCAAAGATATACTTATATGAAAGTATTATCTTTATTTGAATAATCGAAAATAAGTTTGATTATCGAAACATTATTCTTTAATAAAATACAGAAATATATCTCAGCAAATAATCGGAGTCATAGATCCTCAAATGAATATTCAATTAATATTCAATAAATAATATAAACTGAGTCATAAGCCCTCGAATGAATATTCAAATAATATTCAGATAAATAAATAAAAGGAGTCATAAGTCCTCGAATGAATATTCAAAATAATATTCAATAAATAATATAAAAGAGTCATAAGCTCTCGAATGAATATTCAAATAATATTCAATAAATAATATAAAAGAGTCATAAGCCCTCGAATGAATATTCAAATAATATTCAATAAATAATATAAAAGAGTCATAAGCCCTCGAATGAATATTCAAATAATATTCACTAATAATATAAAGTTAAAGTTATCGAATAAACCTTATTCGATTAACAGTTTGGAAAACTATAACCATATATATATATATATAAATATATATATATATCCATATCCATATATACAAAATCTACTCGGGATCCTCGACTCCCGGTTTTAGAAAATATTTTCACCTTTGGGTCCCTATACTAAGGGTATACGCAAGTTACCGCTATCCTCTAGCATAGGTATTATCAACTGAACCAACAGATATATATTTCAAGAATATGAAACAGGCATGCATATATACCATATCCCATGCTACAATATATCGCAAAATTTGCTAATAACAATCATGCACTATCACAAGATAATGCATATACATATATTTACATCACAACAACAGTTATAACTGGTAGAAAACTTGCCTGAGCGACTGGGGTTACGAATGGCTCGGGACGAGTCTGGTAACCTATAAACAACAAGTAAGTTGGAATTAAACCAAAGTCACTTGTAAATCTATACTTTAACTAACTTAGACTCTAACGCTTATTCTGCGCTTACTGATTCTCTTAAGTCACTCGAGTACCCTCGGCTCCACCATTTTTAATAATTTAACCTTTACGAGTTTTAAAGCGATTCCTTCGCGAGTGTCTTACCAACTGCCTAACACACTTACCATAAATGTTTCATACCTTAATTAGTCCTTTTTGGTCTTTAACCTATGTTTCAAAGTAAGGCGAGGGGAAATGTTTCGTTCGCGAAACGCCGTTACTTAAAACGGTCGTTTCTCCTAAACCATGCATCGGAATCGAACGAACTACATATCAAAACGAAGCTCGTAACATGAGCTATCTAAACATGGCAGTGGTCATAATCTAGCAGGGGGTTCTCGGGTCCTAATGCTATGCACAAAAACAGTCCAACGAAAATCGGACGTTACGACGGCTATGTTTACGCGTTTTCGCAATTTTAAACCATTCGATACCAACCACAAATCAACCCCAAATCAATCATACAACCAATATCCATCCTTATCACATCATAACAACCCCAACAAATCCATATTAACCATTTATACTTATTCCTCACATGAACTAAAAGCTTTACTTAGGTTCTTTAACTAATTACCAAGATTTACAACTCCAACAATACAACAAAACCAACTAATCTCTACAAACTCAACCAAACTTCAACCAATCAAGCATCATGCCTCACATATGCTATATCAAACACATTCAATCCTAATTACTCAAAACTAAAGCTAGGGTTTGTAGTTTATACCTTCCTTGGAGAGTGGAGAATCAAGAGAATGGCTTGGAATCACCCTTAAAGTCCTTATCCAAGCTTAATCTAAACAAAACTTCAAGAACACAAATTTTAGTTCTTGAAAACACTATTCACCATCTTCTTTCATGATTTATAGAAAAAGATTGGCTTGGAATTAGAAGCTTAAACTTATAGGAAGTATGTAACTATCCATGGGGAAGCTTAGATAATTACCTTGCTAAATAGTAAGTGGAGGAGCTTGGACTTCCATTTTCTAAGAAAAGCACCCGAGAGCTTCAAGGAGAAGAAGAGAGATTTTTTTGTGTTTTGTGATTTGTTTTGCTTGGTTGCTAGATTTTTGTTTTGTTTTAGGCCAATTACCCATTTACCCTTGATTTTGTGTGGTTAACAATCCACCACATTTCCTTCCCTTCTATGTCATGCTTGCATCACTTTGTGATGTCATCACCCCTCCTTTGTCCTCTTTCTATTGGTTGGATGACACCATCCTCTCTTATCCTTTTGATTAACTTCCTAATTGTTTGCCTAATGACCGCTGATCTGCTATACGGTTCGCTTAACTTTCGTTTTCGTTTATCGTTTGAGGGATCATACCCGGGATCTTATTACTTAGGTTCCCTTAACCTTTCTCAATATATTGTATTCCTTTTATGATCCTCTCTTATAATCCTTTAATTTAAATCCTTTTTATCCTGTTACCTTATACTCAATTCTTTCAGTATCTAGTGGATTTCCGGGAAAAATCAAAGTGTTCGGAATTGGATTCTGACGATCTTTACATACACTTATATCCCATATAAAGTACTAATAAAATCTCAGAATATCCATATCAGAACCCCTACATAGTGTGGCATGAAAAGTTTTCTCATTCAGCAAAAACACTATTCATAAGGGTTTCAAAAATTTCCAAAAATTGGGGTTATTACATAAAGTCTGATGTATCAGAATATAAACTAAGCAGATTTAAGGAAAGAACCTAAAACCATTCCAAGTTCATTTACCAATCTTATAAAAGTAGCTTCACACAGTGGTTTTGTGAAGATATCTGCTAGTTGTTGATCTGTTGGAACAAAATGCAATTTCACTGTACCTTCATCCACATGTTCCCTTATGAAGTGGTACCTTTTGCTGATGGGCTTTATCATTGAGTGTTGAACTGAATTACCTGTCACAGCAATAGCACTTTGATTATCACAGTAAATAGGGATTTTAGAATATGTTAACCCATAATCCAGTAACTGATTCTTCATCCAAAGAATCTGTGCACAATAGCTTCCTGTAGCAATGTATTCTGCTTCTGCAGTTGATGTGGAAATTAACTTTTATTTCTTGCTAAACCAAGAAACCAATCCGCCTCCAAGAAATTGGCAGCTTCCACTTGTGCTTTTCCTGTCAATTTTGCATCCTGCAAAATCTGCATCTGAGTAACCTATTAGCTTAAAGTCTGATTCTCTAGGATACCATAATCCCAGATTAGCTGTACCCTTAAGGTACTTGAAAATTCTTTTCACAGCTATTAAGTGAGGTTCTCTTGGATCTGCTTTAAATCTTGCACAAAGACATGTAGCATACATGATATCAGGTCTACTTGCATTTAGATAGAGTAGTGAGCCAATCATACCTCTGTAATTAGTAATATCTACTGATGTACCAGTATCCTTATCCAATTTTGTTGCAGTGGCCATAGGAGTGGATGCACTTGAACAATCTTGCATTCCAAATTTCTTCAACAAATTTCTGGTGTACTTAGATTGACAAATAAAAGTTCCTTCTTCATTCTGCTTGACTTGAAGGCCCAGAAAATAGCTAAGTTCTCCCATCATACTCATTTGATATCTTGACTGCATTAGCTTGGCAAACCTTTTATAAAGTCTGTCATTTGTAAAACCAAAAATGATATCATCAACATATATCTGCACCAAAAGTAAGTCCTTTCCATGGTTAAGATAGAATAAAATTTTGTCAATAGTCCCTCTGTTGAATCCACTTTCCAGAAGAAACTGAGCTAATGTCTCATACCATGCTCTTGGAGTTTGCTTAAGGCCATAAAGTGCTTTATCAAGTCTGTAAACTTGATGAGGAAATTTTGAATCTACAAAACCTGGAGGTTGTTCAACATATACTTCTTCTTCTAATTATCCATTAAGAAAAACACTTTTTACATTCATTTGAAAGACTGTAAACTTTTTGTGAGTAGCATAAGCCAGAAATATCCTTATGGCTTCCAATCTAGCAACTGGTGCAAATGTTTCATCATAATCAATTCCCTCATTTTGAGAATATCCTTTTGCAACCATCCTTGCTTTAATCCTTGTAATTATGCCATCACTATCAGTTTTGTTTCTGAACACCCACTTTGTACCAACAACAGATCTGTTCTTTGGTCTTGGCACCAAGGTCCAGACTTTATTTCTTTTAAATTCATTTAACTCTTCCTGCATTGCTTGCACCCAATCAACATCTTGAAGAGCTTCTTCCACTTTCTTTGATTCAGTCTGAGAAAGAAAAGAGTGATAGAGACATTCATTTGATATTGTTGTTCTAGCTCTGACACCTACATCAGGATTTCCAATAATCAAGTCAGGTGTATGTGCTTTTGTCCACTTCCTTGTAGATGGAAGGTTATTTCTAGAACTGGAGGCTCCCCCATGATCCATGATGTCCTCATTAACATTTTCTGATGCTCCCCTTAAATTATGCTCTCTGAGTTGGATCCTTCAGAATTTGAGTTTCCAGAATTATCAGAATTTGGCCCATCAAAACTTGATGAATCAGAATTTGAGTTTCCAGAATTATCATAACTTGCCCTATCAGAACTTGACGAATCAGAACTTGAAGAGCCTGTTCTAGGTTCTGATGCTTCTTGAGATGTGGTTGGATATTCAATATGCTCCCCCTGCATAGGTGCATTTTCCTTTGGCATAGTCACCACAGTTTCAATAATATCAGAGTTTGCAGTATCAGGATTTAGACTGTCAGGATTTACAGAATCAGAATTTAAAACTTCATTCTCAAATCTCAGCTGATCATGATCATTGAAATCTTCAAGTCTATTAATCTTCTTATCAACAAAAGAGACATTGATAGATTCCATGACAACCCTTGTTCTTAAATTGTAGACTCTAAAGGCTTTTGTGGAAAGTGGATATTCAACAAAAATTCCTTTATCAGCTTTTAGATCAAATTTGGATAGCTGTTCAGGATGAGTCTTAAGAACAAAACACTTGCATCCAAATACATGAAAGTACTTCAGATTTGGCTTTTTTTTCTTCACCATCTCATATGGTGTCTTTCCATGCTTGTTGATAAGTGTTGCATTCTGAGTAAAACAAGTAGTCTGCACAGCTTCAGCCCAAAAGTAGGTTGGTAACTTGGCTTCATCAAGCATAGTTCGTGCAGCTTCAATAAGAGTTCTATTCTTTCTTTCAACAACTCCATTTTTCTGTGGAGTTCTAGGAGCAGAAAATTCCTGCTTAATTCCTTGGTCTTTGCAGAACTCTTCCATGATCAAATTCTTGAACTCAGTGTCATTATCACTTCTTATGATTTTCACAGAGTCTTTAACCAATTTATCCAGTTACTTGACATGATCAATCAAGATAGATGCAGTTTCACTTTTTGTGTGCAAGAAATACACCCATGTTTATCTGGTGAACTCACCCACTATGACCATAGCATATTTCTTCTTTGCAATAGACATGACATTCACTGGACTAAATAGATCAACATGTAGTAGGTGATAAGGCTCAAGAATTGAAGATTCAGTCTTGCTCTTGAATGAAGATTTTCTTTGTTTTTCCTTTTGACATGAATCACAAAGGCCATCAGGAGCAAATACTGATTTTGGAAGTCCTCTCACAAGATCTTTCTTGACTAGTTCATTTATATTGCTGAAATTTAAATGAGAGAGTTTCTTGTACCAATCCCAGATTTCTTCAATTGACGCTCTACTTAACAGACAGATTGCAGAACCATCAGAACTTGTTGAAAGCTTGGCTTCATAAATGTTACCATGCCTGTATCTTTTCAGAACAACTTTGCCTGTAGATTTGCTTACAATTTCACAGTGTTCTTCAAAGAAATCCACATGATATCCTCTGTCACAGATTTGACTAACACTCAGCAAATTGTGTTTAAGTCCTGAGACTAGAGCTACTTTTTTAATGATGACATTACCAAGATTGATATTGCCATATCCCAGACTTTTTCCCATGTTGCCATCTCCATAAGAAACACCTGGGCCAGATTTCTCCACAAAGTCTGATAACAGGGCTTTATTTCCAGTCATATGTCCTGAACATCCACTGTCCAGAACTAGGATATTTTTCCTGTTGCCCTGCAATCACAAAGACCACTAATGATTAGTTTTAAGAACCCAGACTTGCTTGGATCCTTTGGCCTTATTAAGTTTGTTAACATTTACAGCGGATTTAGCATCAAAGTGTATGTTAACAGTTTTCTTATCAGAATTTACAATATCAGACTTTGCATCAGAACTTACACTAGATGGAATAATGCTAACTTTCTTTAAAGAAGGTTTTATTTGATAATAATCATAGTACAAACTATGATATTCCTTACAAGTATAAATGGAATGCCATAAACTACCACAATGAAAACAAGGATTTTGTGGCCTATATCTAACAGACTGACTTATAACTCCTGATTTTGAAGGTAAGGAGTTTATTTTCTTATTCTTCCTGCAAAAAGAAGCCAGATGGTTAGAATTTCCACAGTTATAACATTTCTTTCTAGGAGCATTAGGAACAAGCTTATAATCATTGCTTTTATTCACACCTACCTTTCCATTCCTATTTTTCCTAGGTGGCTTTACCTTGTTTACATTTTTAACATCTTTCAGCTTATGCTTAAGCTGCTTCTTTGTCATTAATTCTATGTTAACTTCAGTTGGCTTATCCTGTTTTGGTTTGTCAGAAGTTAATTTCTTTTTAACTTCTGATTTATCAATATCAGACTTTACAGCTACAAACTTAACAGGATTTACCTTTGGCTTTTGTTTAACAACTATAGGCTCAATTTCTACAGTTCCTTTATTATTCTTATCATCTCCATAACCTAAGCCCTCTTTCCAATTAACAAATTCTGAGTTGTTTGCCAGAGTTAGTCCAAGTCCTGATAATCTCTCTTTCCTTTTCTAACTCAGTTTTTCGAGATTCATTCATTTTAAGCACTTCATCTCTAACATAGAAAGCATCATCTCTATCTTTTGGAGTTTGATGGAACATAACTAACTCTTTTTCTAAATAATCATTCCTCTTTTTATAAACAAGATTTTTAGAAGTTAATCTTTCACATGTTAAAGTTTGATCTTTATAAATAATGAACATGGTTTTAAGATATCTTCTCAACTCAGTAAAAT
Organism: Apium graveolens; assembly: GCF_009905375.1. Taxonomy (NCBI): domain Eukaryota; kingdom Viridiplantae; phylum Streptophyta; class Magnoliopsida; order Apiales; family Apiaceae; genus Apium; species Apium graveolens. Next base: position 273,039,428 of record NC_133651.1, read on the forward strand.
CATCAATATAAAAAGCATAAGTTGTTTGAGGTACCTTTAACTCAGCAGCTTCAGAACTGCTATTAGCATTTGCCATCAAGGCATAGTTCACCTCACTTTCAGAATCTGAAGTGTCTGTCCAGCTTTTCGTCTTTGTGACAAGAGCCTTGCCTTTGTCACTTTTTCCTTTCTTGCAATCAGGAGATATGTGGCCTTTCTCACCACAGTTGTAGCATTTGACATTTGAGTAATCTCCTCTGTCAGACTTTGCTCCTTTGCCTTCAGATTTTCTGAAACCATTCTTATCAGAACTTGCACCTTTCCTGGAAAACGTCTTTCCCCTTCTGAATTTCCTATATGCAATCTTTGTGATTCCTTTCACCATAAGAGCACACAGCTTCATCATCTCTTCATCAGGGTCCATCTCAGATAGACTTTCATTTTCTGAATCCTCATCACCATCATAACTTGATGACTCAGTATCAGACTTTGTGATGAGAGCCTTTCCTTTTCCTTTCTTTGAGACAGCCACTTTAGGGGATTCCTCCTCATCCTTAAGAGCGACTGTCCTTTACTTTCTCCCATGCCTCTTGCTTCTTTGATCCATCTCAAGTTCATGAGTCTTGAGCATACCATAAATTTCATCAAGAGTAGTTTCATCAAGAGCATAGTTGTCTCTTATAGTTGTGGCCTTCAAATCCCAACTTGCAGGAAGAGCTAAAAGGAATTTGAGATTAGTTTCTTCAAGATCATATTCCTTATCCACCAGTGACATATCATTCAAGAGTTTGACAAATCTATCATATAAACCAGTTAATGACTCATTAGGTTTTGAGTCAAAGTGCTTATACTCTTGAGTGAGTATAGTCCTCCCGTTCTTCTTAATTGAATCAGTTCCCTGGCATCTTGTCTCCAAGGCATCCCATATCTCCTTTGCAGTCTTGCAGTTAATTACCCTGTTTGACATGACATTATCAATGGCACTGTGCAGCAAATATCTTACCTTTGCATCCTTTGCAATAGATGAGATATCTTCAGCTGTATATTCACTTTTCTCCTTTGGTACAGTCTGTGCTGGCAGATCTGCAACTACAACAGAGAGCTTGGTTGGCTTGTGTGGTCCTTCATTAATTCTGTCAAGGTATTCTGGATCTGTAGCTTCCAGAAACATAGACATCCTCACCTTCCATATGGGATACTCAGAAGGTTTCAGTATGGGAACCCTAATAGTCTCATATCGATTATGGATTTGAGTCTTTGGAGTTTCTTCAGTTTTGGTGGGCTTGGTTGGAGTTTGGGCTTCTTCAGACATGATTATTTTTGGATCTTTACTGTATGTATCTTAACAGATTGCTCTGAACTTGTTAGGTCACACACACTATAGAAGGGGGTTGAATACAGTGTTTACTACAATCAAATCGAATATAAGAACTCAAGTAACAAAAAACAGATTTTATTCAACACAATAAACTCTGTTATAAAGAACTGTCCTCTCTCAGTGATGAACAAATTATCACGAGAGCTGCTAGGGTTACAATGAATAATAATCTCGATTAAGATAAAACATATAGTGTAAACCTTATGTCTATGTTTATATACTGCAGTTACAAGATAATCTTCTAATTGATATCAAATATAATTCTGCTTCCTAATATATATCAACTAGTTATCTTTTCTTCCAAGTATTATATTCTTCATAAAATTCTTCTTCATGCATATCTCTTCTTGTTTTAGTCTCGGTCTTCTTTCCTTTCAATCAGCCGCCTTCCTTATCTGAACGTCTCCTTAAGTCCTGATATTATCTCCAGATAAATATCTCCTGATAACTTAAGTTCTGACAACTTAAGTTCTGATATCTTAAGTCCTGAATTCAGTATAAGTACTGATTTCCAGTTAAGTACTGATTTGTCCTGTTAAATAAGATCTGAAAACTAAACACAAATCATATTAGACATGATATCACAAATATATCTAACAACACATAAGGCCACAAGTGCCCCTGATGCACTGTGAGCCTCAAGAGGCAACTCCCACAGTTATTCCTCAATTCATTAGAGAGGAAGATGTGTTTCTGTCTAAGTTTGAGTCTGTCAAAATCATGTTTCATGAACTAAAACTTGAACTTAAGAGAGTTAAGGAAGAAAATAATGAGATTAAAGAAAAAGTAGGAGAGTTAGAGTGTCTCACTGCCTCTTGCAAACATAGGATTGCATATTTAGAGCATTTGGCTGCATCTACTCTAGGAACTCCTTGCATGAATGCTCATGACATTGTCTCTTCCTTTCAAGTCCCTATGCATGATAACACTGCTATAATTCATGAGTTAGAAGAGGTCAATGTAGGTGCTAAAGGTCAACTAATTGATAATTTGCCTGATTTGGTTCATATATGTGATACTGATGGAAATGTGATTGGTTGAGTTTACTTGATTCTGCTGTTTGATGAAGTCTGATCTGTGATGTTGTATTAGTACTTGCTGTTATGTACCACTTTTGTTGTTTTCTGATGTATTTGTACTTTGTAAGGATTCTGTATGGTCTGTTGGCTATGTAATATTCAAACTCTGTTGATCTTTGAATTTCAGAAGTGAATGCACTTCTCTAGTTTGTAATAACTTAAAACAGGTTCAGGATTTTGTTCTAATTAATCAGTGAACCACACTGATTATTGAGAACACTTTTGGTAATATATCATGACTTGTTTTGTTGCAAATCTGTCTTTATCTATCCTATGCAGGAACAATATTTACACTATCATGTTTCTCTAGTCTTACTGAAATAAAATTGCTAGTATAAGAGTCAGTCGTATTTTGTCAGATTCAGTCTTATTGTACTCTGCCATATCTAGCATTTTGTGTTACTTAGTAACTTCTGATTTATACTTCGAAGAAATGTTTGCAAAATCAGAAATTAAAACTGTATGTTTTATGCAGAATTTTCAGAGTTAATGAACTTACATTAAATGGATATAAAGATAACAATTCTGCTGGATGTACTGTGACCAAATGTTTTATACAATGCTTATATATCTTTAACATCCTCTGTGCATTATTGAAACTAACATACTACCAAAGGGTGGTCCCTACTTTATATCTAATTGACGTACATGAAGACTCATATGAACTCCAGAAGGAAAAGAATGGCAGGTTTGAGTCCTTTGAATCTAGCAAGAGCTTTTCACAAGAATACAAGGGACAAAACTTGACTTTCCATGCAATCTGTCAGAATCCACAAGGTAAAACATGCATATATTTTCAACCTCTGCTCATTTTGCTTCACATACACACACTAGATTAATGTATTGTGTGTCAGTCTCAAAGCAATCCAACTATGGAACTTGACTGTGTTAAATTACTGAGTATCAGTAATGTGGATTTGTCTGTATTGTTTTGATAATCGGTTGTGTTAGAGTTATATTTTTTAGAATGTATTAGCTTTCCAAACTGTGTAGTCTGTTACTCAGACCTAGAATAGACATATATTGTATTAGTGTTAGCATTTGTAACAATGAAAATAGCCAAAATTGTCTAAATGACAAACTAGTATGTATTAGTGTTAGACTTTGTACGAAGGAAATAGTTTGTATTAGTGACAGTTGGTGTAAAATATGTTTGACAAACTAGAATGCTTTGTAAAACACTAAATATTGTATTCATGTATCATGTTGATTTCTAAAGACTGAAAAAATGCAAAAATGCATGTATGGGTAAAAATTTGAAATCATTAACAAATACAATTTTCATATTACAAATGCATGATAAACACTAGTTTCGTTGTTTTCCAATAATACAATCAATAAAACTCATAGTCTAGTATTCTAAAAAAATGAATACAGTCAACAAAAATCCTACTTATAATATAAATTTATACAACTGCTTTGTTCACTGCATGATATATATTTCAAAGGTATTGCATTACTGTTTAAACTTAAGTATTTGATTACACAAGTTCCACTTCTATTAAATACTCTAGTTAAGGTCAATAAATGCAAAATAGATTAAAAATACCATGCATACAATTTTGAATTCATCCTTAAATGCTCAAACTACATGCACTTGACTAGATCTATGATCAAATTTCCATGCTTACCTAGTCATTTCTATTAAATACAACTCTTCCTCATAAATATACACTCTTTTTGGCATATACCAAACAAAAGGGGAAGAGAAATTATGATCAATTTAAACAAGTATAAGAAATTTGGACCCCTAATTTCCAAATTTTAGAAAATTGCTATCTTTTTATACAAGGATCTTTTTGTGCTTCTATTATTATATGATACATCTAACAAAGTATTTTGCAGGATCTCAACAAAGAGATTTAATCTCTAAGTACATAAATGCTTTATGTGCAAAATATTTTTCAAAAATTCATGCATAGACCAAGGGGAAGCACACACTATTAATTTTATATTTGTTTGGCAAATACCAAAAAGGGGAAGATTGAAAGGATATCTTTGATATATTATTTATTTTGTTATTTGTACGATTAAACATAAAATTAAGAACACATAGATCCTCTCCATTAGGACATGAATTTAATTGATCCAAATCAGAGTCAAAAAAATCAAACTAGCAAAATTATGTCTTTTAAACAGATAAAAGAGATATTCCATTTTTGCAAAATATCAAAACTATATCTTTATGGAATTTATCTCTAAAGGCAATATGATCAAAGAAGAAACATCAAGATATGATATTTCTTAGATCTGTGTTGTAACAGGAATATGGCAGCAAGCTCGAATAAGGAATATATCCGAAATATTCTTTAAAGGTCTCGTGCTATATCAAAAATATTTAACTCTTCCCTCCAAAATATATCTCTACATATATCAAAAGAGTTTTTATTTAAATATTATTAATATTCATGATTGGAATATTAATATCCAGTTCTGCAACTCATTCCTGTATACTTACAGTAATTTTCTCTCGTTTCGTAAAATCAGCATTTCTCGGAGAATATTGTTCAAAAATACTCAAACACATTTACTATATCCAAATATATTTTATATATTAGAAAATATATTTTAAGTATTTATACAAGTCAAAACTTTGGTCAAAAGATCCATCTCCTTCATTTCAAGACCAACGATATTTTTATTCGGAAGAAAGGCTGACATAACAGTTTCATTTTTAGATAAAATACTTCCACATTCTAGAATTACTTGAAATTTGGTATGGATCATTTAAATGGTATTTTCTAAGTATGGTAAAAATTTAGTAGCATTTAGAGAATTTTTGTCCGGGCACAAAAATCGAGGCAGTTGGTCCCACAGTTGATCACGTTTGACCTACTTACCATTGACTAAAGTTAACTAAAACTTGCATGAATTCATTTTATATTATTTAAGTATTTATCATATTTTTATGGTATTTATTTAGGAGTTTTTAAGGTGGTCATAATTAATGGTGTTTAATCCTTAATTAAAGTGATTAAACAATGATTAAAAGAAAAGGAAAATATAAATTTAACATATATATATATATATATATATATATATATATCAGCTGAGATTTGAATGAATACTAGCTTGTGCTTCCTTTCCACTTGCAAAGAAACACAACCTACTTGCCATGTCATCAATCCATATGATACACTTCATCCACCATTCATTTATTCTCAAATCGCAACCATTCAATCCACCCAACTCCTCCTATAAATAAACTCCCACCCCAACCCATTTTCTTCAAGCTAAAGAGCCACAAAGTTTCTGGGATTTTTTCAAGAAGTGCTTCTCTTCATCTCTTTCAAATTCTATACACACACTTCTTCTCAAAAACCTTCTCTCTCTTCTATAAAGTTACATATATACAAGGTTTTTGAAATCCAAGCTTAGCTTCACCCAACCAAGATTTATCCCACCAAGTGAGCTCATCCACTACCACTTCCCGGCCTCCCGAAGGGCTGCCCAAGTTCGACGAAAATGCCAAAATCCGGCCGAACCTCCGGCGAACTTTTCCGACCGTTTTTCAAAAGTGGTTAGTTTTAGCTTCTTATTTGAGTTCTTTGTATTTAAGCTTTGTACTTAACTTCTCTACTTCATCTTAAGCTCTAATACAAGCTCTCTTATAAAGGAAGTTCTCGGGGAGAACTTAGATTCGAACTCGGAATTCGAATAAGTACTTGATCTTCACATAAATCATTCCAACGAGAAGATCTAAAAAGAAAACTACTTTATCTCCAAGGGGAGATTATATTTGACACAAGTATGAGTTAGCCAATTATTTCTTGCACTTTAATTGGATCTTGGCTAACATTCATTCATGCTCATAAAATAATTACATAGTTTAAGTGTAATCTTTTCTAGCATCTTTAGTGCTCTCCAGGGGATTATTACTTGTCTCATGTAAACACTTCGTAATTTGTCAAATCTTAAAATGGATCGTACGAGTTAGACAATTACTTAACGCTCTTTAATTGGATCTTGTCTAACTAATAACGTACATATAAAATATTATGAAGTAAAAGTGTAATCCCTTCTAACATCTTTAGTGTTCCGGGGGATTATAGCTTGTTCCATATAAACTACTTCGTAATCAAATCCACGAGTTAGCCAATCAATTTACACTATTTAATTGGATATTGGCTAACACATATCATGTATATAAACAATTACGAGTAATATCGTATAAGCCCCTTCTAACATCTTTCAGTGTTCCGTGGGGTTACACTACGATATCTATAAAATACTCGTAATTATTCATCCAAACTTCGAAAGCACAATCTTATGGCAATTACTTACACTTTTTTAATTAGATCTTGGCTAAGACTCATAAATCTTATAAACGTACCTGAAGTTAAAAGAGTATACGTTGACCTTATAATCGTCAATATACAAGTATACCTTAAAACCTTAAGTTGATATACTTAAAGGTAAAATTACAACTCCGAGGTTGTAATTAAAGTATTCTTCGATCCATAAATTCTTAATCGAAAGAAGAAGAATACTCAAGAAGTCATAAGCCATAAGTGCTTAATATAAAAAGGGACTTCTCATATTACTCCACAATGTTATTAAATCTATAAAGGGGTAATTATAAATATACTTGACCATCTTGTATTATTCTAAGTCAAGTATAACTAATTAGTTTTAATATGCTTATTTGGATATTATACTACTTGTGGGCTAGTACAGTAACATACTAGTTCAAAACAAATCTTTTCCTACTTATTTTGTTTCGTGGATTGTCTTATTAGTTTTGTAGTGAGGAGAAGTGACGTGAGGTAATTCTCGTTCTAAGACCCAAGTCCTAGACGTACTAATGGGGAGTTAGTAGTCTTTGCTCCGTGAAGAAGAGGAAAGACCCAAGACCTGATCACAAAGATCCAAGACCGGCAAAAGCTAAAGAAGCCAAGTCCACACTAAGGCTCTACAACAACTTTGAAGAAATAGTGGGGAGTTATTGTCTAAGATAAGTTGTGTAGGTATTATATTTATTTTGAGGTGGTGACCCTTGTGTTACGCACCAAGAAAAATACTTGTAAAGGGTGTAAAGGCTTCTCCGCCTACTAAAGGAGCGAGTTTATTATATGGGAAAATCCCGAGTCAGGGAGAGGAGCTCGGGGACTGGAGTAGGGATGATCGAATCTTTTAGAGGTTGCGCCATCGCGAACCAGGATAAAATCACCGTGTGGTATTTTCTTTCCTTGCACTTTATTTTCCGCACATATAAACTGCATAACCACTCGGTAAAGTTTTAAAAATGGATAAAATATTTTTAAAATGCCACAACAATTTTTAAATTAGTAATTAAGCTATTCAACCCCCTTCTAGCTTAAAGTAGCCCTCTTACGTGACCTTACATGTTTAATCTCAGTATTTTGATTATGACTTGCTGAGCTAGTTAGCTCACTCTTGCAAATCTGATTATGTTCTTTTCCAGTTAAAAAGGAAATTGGTTGTAGCAAGGTGTTGGGAACCACGGACTTAGGGTGTTACTACGTTTTACGATAAAGATTACGAAAAGAGGATTACCTTGTTAATGGTTGATTCCACGCTCTTCTATTGTATTCCCAAATTCCCTTGAGCGAAGTGTGGCCTCCGTCTTCTCAAGTTATCCTCTCTTCTTGCTCCTTGGTGGCTACAATATGTTTTCACACAATTGCCAAGCAAGAAGAGAATAAGAATATATATAGGCTACAATAGGGACCATGGATAATTAGGTTGGGCCTTCTAATTACATCTTGAGCCTAGCCCAATGTAATTAAATATTAATTCAATCCACTAAAGAATTAATATTTGCACTACCTTTCCTAATACCGTAATTTAATTAATTCGGTTCCAATATTATTTGCTTATTAAATTCCCCATGTTTAAAATATCATATGTCCATTAATTAAATAAATTACTGATAATTTATTTAATTAATATCTTTTATCCTTGATCATCCACTCAACCTTTATTTAATTATGCCAGAATAAACTCCACCTGCAGGGTTTCACATAATTAAATCTTTTTGAGCTTTCAAGGGGACATCATTAACCCGAATATTATCAGGACATGGATTCCTTCAATAAATAATATCCACCATGTATATAATTCCATCACCCAAAATATAATGATATAATTCAAAAGAATTATTTCATATATAAATCAAAGCATGTAAATAATATACACGTGTCAATTACTATTTCCGGATTAAGAACCTAAGCATTAATAATAACATAGAATCTTAGTTCTCCTTCTTAATCAGTATTAAGGGAACAATTCTAAATTTGATCATGTTCAATATACACAAAGTATACTAGTATTATTTATTAGTCAATATAAACTAATCTAAATAATACTACAGCCATACCAGTGGATTGTCCAACACCACCTGTGCTGTGAACCTTATTATATTATATAACCGTATTTAACAATCTAATATTCTGTATCCCATTTGATACTAGATTGTTCACAATATATAATATTAGACAACATGTAAACATTCAAATGATTTTCAAATAAACTGGCCAGAAATAAATGTACATACTTCAAATAAATATTTTCAGTATACACTAACAATCTCCCACTTATACTCAAAATATTCTATGTGTACATCAGTGTTTATTTATTCCACTATTACATAAAAATCTATGTGTCCATCCATCTGACTCCTATCGCTTCCACATGCTTGTCAAAAACCTTGGTTGGCAAGCTCTTTGTGAAAGGATCTGCTCGGTTGTCTTCTAATGATATGTGAGCCACAACTATATCCCCTCGCTTTACGATTCCTCGTATGAGATGATACTTACGTTCAATATGTTTAGCTGCTTTGTGGTCTCGCGGTTCCTTTGAATTTGCCACAGCACCAGTGTTATCACAATACACCGTCAAGCTCCTAGGCAAATTAGGTACCACATCTAAGTCCAAAAGGAAGTTCCTGAACCATGCAGCCTCCTTGGTAGCCTCAGAGGCTGCCACGTACTCGGCCTCCATGGTGGAGTCTGCAATGCATTTCTGCTTTACACTCCTCCATATAACGGCTCCACCTCCCAAAGTAAAAACATATCCCGAGGTTGATTTCCTCTTATCCCTATCTGATTGGAAATCTGAATCAGTATATCCCAAAGGAAATAGATCTGAGGCCTTGTAAATTAACATATACTCCTTAGTCCTTCTCAGGTACTTGAGTATAGTTTTTACTGCACTCCAATGTTCCTGACCTGGGTTCGACTGATATCTACTAACCATGCCTACAGCAAAGCAGATGTCAGGCCTCGTACATAACATAGCATACATTAAGCTTCCACATGCTGAAGCATAAGGAACTGCTTTCATGCTCTCTATATCCTTAGGTATCGAAGGACACTGCTTCTTAGATAGAGCAACTCCATGCTTAAAAGGTAAAAAACCTTTCTTGGAGTTCTGCATGTTAAAACGAGCTAATACCTCATCAATGTAGGGCTCTTGAGATAAAGCCAACATCCTTTTCTTGCGATCCCTTATAACTTTGATCCAAAGGATGTATGCCGCTTCACCTAAGTCCTTCATGTCAAATTGTTTGAACAACCATGCCTTTACTGATGACAACATCTCAACATTGTTTCCAATGAGTAAAATATCATCTACATATAGTACTAGAAAAACCACTGCATTACCTTCACTTCTCTTATACACGCACAATTCGCTTGGACTTTGATCAAATCCATATGACTGGACTGCCTGATCAAAATGAATATTCCAGTCTCTAGAAGCTTGTTTAGTTCCATAAATAGACCTCTTAAGCTTACATACCAGATGCTCTTGGCCTTCCTTAATGAATCCTTTTGGTTGCTGCATATAGATGGTTTCTTCAAGACTTCCATTAAGAAAAGCTGTCTTGACATCCATTTGCCAAATCTAATAATCGAGATGAGCTGCTATAGATAAAAGAATACGGATTGACTTAAGCATGACTACCGGTGAAAAGGTTTCCTCATAATCGATACCTTCTTTCTGAGTATACCCTTTCGCAACAAGTCTTGCTTTCCAGGCTTTCACCTTTTTATCTAATCCCCTCTTTCTCTTGTGGATCCACTTAAATCCAATAGGTTTTATACCTTTGGGTGGTTCCACGAGCTCCCAGACCTGATTAGAATACATTGATTCTATCTCAGATTCCATCGCCTTTTGCCAAAGATCTGCATCTTTGTCTTGTACTGCCTCTTCGTATGTACGGGGATCATCATCATGTTCACCAGGGACCAAGTCTGAAGACTCTCCCAAAAACATGAATCTATCAGGCTGTTGAACAACCCTCCCACTACGACGAGGCACTGGTGCGGTATTAGTGACAGGTTGTACATTATGTTGTGGTTGTTCTACTTGTACTACAGCTTCATGGGTATTAATTGTCCCTCCCACTAGTTCCTCTAAAACGACACTACTCATGGGTTTGTGATTCATTATATATTCCTCCTCTAGAAATCTTTCATCGGTGCTAACAATGACATCCCGATTCTTCGGACTATAAAATAAATATCCTTTCGTTCCCATGGGGTAGCCTACAAACAACCTTACTTCTGTACGAGATTCTAACTTAGTCGAGTTCTTGTTCAGCACATGTGCTGGACAACCCCATATTCGAATATGTCTTAGACTCGTTTTATCCCCGGTCCATAATTCTAAGGGGGGTTTAGGAACGGACTTAGAAGGTACTAAGTTCAGAAGATAAGCTGTTGTCGCTAAGGCATGTCCCCAAAACGACTTGGGTAAATCCGAATAACTTATCATCGATCTAACACTCTCTAAAAGAGTCCGGTTCCTTCTCTCTGCTACACCATTCTGCTGGGGTGTGCCTGGTGCAGTTAACTGGGATTCTATCCCATTTTCCAATAAATATTCCCTAAATTCTCCAAGCAAGTATTCGCCACCATGATCTGATCGTAGTGACTTGATTAAGTCGCTTCTCCGTTTTAGCTTTGTACTCTTTGAACTTATCAAAGCACTCAGACTTACGGTACAACAAATAAACGTACCCATATCTAGAATAATCATCAATGAAAGTGACGAAATATTCATAACCACCTCTTGCTTGGATATTCATGGGTCCACATAAATCAGAGTGAACCAATTATAACAGTTGTTTGGCTCTATTCCCTTTTGCCTTGAAAGGCCTATTAGTCATTTTACCTTCCAAACAGGATTCACAAACTGGAAATGGCTCCACTGCCAATGAGCTTAAAGGCCCGTCTACTACCAGTCTTTGAATCCTCCTCAAGTTAATATGACCTAATCTCAAGTGCCAAAGATATGTTTGGTTCAAACTAGAAGGTTCCTTTCTTTTAATAGAGTTAGAAGATGTGTTGTTCAATTCCCTAAATTGCAGTTGCAGTGCAGGTTGACTAGGATTAATTATATACAAATTGTCTTGCAATGTACCAGAACATATAATTCGTTTATTCATCATAATAGAAACATTACGATCCAAACAAACATTATAACCATCCAAAGCAAGTTTAGAAACCGAAATTAAATTCCTTCTAAAAGAAGGTACATAAAGACAATTGTTCAAAACCAAAATCCTATGAGAACCAAAAGATAAATGAATAACTCCTACTGCAACTACTGCTACTTTCGTAGCATCTCCCATGAACACGTATATCTCACCATCTCTAAGCATTTTGGATAGTTGGAACCCCTGCATAGAATTACAAACATGATCAGTGGCTCCTGTATCTACACACCAAGTGCTCGTAGATATAGCCGCTATAAATGTTTCTATAACTAGAGAAAGAGACATACCAGTATTGTTTGTCTTCTTAGGAAGAGGACAATCCTGTTTCCAGTGACCTGACTGTTTGCATCTGAAGCACTTTCCCTTAGGCTTTTTCACACCACCCTGAACTCCCACTGCCTTCACAGCTTTCTGTGTCTGAGCCTTTTTCTTCTTCTTAATACCTTTCGGCTTAGAGGAAGAACCTTTCTCAGCCACATTCACTTGAACACTCTGCCAAAATAATCCTTCAGCTGCCTGAAGTTCTGTCAGGAGTTCCGCGAGACTATACAGCCTCTTATTCATGTTGTAATTCAAGCGGAACTGCTAAAAACTCTTGGACAAGCTCATAAGGATAATGTCAATCTGGGTTTCCCCGTAAAGTTTAGCACCAAGAATCTCTATCTCATTTAGATGAGACATCATCTTGAGAACATGATCCCTTACAGGTGTGCCTTCAGCCATCTGAGTGTTCATTAAAGCCTTCATGTCTACTTGCCTAGCAGCCCTATTCTGATCTCCAAAAAGTTCATTGAGATTAAAGAGCATATCCGAAGCAGTGGCCATAGACTGATGCTGATGCTGCAAAACACCCGACATTGCTGCCAGAATGTAACATCGCGACATTTCATCAGCCTTAATCCACCGTTTATAATACTCTTTCTCATCTTCAGGAGCATCAACAGCATGCTGTTCTGGCTTGGGTTCATAAGTGCAAAACTTGTACTCCTCAGCAGTCAACACAATGTCCAAATTTCATTTCCATTCAATATAGTTAGGTCCGGTAAGTTTGTTATCCTTAAGTATGGTGAATAGTGGATTAAAACCCATTTTATCCTGAGAATCATGCATAAAAACATCACATAAATAAGGGTGCATTAATTATTAAGATCTATTGATTCCTCTAACAATTAAAATTTAATGCACTAACATATAAACACCATAAGCTTCTAGTACGCCACGATGTGTGACATGTATACCACCTAATTTTGTTTAAATGTTACTTCGGTCCTATTACTAAACAATATGCCACGTTGGGGTGGACTATATTATTTTTCATAGCTAACTGTATACCAATATCAAATCTTAAATTATTTGAAATCTATGGAACTTGGTACGCCACGATGGGTGGCGTGTATACCTTCCAATATTCGTAATTTTGTCTTGAATAGAATACTTCAATTCAATATTCATCAATGGTTTGATTTCCAGGTAGTGGAGGAGTCACATCGGTCTCGCTTAAAACCCACAGCCTTACAAGTTCGATGAACCCGTTTTTGACAAAATCGCCCCAAATCAGAAATAAAAAAAATCTGTATTTATTCCTTTCAAAATTTATTAATTTAAGAAGTTTGTTCTAGTAATTTCTATAACATTCTAGACACCATAAATTACATGCCACGATGGGTGACGTATATATAATTTATATTCGTCTTTATGTTAAATTACCTACAACCAATAATGGAGACCATGGGATTTAATTTCATATTAATTCCCTCTCCCACTTAGAATTTTTTTATTAAAATTGAGGATTTTAAAATTAAATGGGGCCCTATGTTGTTATAATTATGTCTAATTATGCATTCAAAATACACACATAATTTTAGCAACATATAAAATTTAATTAAAGCAATAAATAAAATTTATGTCCATGTCGTCCTAATTAAGTTAAACATGCAATTTTAAAAGAATTACACACATAATTAACGACACACATAATCAATAAATTAAAGCAATAATTAAAATTTAATGGAAAAAATTAAAATAAATTTTCCACTATTATGGCCCTTGAAAAAAAATCCAGCTCTCAAAAAAAATCTGCCCCAAGCGCGCCCCGACGCCCCCAGCAGCCCCAGCAGCACCAGCAGTCCCAGCTGCCGCAGCAGCCCCAGCAGCCCCAGCAGTCCCAGCTGCCGCAGCAGCCCCAGCAGTCCCAGCTGCCGCAGCAGCCCCAGCAGCCCCAGCTGCCGCAGCGGCCGCAGCGCGCGCGCGCCTGTTGCTTTTCTGTGAGTTTTGTTTTGATTTTGTTCGATCCAAACATCAACAGCAGCCCCTTGTAATCGCACAACGGAACAAAACACTACCGGAATTGATTTCCGATCGCACATAACTATTATAAAATACCCGAAAAAATTACAAAAAAAATAGATCTAATACAAAACTAATTTTGTAAAATCTATTCTAACACGATCAACCCTCGTGTAAATTATAACCACGATTGAACCACGTGGAAACCAAAACAAAAATTAACCACGATTAAACCACGTGGGATCCAAACACATAATTAAAATATACATGGCCATAATAGTGGATTAACAACCTGCATCAAAACCAATACAAGCAAAACACTATATACACACATATATAATTACGACATGGACATTATATCATAAAACGTAGAACCCATTACCAGGCTCTGATACCAATTGTTGGGAACCACGGACTTAGGGTGTTACTACGTTTTACGATAAAGATTACGAAAAGAGGATTACCTTGTTAATGGTTGATTCCACGCTCTTCTATTGTATTCCCAAATTCCCTTGAGCGAAGTGTGGTCTCCGTCTTCTCAAGTTATCCTCTCTTCTTGCTCCTTGGTGGCTACAATATGTTTTCACACAATTGCCAAGCAAGAAGAGAATAAGAATATATATAGGCTACAATAGGGACCATGGATAATTAGGTTGGGCCTTCTAATTACATCTTGAGCCTAGCCCAATGTAATTAAATATTAATTCAATCCACTAAAGAATTAATATTTGCACTACCTTTCCTAATACCGTAATTTAATTAATTCGGTTCCAATATTATTTGCTTATTAAATTCCCCATGTTTAAAATATCGTATGTCCATTAATTAAATAAATTACTGATAATTTATTTAATTAATATCTTTTATCCTTGATCATCCACTCAACCTTTATTTAATTATGCCAGAATAAATTCCACCTGCAGGGTTTCACATAATTAAATCTTTTTGAGCTTTCAAGGGGACATCATTAACCCGAATATTATCAGGACATGGATTCCTTCAATAAATAATATCCACCATGTATATAATTCCATCACCCAAAATATAATGATATAATTCAAAAGAATTATTTCATATATAAATCAAAGCATGTAAATAATATACACATGTCAATTACTATTTCCGGATTAAGAACCTAAGCATTAATAATAACATAGAATCTTAGTTCTCCTTCTTAATCAGTATTAAGGGAACAATTCTAAATTTGATCCTGTTCAATATACACAAAGTATACTAATATTATTTATTAGTCAATATAAACTAATCTAAATAATACTACAGCCATACCAGTGGATTGTCCAACACCACCTGTGCTGTGAACCTTATTATATTATATAACCGTATTTAACAATCTAATATTCTGTATCCCATTTGATACTAGATTGTTCATAATATATAATATTAGACAACATGTAAACATTCAAATGATTCTCAAATAAACTGGCCAGAAATAAATGTACATACTTCAAATAAATATTTTCAGTATACACTAACACAAGGATCCCCAAACAAGTGTACGAGCTAGGTTTCCAAGTTGAGATGGAATAAGCTAGCAGAGGATGTTTGTCTTAGTTGTGTTTAAAGTTTGTAAGACTTTTTTACTTTAAGTTATAAGATAAATAAACTGGGATTTGGTACGCTTTTAATATAAATAAGATTGTGGCTTGTGGGCATACTATAAACTGTTGCGATCTGTGGATTATGGTAAGTAGGGTCATTGCATATATATATATATTATTTTCATAAATAGGTTTATATATGGTGTGTGTGTGTGTGTGTGTGTTTGTGTTATGGACCCCAAACTTCTGAGCCGGGTTTGAGGGCGCCACAGGTTTGGTATCAGTGCTACAGTCTAAAGTCACTGCCACAAGCCTAGATTGTCGGGAATGGGTAGAGGGTTAAGATTATGATTAAGAAATAGAAAAATAGAACGTCGAGAGGCTAAGTGTGACTAAATAGTAGGTTTTGGTATGAAACATGATGAGATTCGCTATTCTTATCTAGCAGTGTAATTTTCAGATAGCAGCAATGGCAAATTCCTTTATTCCGATATCATCTGATCATTCGGAGCCTTCAGTTCGAGGGCCGTCATCTGATCCACGCCCTACTCTTCCACCAGTGTTAGCTATAATACCAGTTGTGACGGTTGCACCACTACGAGCTATTCCACCTCCTGGTGTGTGACCACCTATTCGAGGACCCCCACCTGCTGATTCTGACTCTACCGGACATTCGGTTGCGCGTGCATCTTTTCAGTTTATTCCACACCTTATTCTATACCATAAGTATGAGTATGTTCTTTTAGATCGAGAGGCCTTGTTGGCTCATATTCAGGAGCTACAACATATTATAAGAACTATAGATGTTGACAGGATTATGAGGGAGCTTCGAAATGAGATTCAGGTGACTCGGAGAATACTTGAGGCTAGAATTCATGGAGCTACTTGTGAGTATGCATCCCCAGATGCTCTTATGGGGTGGGCCAGAGAGGTATTGGAAGATTTTGCGAGGCTTGGTGGACAAGAGTTTCCCTAAAAATAGACGAAAAAAATGATGTGACAACTGATATATGTATAAGAGTGTGTAATGTGTGTCATCAGACTTTTGATGGGTATATAAATAAACTAGACTTACTAAATAATGGATAAACATGTTGTACCTTTGCTTTTACAGAAATGTTTTCACGCTTGTACTACCAAACTTTGAAATATATATATATATATATATTGTTGGATTTTTAATGCAGCGGGGGCATGGCAAAATACTTTTACACATATAAAATCCAAATAAAAGCATAGAGATCATGAATAAAAATTCGAGGGATCGGATCTAACCTTTAAAATAATTCGGAGACAACGATCAGAGATCCTTAGCAATTGCTCCTCAAGTGTGAAGCACTCCACCGGTATCCACCAAGAAAACGATGTTAAGGAGGAGGAAGGAGGTGGAGAGAATTGGGTTTTCCAAACTTTTTGGGTTTTTGGGGTTCTTGTGTTAGAATGAAAATAGGGTCTATAATAGTGTATTTATAGGCAAAATTTTCAGCTGAAATTTTCCCATAAATATTATTATTATCCCATTTATTATTCTCATTAATAATTAAAACACCTTTTAATTATTAATCCTTTTTCTAAACACTTTAGAAATAATTCTCTCTCTTGATTTAATTTCCAAAAATTAAATCCTTAATTAATAATATTAAGAACTTTTCTTAATTAATTTTATAATCAATTAAATATCATTTAATCAATTATTAAATTTGCCAATTAATTATTTATTTCACAAATAAATAATTATTAGCCATTATTAATTAATTCCTCCACCATTAAATCATTCTCTTTTTATGGTGTGACCCTGTAGGTTCAATATTAAGCCGGTAGTAGAAATGAATAATAATAAAACTATTTTATCATTATTTATATAAATTTTCTAATTTATTAAATATGATTAATTAATTAATCACATTTATTCTACATCGTGAGGGATACTTCTCAGCATATCGCGACTATCCGGATAATATGAATTCACTGCTTAGAATACCAAGAACCTATTCAGTGAATAGTTACCATACAATAAACTCCTTCTACCCTACAATGTCCCGATTAAATACAAGGCATGGATCTCGTGTCAAGCCTATCTAATTCAATCACTTGCTTACCATTTACTATGCGTAGTTCTATGCAAATTAGAAACTCCTTTCTAATTTCATTTACTCTGGCCAGAGATTTCTGAACTAGCATAAGTGGATCAGCCTTGAACATTCGTTTCCTTCACTGGAAGGGGTAGATCCTTTATTGATCATACACTATCTTCGTGTACAAATTCCTATACCCAGTAGAGCCCTAATAATTGTCCCTGGAGACTAAGAACTAAACCAAAGCATAGTTCAGTGTACACAAGATGACTATGATGACCTCAAGTCTAAGGATACTTGTACAACTATCACTATGTGAATAACTGCTGACACGTCAGTGAACTCCATCAGTTGTTCAGCTGTGTGAGTCATGTTCAGTGAACTTATTCTATAATAAGCACCTACATACTAGCTATAGTGTCACCACACAAATGTCTATGAGAACAGACATCCTTCATAATGAAGCAAGCATAGTATGTACCGATCTCTGTAGATTATTAATTACCAGTTAGTAATCCTACGACCAGGAACTATATAAGTTTAGAGTTATCATCTTTTTAGGTCTCACTATTATGATCTCATCATAATCCATAAAAAACTTTACTCTAAATTATGGTATATCTTATTTAAACACTTAAATAGATAGAGCCCGTAATAAAAACAAAACAAGTCTTTTATTAATATCAATGAAATCAAAACAGATTACACAGGAAGTTATTCCTAAATCCTAATACATGATTGGACTTAGGACATATTCCTTTCAATCTCCCACTTGTACTAAAGCCAATCACTCTAGTATCTAATACCATCTTGTCTTTATGACGATCAAAGTGACTTTCATAAAGTAGCTTTGTGAGTGGGTTTGCTATGTTGTTATGTGTGTCAACTCTAATTCAATACAATATAAGAAATGTTACCGCGCTCACACTAACCCTTTTGTAGACGCATGGTTCATCTACGTTTTTGATAAAATCAAACTCTTTGATTGTCTCATCAAAATGAATGTTCTATCTACGAGAAGCTTGCTTTAAACCACATATGGTTCGCAGTAGCTTACACACTAGGCTTTCATTTCCCTTGGAAAGAAAACCATCTGGCTATATGCCATATCTCATAGTCGTAGTAAGCAGCAATCGCAAGCAAAATCCGAACTAATTTTAACAGGGCTACAGGTAAAAGGTTTCATCAAAGTCAATTCATTGCCTTTGTTTGAATCCTTTTGCCACAAGCCTGGCCTTATAGGTCTCCACCTGGCCATCTGCTATAATCTATCTTTTGTATACCGTATACATAGATTCCATTCTGGATTTCATGGCACTATGCAATTTCTCTAAGTCAACACTACTCATAGCCTCATTATAGGTCACAGGGTCGTCATCATCAATGATCGACAACTCATTGTCATTCTTAATGATAAGGCCATATTACCTCTCAGGTTGGCGAGACACTCTCCCTGTTCTATGAATGGGCTGTTCCACAAAAGGTTGTTCAGTCAGAACAGGTGTTTGCACTTGATCCGTAGTAGTTTGTGCTTCTTGAACTTCATCAAGTTCAATTTTGCTCCCACTGTTTCCTTCAAGGATAAACTCCTTTTCCAAGAAGGTAGCATGTCTGGAGACAAACACCCGATGATTGGTGTAAAAGTAATACCCTAAAGTCTCTTTAGGATATCCCACAAAACTACATTTTACGGATCGATATTCCAGCTTATCTGGGTCAACTTACTTGACATAAGCTGGACATCCCCAAATCTTAACGTGTTTAAGACTCGGTTTCCTTTTTTCCATATCTTATACGAAGTTTGAGGAACAGATTTGGAAAGCACCTTATTCAGTAAATATGCTGAGGTTTCCAATGCATAACCCCATAGGAATACTGGAAGATTTGCATAGCTCATCATGAACCGAACTATGTCTAACAAAGTTCGATTTCTCCTTTCAGATACCAATCTGGAGGTGTCCACTGGGAGACTATACCATTTACTTTGAGATAATCTAAAAACACTCAATTAAAGTATTCACCACCTCGATCTGATCGAAGAGTTATAATACTATGTTTGGTTGTTTCTCCGCTTCATACTTATATTCTTTGAACTTTTCAAAGGCCTCAGACTTGTGTTTCATCAAACACATATCCGAATCCAGATCTATCATCTATGAAAGTAATGAAGTATGAAAATCCACCCATGGCTTGCGTAGACATTGGTCCACATACATCTGTGTGTACCACTTCTAGCAAATTTGTTGCCCTCTCTCCACGTCTACTAAATGGAGACTGCAGTGCCACAATGAAGTGAGATTTTCATCATCCCTTTTCTTTTATTAGTTTGTTCAATCTGAAGTAAATTATGTCACATTTATACAGACCATTATTTAAAGTACCACGTCCATAAAGAATATTATCTCTAAGAATAGAACATTCATTATTCTCAATAATAAATGAAAATCCAGCCAAGTCTAACATGGGAATAATATTCCTCACAATCGAGGGAACAAAATAACAATTATTTAAAACAATAGTCTTGCCCGTAGGCATATGTAAATGAAATGATTCTACATCTTCAGCAGCAACTCTTGCTCCATTTCCCATCAGTAGAATCACCTCCTCTTCCTCAAGAGTCCTACTTCTCCTTGGTCCCTGCAACATATTGCAGATTTGAGAACCACAGGCGGTATCTAATACCCAAGTAGAAATTTGATTTAATGACATATTCACTTCTATCATGAACATACCTGAATCAGAAGCGGTAGTCTCACTACCCTTCTTCTTCTTCAATTCTGCAAGGTAAACCTTGCAGTTCCTCTTCCAGTGCCCCATCTTGTTACAGTGAAAGCAAACAACTTTGTTCTTGGGGTCTTCAGCTTTTGGTGGAACCGGCTTTTCTTCACCTACTTTCTTCTTCTTGGAAGGGTTCCTCTTCCTTTTCTTAGGATTGGAACCTTTACCAATTAGAAGAACAGAACTCTTCTTAGGGGGAAAATTCGATTCCGCAGTCTTCAACATGTTGTGGAGTTCAGGCAGGCTGACATCCAACTTATTCATGTGAAAGTTCACAACAAACTGCGAGAACGAACTCGGAAGCGATTGCAAGACCAAGTCTTGGCTCAGCTCCCCATCCATGGCAAAACCAAGTTGTCCAAGATGTTCAATCAAATTGATCATCTTAAGTACATGGTTATTCACAGATGATCCCTCAGACATCCTACAACCGAACAGCTCCTTCAATATCTCATATCGAGCTGTCCTCCCCGCCACATCATACAACTGTTGTAGATGCATGAGGATAGTATGAGCATCCATATGCTCATGTTGCTTCTGTAGCTCAATGTTCATGGAAGCTAGCATGATGCATTGAGCAACATTTGCATCATCTATCCACTTACCATACATAACATGTTCATCATTATGTGCATCACTAGCAGGTTCAGTAGGCTTAGGTGAGTCAATCACGTATTCCAGCTTCTCAATCCTGAGAACAATTCTCAAGTTTCGAAGCCAGTCAGCATAATTAGGACCAGTCAATTTGTGAGCATCTAGTATGCTCCTGAGTGATAGTGCAGAAGATATAACGTACAATGTAAATCTGTAAATGATAAACACATAACAACACTTAGCAAATATTCGATTTCATTTTAAAACACTATATGAATCGGGTCTTTATTCATAAGTGGCTCCCACTAGTTTACCTAATTTATTCAACCCCCTACGTGAAAAATTAAGCATTCATAATGCTAGTGGGAATAGGGATCCTACATTCCATTACACAACCCCGGCTGTAGCACGAACCGCCATGCAATGTTCAATAGGCAGACAACTCTTGTCAATTACATCTAATGTTATTCCCTAATCAAACTTTAGCCTCTTGAATAATTGAGTCACGGCTGTGGCATGACAAACTCAATATTCTAAGTCAAGTTTAACCCAACATTTCGTATAGTTGAATCAGTCCCCAAAGGCCCACGGCTGTAGCACGTACCGACCTTTAGATTCTTATTCAATGTACACATCTCTATGTAATAGACAAGTATTTCTTATTTCGAAATCAAAGCCCTTAGCACGAACCGACAATGATTCAAAAATAAGAACTACTTTTCTATCATGTTGGAAGGCTATGACCGACACAAGCCAGTTATATCATTGGCCAATTACTACTTGATATTATTTAATTTTAGAGGGATTATATTACGTTATAATCATAATCATATTATAAAGAGATTCTTCCTTTTAAATTAAATATTTCAAATCAATAATCAATAATCAGATGATTCCCAGATCGGGTGGAGCATTGTCAAGAGGCGTCACTTAATAACCCTTTCTTACAGATAGAAATCTGTTGTTGACAGAATCATCCTTTCTCTCATATCGAAAATTCATATTCAATTACGTGTTTCACAAACACAAGAATCTCATGATTGTATTCATAATATTGTTATTAAGGTTATGAAACAATTTCACTATACTAGGTTGTCTAACAAACGCCTTATGTTCATTTAAGTTCACCTAAATCTATCGTCGCATGATAAACTAAGCATATATCACATATATAAACATGAATAAACATCAAAGTAGGCATGTTATATCATCTAGCACATTAGTCTAAGCATTATACATTTCTATGTATCACATTAAGCATTTAAAATCAATTAAAACAGTCAAAAACAGCTTTAAAACACTACATGGAAATATAAACAGTTCAAAACTTTTATATAAACTAAAATTGATCACTCCATTATATCTGTCTCGGAAAAACGAATCCAACGGTATATTGCACGCCTAAAACGGAGTTAAGAAGCTCCCAGAAAAACAATTTTAATGTAAACAGTCGGGCTGTAACGCATTACAGGAACGCGTTACAAGCCCTGTAACGCATTCCGGTGATGCGTTACAACCCTTTTAAGCCATTAAAAGGTGTAACGCATTCCGTGAATGCGCCACAGGTGTGTAACGCATTCCCGGAATGCGCGACACCCCCTTTTTTTTCTTTCTTTTGCAGCAGCCGCCTTTTCTCGATTAGCGTGCCTGTCCTTTTCTGCCTTATTCCGTGTAGAACAACACAGAGAACAGCACAGCAGAAGTATAATATATATATACTTACTTATAATTTATATATATATACTTATTTAATTACGAATTTAATTGGAAGATCTTCAAAAATTCATAATAAAAAATCTATACATCATAAAATTATGAAAAAAATACCCAGACGATCTACAACACTTGTAGAACCCAGATCAACATTCAAAATTATTCTGAGAAACAATTTTTCATCAGACAAAATTAATCCATGATATAACTTGTAAAAATCATAATTAATTCATACAAGCACATAAAATTCTGAAATTTTTACCACAGATCTATATGCATACAACCTATGCTCTGATACCATTGTTGGATTTTTAACGCAGCGGGGGCATGGCAAAACACTTTTACACATATAAAATCCAAATCAAAGCATACAGATCATGAATAAAAATTTGAGGGATCGGATCTAACATTTAAAATAATTCGGAGACAACGATTAGAGATCCTTAGCAGTTTCTCCTCAAGTGTGAAGCACTCCACCGGTATCCACCAAGAAAACGATGTTAAGGAGGAGGAAGGAGGTGGAGAGAATTGGGTTTTCCAAACTTTTTGGGTTTTTGGGGTTCTTGTGTTAGAATGAAAATAGGGTCTATAATAGTGTATTTATAGGCAAAATTTTCAGCTGAAATTTTCCCATAAATATTATTATTATCCCATTTATTATTCTCATTAATAATTAAAACACCTTTTAATTATTAATCCTTTTTCTAAACACTTTAGAAATAATTCTCTCTCTTGATTTAATTTCCAAAACTTAAATCCTTAATTAATAATATTAAGAACTTTTCTTAATTAATTTTATAATCAATTAAATATCATTTACTCAATTATTAAATTTGCCAATTAATTATTTATTTCACAAATAAATAATTATTAGCCATTATTAATTAATTCCTCCACCATTAAATCATTCTCTTTTTATGGTGTGACCCTGTAGGTTCAATATTAAGCCGATAGTAGAAATGAATAATAATAAAACTATTTTATCATTATTTATATAAATTCTCTAATTTATTAAATATGATTAATTAATTAATCATATTTATTCTACATCGTGAGGGATACTTTTCAGCATATCGCGACTATCCGGATAATATGAATTCACTGCTTAGAATACCAAGAACCTATTCAGTGAATAGTTACCGTACAATAAACTCCTTCTACCCTATAATGTCCCGATTAAATACAAGGCATGGATCTCGTGTCAAGCCTATCTAATTCAATCACTTGCTTACCATTTACTATGTGTAGTTCTATGCAAATTAAAAACTCCTTTCTAATTTCATTTACTCTGGCCAGAGATTCCTGAACTAGCATAAGTGGATCAGCCTTGAACATTCGCTTCCTTCACTGGAAGGGGTAGATCCTTTATTGATCATACACTATCTTCGTGTACAAATTCCTATACCCAGTAGAGCCCTAATAATTGTCCCTGGAGACTAAGAACTAAACCAAAGCATAGTTCAGTGTACACAAGATGACTATGATGACCTGAAGTCTAAGGATACTCGTACAACTATCACTATGTGAACAACTGCTGACACGTGAGTGAACTCCATCAGTTGTTCAGCTGTGCGAGTCATGTTCAGTGAACTTATTCTATAATAAGCACCTACATACTAGCTATAGTGTCACCACATAAATGTCTATGAGAACAGACATCCTTCATAATGAAGCAAGCATAGTATGTACCGATCTCTGCGGATTATTAATTACCAGTTAGTAATCCTACGACCAGGAACTATTTAAGTTTAGAGTTATCATCTTTTTAGGTCTCACTATTATGATCTCGTCATAATCCATAAAAAGCTTTACTCTAAACTATGGTATATCTTATTTAAACACTTAAATAGATAGAGCCCGTAATAAAAACAAAACAAGTCTTTTATTAATATCAATGAAATCAAAACAGATTACACAGGAAGTTATTCCTAAATCCTAATACATGATTGGACTTAGGACATATTCCTTTTATATATATATATATATATATATATCAGTACCTTTCCTTTTCCATTTCATCATTTATCTTACTGTACCTGTTTTATCTTACTTATTGCACCAGTTATACACTCTTGTGATAACATGCACCCTATCACCTAATTGTTTACTTTCCTGTAAAGAAGCATGCAATTTACTTAGTTCAACCATTGAAAATGTTTTCAAACAGAGATATTTCTGTTTTACAAAATTTTTTTCATAAAAAGGATTTGATTTTAAGGATAAATAAGTTGTTTGATTATTTACAGAATATGCCTCCCAGAAGAAATAACTGTTCCGCCAACCCGAATGAAGAAACCAACAACAACAACCAAGACAACAATAACCAGAATGCAAATACAGGTCCCATAGGCCCAATTGAAACCTAGATTCTTCAAATCTTGGTCCAACAAATAGTCCACTTGACTCAATAACAACAGAGGTAGACCAATCCTTAGGTAACCTTTAAGACTTTTCAAGAGGTGAACCCTCCGGAATTTAAAGGTTCTGTAGACCCTATTGAGGCAAGAGTTTGGTTGAAGGAAATTGAGAAGGACTTTGCTTTAGTTAAGGTGAGAGAGGAACAGAAAACGGAGTTTGCAAGTTACTATTTGAAGAATGAAGCCACCTACTGGTGGGAAACTGTCAAGATATTGGAAGGTATAGATGATGTTGCATGGGATAGTCAAGGAGTTGTTTTTAGAGAAGTATTTCCCTCAGTCTGTTTAGGTTCAAATGGAAATGAAATTTCTGGAGTTAAAGCATGGAAATATGTCAGTAGAAGATTATGAAAGTATGTTTGAGGAGTATTCTAGGTTTCTACCATCATATGTGGACATTGATAGGAAGAAAGCTAACAGGTTCCAGCAAGGTCTTAATCCTTGGATCCGAGGGAAAGTGGCCATATTTGAATTGGATACGTATGCAGGAGTTGTGCAGAAGACTATGATTGTGGAGACGGAAAGTGAAATGTCACAAAAGGAGAAGGAAAGTAAGAAAAATAACTTTGAGGGAAATGAAGGATAGTCCCAAGCAGGGAAGTTTCCAAATTTTAATAAGAGGAAATGCAAGTTGCAGCCCTGAAGGAATTTTAATTTCAAAAGTCAGAACGCAGGCGACGGAGGACAAGGTAACCGTCCAGCCACTGGGAACCAGCCAACCCAGCAGAGGCCAGTTTTACCAGACTTCCAGATATGTGGAAAGAAACATGGAGGAGTTTGCAACAAGTTGAATGTGGTTTGTTATAGATGCAACCAGAGAGGGCACTATTCAAGGGAGTGCCGTAATCAGCCAGCCAGAGAGCCATTAAATAAGGATCAACCTATCAGGAATCAGGCAGGCAAGGTTCCAGCAATTGGGTTTACATATTTCAAGTGCGAAAATCCAGGACATATAGCAAGGGATTGCAAGACACCGGTTCCAGTCAATAATGTGCTGAGAATTATGGGAGCTACTCCGACAGTGAATGAGCCTCCCAGAGCAAGAGTTTATGACATGTCTGAGAAGGATGCTATTTTGGACAATGATGTTGTGGCAGGTACGCTTA
Source organism: Apium graveolens (assembly GCF_009905375.1). NCBI lineage: Eukaryota > Viridiplantae > Streptophyta > Magnoliopsida > Apiales > Apiaceae > Apium > Apium graveolens. The sequence goes on from NC_133651.1 coordinate 273,065,855, forward strand.
CTGTGAATTCTTTATGTGCTAAAGTGCTAGTAGATACGGGAGCAACTTGATCATTTATTTTTTAAGATTTTGTTGATAAGTTGAATTGTCCAGTTAGATTGTTAAGTGAGATTATGACAGCCGAATTAGTAAATCAGAGCGTGTATCTGTTAATCAAGTGTGTACGGACTGTGAGATTAAGATTTCCGGCAATAAGTTTGGTGCTGACCTAATTATCATTTAAGTTAGGGGAGTTTGACGTTATTTTAGGAATGGACTAGCTATCTAAGCACGATACTCAGATAAACTGTCATAATAAGAAGGTAATCTTGAAGACGCGAGACGAGAAAGTGGTAACGTTTAAATGTTAGAGGAAAGCAAAGAAGTTCTTAACGATGATTCAAGCTAAGAAGTTACTAAGACAAGGATGCGAGCATTTCATTGCCTATGTGATAGACAGAAATCAGGAGCCAGCAAAACTGGAAGCCATTCCAGTGGTAAATGAGTTTCCAGATGTGTTTCCAGATGAGTTACCAGGACTTGCTCTAGATAGAGAAATTGAATTTGCGATCGATTTAGCACCTGGAAAGGAACCAGTATCTAAGGTCCCATACAGAATGACGCCAGTTAAAATTAAGGAACTAGCAAAACAATTACAGAAGTTATTGGAAAAAGGAGTAATTAGGCCCAGTGTGTAATATCCGGGATATGACGTGTAATTATTTTTGTTAATAATAAATATTATGTGATTATTATATGAATTTTGGTAATTATCTGCGAAGTGGTATATGTGTTTGGATATGTAAATATGATATAATTTGAGTATTTTAATTTTTATATGTCCAAAATAAAATATAGATAATTGTCATATCTTCCTATTTATTTTTATGATGATTTATGATTTTATTGGACATTTATGGATTTTATAATTTCTTTTTCCGAGTAATTACAAACTATTTTATATAATCGGGAACCAGCCAACCTCAACCGTTTTTACGTTTTTATAACCCGAAACTCTTCGGAGAACTTCTTCCTAACCTAATTGTAATATTCTGAGCATTTTCCATGTTTTGACTTTTTCGATCCGGCGTACGGTTTGTCCTGTGCGGGTCCCGGCGCAATATTTTCGATACAATATTCGTTTCGGTAAATCAATAAAACTCGTATTTTTGATAAACGGGATCTTTTTATTAAACTATTATAATTATCACATCGTAATACGTGTAACCAGGCGCTGAGACCAAGACCGCAGTATAAATTGTATAGATTTGGATAATTATCCCGAAAACCGTAACCGTTTGGATCCGTTTTTATAAATAAACGTACTATTTTATATCCGGAATGATCCAATGGGATACTAATTTCACGTAATTATAAATAGCCTTTACCATATTTTATTTCGTACAGAAAATCATTTGCAGCCAGTAAATTATATAATGTTACAGAGAAAATACTTATATTCATATAAACTTCTAAGAATCAAACTATAATTTCAAGGCGTTACCGGATTCCGATTGGAAAGCTCGAGTACTCAAAACGAAGGTCTTGAGGTGTTCTATCAGAATCAATAAGCCTTACAACTACAAAATCAAAGGGTATTTTTCTATAATTTTTATTAATTTCGAATTATTTTGATTAAAAATATGATTTTTTGTTCGGATGATTGTTTGAATGATTTGATGCTTGTATGTTGTAGAACTTTTCTTCCTGATGATTTTGATATGTCATATGACTGATTTGGAGTTCAATAACATGTTCACAATTGAGTTTGATTTTCGAATTTTGAAATTAGGGTTTATAACCCGTATGAATGTTCTTGATTGAATTTGGGGGTTTCTTATTTAAGGATTAACAGATATTCTAGATGGGTGGGTTTTGTTCCCCTTGCAATTTGCAATCGATTGGTGTATAGTATATTAACAGACGATCCCTGGTTCGAAGGGAGTTGTCATTTGAAGTTTCTTCGAGTTCACCGAAAACCGGAGAACTTCCCGGCCAATTTCTGACCAACTCAGGGGTTATTAGAATGATTTGAATACATGGTTGTGTTCCTTGTGAGCTGTAGTTGTGATCTGGAGGTGATGGTGGTATGAGGATGTCGGAATCGAGTTCTCCGGTGAGACAGGGGAATTTTCCGGCGAGGGGTGTAAAAATTGCAGTTTAGCCCCTGTAGTTTTAAAAACAAAACAGTTTAGTCCCCCAGGTTTCCAGAATTTGCATATTTTGGATTCCTGTTTATAAAGTATTTAAAAATCATATTTTCTATTTATTTTAATTATAAAAATTCATTTTTAATTACTGAAAATTCCAAAAATTATTATTTTAATTCCAAAAATTATTTTTAATTCAAAAATAAATCTGAATTAATTAATTAATTAATTTTAGTTAATAATTAATTAATTAATTGGTCAATTAATTTGAAAATCAATTGATTAATTGATTTATTAATTATTAATTGATTTTAATTAATTATTTAATTAGATTTAATTATTTATAAATGATTTAAAAATTCTGAAAAATAGTTTCGAGCTTTAAAATATTTTTTTTAAATTATTTTCAAGGCTCGATAATTATTATAAAATTATTTTGAAGCCAGATTTGGCCAACCGAACCCTGTTTATTGTTTTAAAATTGATCCAACGAACCGTTTTGACTCCGAAAAATGTTTTAAAAATCATATTAAATACACACGAAATACTGTTTATGGCCCGAGACATCCTTATAAAAGAAATTTTATTGATTGTTTGACGTGCTCTGTGCTATATGTAACTTATTTGTTTGACTTTCGGTCTATGTGATCAGTGTTTACTTGTTTTAGCATAACTTTCCGTAAATCGGATTTGGGTGGAACGAAGGGTAGATGAAACCTTATGACGTTCATGTGACGATCAGAATAATGTGAGATGAATATTGATAGATACTTTTGATGCCTATCAGAATAGACAAGGCGTAGAAAAGGGAAGCAGGTGATCAGAAAGTGGAATCGATGCGTAGAAAATACAGCAGGTGATCAGTGAATAGAAGCAAGGCATAGAAAAGTAGACGAGTGGTTGTTGAATAAAGTCATTAGACAAGTACAAGTGAAGTTGGAATTGGTTGTGATAAGGCAAGTACTTCTAAACTTTTTTTCGAGTTATAATGCAAATATTTCTATATTTTCTCGTGACATATTGTTAAGTATTCAAAATAGCTTTGTTTTATATTGTAAGTACTTTGAATCCTTCAGCCTTGGACCTGAGCCACACCTTTTGATTTTTGAGCTGTAAGCCTTACTCTTTGCGAACCATTTCTTATTGGTTTACCAGATACTAAATCACACAAATACGATAGTACTCCATAAATATATACCCATCATATACCAAACATTGGAACAAAATTGTTTGAACATACAGAAACTTTTATACTCAACCATACCTTGTGACATCAAAGAACTAAACCTTGTAAAATCATTGTTCATCTAATACCCGATTCTCCTACAGGCCATTTCTTATACATACCTTGATACACCCTTATGATACTCATAAAATGCATCATGCCTTTATACAAGTGTTTCATCACTATTGATTATGATCTTGTTTTACTAAGTTATATTGTTGTTCATATTGAATTACTTTAGAATTGGATAGTTTTCTTTATGTGGACCAGATTCGTGGTCAAATCAGATTCGTGGTCGAATTAGGCCAATGTGTGCCTTGGATCCAGTTTATAGAGTAGAGTCGTGTGCCTTGCTAGGGGTTAGTGCGTGAGAGCAGCCTAACCTTGGTTTTTAAAAATTAAAAATGAATATCCAATTCTAATGATTGTTTAACAAGAAACTTGATTCCTCTGAATCATCTCGTTTGATCATTGATTAACCTCAGTTATTGTTATTGTGACTTGTTGAGCTAGTTAGCTCACTCTTGCGAATCTTTTTATGTATTCTACAGTTAAGAAGGATACAGTTGATAACGGGGTTTCCCAGTTCAATGTACGAGCTAGGATTCCAGACTGATTTGGATCGAGCTAGCAGGAGCTTACTACGGTAGTGAGATAGTAAGATTGTAAGAATAATTTCATTATCAGTTGTAAATTAAATTAGTTGGGATTTGGTAATTTGTAATAAAAGTTAAGGTTGTGGCTTGTTTTCATACTTTAACCTGTTTCGATCCGTGGTTATGTAAAGCAGGGTCATTGCAAAGAATATTTCATATACAGGTTTATATATTGTGTATGTGTTGTGGACCCCAAACTTCTAACCCGGGTTTGGAGGGCGCCACACAGTGTATCCCCATGGGGTGCACCTATACTATTTGTTAAAATTAAGGATGGAAGCATGAGGTTATGCATCGACTATCGAGAACTCAATAAGGTTACGATTAAGAACAAGTACCCATTACCTCGAATCGACGATTTGTTTTATCAGCTGAAAGGAGCCAAGTACTTTTCTAAGATTGATCTAAGATCTGGATATCAACAACTAAAGATTAAACCCAAGGATATACCAAAGACAACTTTTAGAACAAGCTATGGTCATAATGAATTCTTACTGATGTCTTTTGGATTGACCAATGCCCCAACAACATTTATGGACTTGATGAACAGAATTTTCAAAGAATATTTGTACAAATTTATCATTGTGTTTATCTATGATATTTTAATCTACTCGAAGTCAACAGAAGATCACGCGGAGCATCTAAGGATATCTTTAGAAATTTTAAGAGAGGAGGAGTTGTATGTCAAGTTTTTAAAGTGTGAGTTTTGGTTACAGGAAGTTCAATTCTTAGGATACATGGTGAGTAATGAAGTGATGAAATTGGACCCAACAAAGATTGAAGATGTCATGAATTGGGAAAGGTCAAAAACACCAACAAAAGTGAGAAGTTTCTTAGGATTAGCCGGATATTATCGATGATTTGTTCAGGATTTCTCAAAGATTGTGACACCTTTGGCGAAGCTTACCAAGAAAAATGAGAAGTTTATATGGAACGAGAAGTGTGAAGAAAGTTTTCAGGAATTGAAGAAGAGATTGATCACAACACATGTTTTGTCACTTCCAGATGATCAAGGAAATTTTGTAATCTATAGTGATGCTTCCCATAAGGGATTATGTTGTGCTTTGATGCAGCATGATAAAGTTATTGCATATGCATCTAGACAACTGAAACCTCATGAGCAGAAGTATCCTACTGATGTCTTGGAACTAGCAACAATAGTATTCGCTCTGAAAATTTGGAGACATTATCTATATGGAGAAAAATGTGAGATATATACGGATCATAAGAGTTTGAAGTACATATTCACGCGAAAGGAACTTAATATAAGACATAGAAGATGGTTAGAATTGATCAAGGACTATGATTGTATAATTAACTATCACCCATGAAAAGCAAATATTGTGGCAGATGCATTAAATAGAAAGGAGAGATTGAATGTATTGACAGTACTAGAAGAGTTATATAAGGAATTTCAGAAGTTGGAATTGGAAGTCAGAATTTGCAAGCCTAATGAAGCAAGGATGTACAGTATGACTCTCAGCCAGAATTATTAGAGAATATAAATAAATGCCAAGAGGAAATAATGGACCAAGATATCAATCGTTTGATAGGAGAAAAGTTGTGCACTCAAAAGGATGATCAAGGTATTCTCAGATTTTCTTCCAGAATTTGGATTCCACCAGTGGTTTAGTTGAAGAATGAAATTCTACAAGAAGCTCACAACTCAAAGTATTCCATCTATCCGGGAAGTACCAAGATGTACAGAGATTTATAGGAAAATTATTGGTGGCCGGATTTGAAAAGAGAAATTATGGAATGGGTTAGGAAATATTATACATGTCAAAGAGTTAAGGCGTAGAACCAGGGACCGAGTGGATTATTGCAACCATTAGAGATTCCAGAGTGGAAGTGGGAGCACATTGTTATGGATTTTATAGTCGGATTACCAATGAAGAAAGCGAACCACGATGCTATTTGGGTTATAGTAGACAGATTAACCAAATCAGCTCATTTTCTGCCTATCGATGAAAGATTTTCACGGGACAAGTTGGTTCATATATATTTGAAAGAAATAGTAGTTCGTCATGGAGCACATGTGTCTATTGTATCTGATGGAGATCCACAATTCAATTCAAGATTTTGGAAAAGTTTTCAAGAATGTTTGGGAACTAAATTGAATAAGAGTACAGTTTATCATCCACAGACTCACGGCCAAAGTGAAAGAACGATCCAGAAAATTGAAGACATGTTACATGTTTGTGCCATTGGTTTCAAAGGAAATTGGGATGAGCATTTGCCCATAGTGGAATTTGCTTACAATAACAGTTATCATGCCTGTATCGGAATGCCTCCCTATGAAGCTCTTTATGCACGCAAATGTCGATCACCAGTATATTGAGATGAAGTCGAAGAACGTAAGATACTTGGACCAGAATTGGTGCAACAGACAAAAAAAGTTGTTGAGGTTATTCAGGAAAAGTTTAATTGCAACACAAGATCGTCAAAGGAAATATGTAGATCAATCCAGAAAGGATATTATAACGACTCGTATATTTTGTATTATTTTAAAGGTGTAATTGTTAAATAATTAATTTAATAAAATTTGTACATTGGTTTTGACAATGGTGTGTTTTTTTTATTATTTATGTGTGATTTATTGGTGAATAGGATTGAATTATGTAATTAATTATTGAGTTGTATTATTTTGTTTTATTTTTAAAAGTGATTTTATTGTAGTTTTATTTACATAAATATTTGGATTATCTCTAAAATTGTTTTTATAATTTTTATAATTTCAATAATTATTTTTAGGATTTTATATAAATGAGAAATCAATATTTCATTAATTATTTATCTTTAAATGATTTTCTGATTGCATTTATTTGTAAAATCCGTATTTAAATTCCAGGATTCTTCAAAAATTACAAAACTCATATATTATGAAGTTTGTAATATTCTGAGAATTTTAAAATTATTTTGGAAATTTTTGGGATTAATTTCACCCGTGCGTTGATTCGTTTAATTATTAAAAGCGGGTATAAATAGCATTTCATAAATTGTTTTAAAATTATGAAATTTATATTTTAGTTAACTTCGGGATATTTCTAACATTTTTAGACTATTCTCGTAATTTTATGAAATTGTTTTATGTGCACCTCGTTTCGTTAATTTCGAATTGCGGGGTAACCGAGCCTTAAAAGTTCGTAATTATCTTTGCGAAACGTGTCGATTTCTTATAGTGGGGGGACATGTGTTGCTTTCTTTTTGCAGCCGCTGTCAAACAAATAAATAAATAAATAAATACCCCCTTTGTTCATTGTCTCTCTCGGCTGTATCTCGAACTCTCTCTCTGCTCAATTTCTCAATCATCTCTCTCTCTATATCTCACATCTATCTCTAATATCTCCCTTCCCTCTCTCCTGCTCTTCATCGTCCCTGTTGTCTATGTTTCCACCATTTTCCGGTGAGTTTCCAGTCGGTTATTCCGGCGATTTCCCTGGTTCCATCTCTGTGCATGCTTATATATATATATATACGATGATTTATGCATATATATGAGTTGTGTGTAGTGAATTCTTGGTTCCCTATTGTGTTGCTCTGTTCCTTTTTGATGTTTCTCGCGGCGCGTCGATTACACACGCGAGTGTGTGCGTGTTTGTGTAGTCTGTGTTGCCGAATTGATTTGTTATGTTACTAATTTTAATTCCTTCTTATGCAGAAAATTATTTGATTAAGTATCCGTGATATTAATAATTTTTGTGCGGGAACCCGAATAATCGGGTGCCTCGAAAATTTTGCCGCCATCCGTGATAAATTTTTACGAGCGGACGGTGGACCGTGATGATCGTTATCTGATTCTTAATTTTATAAAATAAATAAAATGAATCATATAATTTATTTTGTACGTTAATAATTATGGAATTATGGAATTTATGTTGTGGCGCGAATTGTGATTGTTGGTTGTTTACGTCAAAAGTGATCGAAGAGTAGGCTTATAAACAGAAAAGTTGCTGCCAAAATTTTCTAAAAATTTATTTTAAATACGAGAAATGTACTATATAGTATGAATCATTTTAGCCCTATTCGAATACGGATTACGTGATTCTGTGTATAATTATTATATAAATCGGGTTATCGAATTGGGTTATTTAGATTTGAGGATATCAAGCATGTCGGTATAACTAATTAGGGTGTTCTGGTACTGTAGATTCCGGTCGAGTCTCGCAAGGAATAAAGTCAGCATGAAAGCTACCTAGGGTTTTGTAAAGCGTTGCAAGGCATGTACCCTGACCATTCTTTATAGTTCAGTATGTATGAATAGGTTGTTGTTTTATTCTTGTAAAGGAACATAACCGTTTTAAGTTACGTATCCCCTGTAGTTATAAATCACTGTTTTAAACCTGTTTTGGGGAAAAGTAACTTCGAAAGTTACCTATCTCGAATGAAAATGATTTGTGTACCAGTTTTCCGTGTGCTGTTAAAATGAATGGTTTTGAAATGAGATAGGTATAAGTGTTTTGAAAACTGGATAAAATGATCATATATGGGATACATAGGGGCCAGAGTGGCCTAGTGAGGTCGTGTAAGAAGTTAATTCGGTTGCGCGCATTACATAACCAATTAGTCCAGCAGGTCAGAGACCTAGCTAGTCTCTGAGTTCCGGAACAGGTTTATGGGATGGCAATTGGAGCCATCTGGTGTTGATAGCCTGGTCAGCTCTCTTCATATATCCGTTACGTATCTGATTTGATTTTGAGATTCCCGTAAGAGAATAAGTGATTGATACATTTGATTAATAAATGTGAATAACATGCTAAAATTGGATTCTGGTACTTACACAGCACACAATATGTATGTTTTATTAAGAGCATGCTAGGCAGATATATCCAGTTTCTTTGTTTACTGTTGTTTGAAATGCTTTACAGGTTACGAATTTCATGTTGATTTATAGTTTTGTTCCTATAACGGTTTACATTACTGTTTTTATCTTGATATTCATATATTGGTATTGCTGAGGGATTATGCTCACCCTTACAACCTGTTATATATATATATCGTAGGTGCCAAGAAGACCAATCAGACCTTGGCAGAACCGTGTCTCAGCCCCTTCAGGACCCGGCTCCTCCGAGGTAGTTAGTATCAGACCATGTGCGGTCTGATGAGTTGCTGAATAAGTTAGTGTGTCAGACTTTTTAAATAAATGGTTTGTAATAATTTGTGGCTTGAATCATACTTGAACATGGATCAGATCTTGGTTTGGTGTCGTGATAGTTTAGTATTAATAATAATTTTATAGGTATATTGTGGTTTGTTGTGTTTAGTGATGTCAACTCCTGACCCCGGGGTTGAGGCCATCATAGTTGATATCAGAGCTACAGGTTCAAGTTTGTGATTCAGATCAGGGATTGACTCAAAAAGGTATAGAAACTGTATCTTAAGGTGTGAGTCAGCAACTCATATGGAGGAGCAAACCTTAAAGTCAGTCGAGGGTTCAGACGGTAGTACCCTGGCATCTATTGATATTTGAATAGAACTGTCTTGACCTTGTTGTGTCCTTCCTATATATATATATATATATCATGTTGGCAGTGGCCTACAGTGATTTCTAGTTCTCCATCCCGGGAGAACCGATTAGACTCAAACAGTTCAGATTCGGAGAGGACCATAGATGTTGTAGCCGAGGAGGCTCATTTGCCTCCCCCACCAGTTCCTCCAGTTATACCGAGGGATATCCCTGGACCTAGTGCCCATCCCCATTGGGTACGAAGGTCAGTATCTACTGTTAGGGACTTTCCTCCAGGTTGTTGTCCCAGTTCCTCTTTCTCGAGACCTCCGGTTCCTCCATTTGCCCCTACAGGTGCCTCTTCCCTGATTCCCTATCATATTCACCAAACGGTGAATAGGTCTTTTATTAGAGAGCAGAGCCCGGAGCTGGCTGCGCATCTTGACCGGATACCAGTAGGACCTTTCCAGGGCATTCCTGTCCATTCCCCTGATGTTCGGGCCCGAGTGAGATCTTTGACTCAGATTGCTGTTAAGAGAGCTAGGTCTATTGACCCTTTTATTAGCTCAGAGTTCAGGGCCATTCAGTACCAGGACCTGGTTAACTGGTTGTTGTTCGAGTTAGGCTCTATTGGTGGCAGCGGTAGTGGCGGTGGTTAGATCAGGGTTGCAGTAGTGAGATACAGAGCTCAAAGTTGGTTTCCAGGAGTTCTGTAGTTGTTTTCTTTATATATGTCCATTATGTTATTATAGTTTGTAGTAGGCGGAGGCTGCTATGACAGCCAGTTTTGTTGTCTATTCGGATGGTTTTCTAGTAGGATATCAGTTGCACCTGTTGAATTTCTGTTGGTTGTTTTATGGTAGCTGCTTTATTATGTAGTTCAGTTTTCATATATACTTGTGCGTTGTTATTATTGTTGTAACTAATATTTGTTGGTTCTGTTGCTGGTATTTCTAGAGTATTATCATTCACTCAGGATAGAACCAGTTAACTGAGGATGAGGATATTGTCTTAGTGGCAACACTCTCCTGATATATATGTATAGACTGTTATAGCAATCCATTTTCTTATATGTGATTGTTATGTTTCAGGAGAATGCCACTAAAGAAGAATTCTCAACCCAATAATGGATCTGTCAGGGATCCCTCCATGAGTGAATTGATAGATTTATTGCGTTAGCAGTCTACCCAGCTGGCCCAACAGCAAAAGTAATTCCAGCAGCAACAACAATTTCAACAACAACAATAACAGCAGCTCATACAGCAACAAGAGCAGCAAATCCAACAGCAGCAGCTACAGATCCAACAATAACATAAGATGAGGGGGACGACCCAAGGTATTAGTTTTAAGTCCTTTCAGGATGTGAAACCCCCAGAATTTAAAGGTGAAGTGCATCCTGTTGCTGCCAGGATCTGGTTGAAGGAAATGGAGAAGGCTTTTGCACTCATTAAGGTGAGTGAGGATTTAAAGACAGATTACGCTAGTTATTTCTTGAAGAATGATTCAAACTATTGGCGGGAGTCTACGTGAGCGTGAGAAGAAGAAGGTCTTATTCCATGGACCCGATTTACAGAATTGTTCTTGAAAAAATATTTTCTGGATTATCTCTAGAGTCAGATGGAGATGGAGTTTTTAGAGTTAAAGCAAGGAGAAAGAAGTGTCACAGAGTATGAAGCCAAGTTCACGGAGTTGGCTCGTATAGTACCAGAGTATGTGAGTTCGGAAGCTCAGAGAGTGAAGCGGTTTCAACAAGGATTAAAGCCAGAGATTAGGAGTGGAGTTGTAGCCTTACAACTCAAGACGTATACTTCGGTAGTTCAGGATGCCTTAGTGATAGAAAGTGACCAGAGGTTAGCTGCTAAGGAGAAAGGTGAGAAGAAAAGAAAGTTTGAAGGTGTACCTACAAGGTCAGAACAAGAAGGAGTAAGCCAGAAGTTTCAGTGCCGGTTTGGAAAGAATAAAGATAGGAAGTTCAGGAGACAGGATTTCCCACAAGCTAGACCCAGTACTTCCTTAGTTAGTTCTACTCCGACAAAGTTCAACAAGCTAGTGATCGACTGTAAGACATGCGGAAAGAAGCACAGTAGTCATTGCAAAGAGAACGTCAACTGTTTCAAGTGTGGCCAGAAGGGTCATTATTCCTGTTATTCCCTAACAATGCAACAAGAATTACAGAAGGGGGGTTGAATGGAATTCTTGAAATTTTTTCTGAATTATAAAATGCTCTAACTCAAAATATATATGTCAGTGTTTTAATTTGCAAAGTACGGAATGGTAAGTTAAAATGAATCAAAACACGAAGTAATAAAAATACAAGTCTTTAAAACTTTCTAGTGGATTTGAATGTATTCACCAGATATATATATATATATATATATATATATATATATTGAGAGAACCCTGTGAAGCTTGAATAGCTCACAGCTGCTTACAAGTATGAACGACTAAACTTACAGAGAAATGCTACAGGATACAGCTTACAATTGTTTCTCTGAGAAAATACTTGCTTAGTCTTGTTTTTTTCTACTTGCTACTCTTGGTATATATATCACCAAGATTACACAGTAATAAGACAAGATAATAAAACAAAACATATCAAGTCTAATACTATGATGCTTCATCACTCTATTCCAGCATCTTTGAATATCTTCATAATAGCATAGAAATGGCAATGCTTCTTTGTTTTCAAAAACCCAGTTGAATAGGTTGCCACATTCCTTTTGCATACACTCGACGCATATGACTGTGTTGTCACTGTCAACGGATATTTGAATTGATCATCCATCGGGTACATGATTATAATCCGTCGAGTAGCTTTGTTGATCATCTGTCGGGCAGCTTTGTTAATCACTTGACTCCATTTCATTTGTGCAGAATTACAAGACATCATCTATTTACATTTAATCAACCTATTATGCACATTTACTAGCAGTCTACATGATTCATAAGCTACTACAGAATCTATACAAAGTTATTTGCAGAAATGTGTTACATGACTTATTATTACATAAGCTACTCACTCGATGGATGTCAAATCATCATCCGTCGGGACTATATTGAGTCATCCATCGGGACTATATTTGATCTTCCGTCGAGTGCTACATTATTTACTAAGTTAAATCTACTAAGGTGTTTTGTTGATGAAATCATCAAGTTCAGAACATATTCCCAACAATCTCCCCCAATTTATGTCTACTAGAATTGTAGCCATAAATTAAGAGAAACTTGATGATAACAAAACACCCTAAAAATACAAATTTAAATGGTAGTAGATAAAACTGTAAAGTGCTGCAATAATCACTTGAAAAATTTACAAGGAAAGGTGTACAAAGATTTGCTCAGAGTCTTTTTCAAGGTGCTCCTCTAGTCTAAGCAGATTGATCTATTTCCTTGATGATATGGATCTCTTCCCAAGCTTCCTATTGTTTTCTTCTATCTGATTTTGGAGCTGTCTTTGGAACTCAAATTCATCAGATTCTGAGAGATTTAGCATTCCTTGCATTTCCAGAAAAGTCTCATTGCTAGAGATGCTCAACTGGTCCTCTAATCTGAAGAATCTTCTAACTCCCTTATCATCCATGAATTCCATCAGCCAGTAAGGCCTTATATGCACTCTACTTCCAGTGTAAGGAATAGTTAGAGTCTTTGGGAGTGCATCCTTGGCTCTAATACTCCTCAGTTCTTCAATCTTCTTTAGAACTAGTCTTCTCGATGTCACATTGAATCCAAAGTTCTTCTTGGAGGATGAATAAACCTTTATAAGCACAGATTGGCTCTCTTGAAGGATCCTGTGAAATGGTCATTGTATCTCTTTTCCTCCATTGTACTTGAATACCAACCTTTCAGGTAGATTCCTGTAAGCATCAATTTCTCTAACTTCTTCCAGTTCATCTAGATAGAGGTTTAGATCAGAGAATTCCTTGATATCAGAGATGTATATAATATCTCCCTTGTTGACTTTGGTTTGAGCTTTGATTAGGGACTTGGATCTGAGAGTAGAGGGCTTCACTGTCTTGACTACTCTTTTCTTTGTCTTCTTTGGCTTCATGAAATGAGGTAGATTGAGTTCAGGAATTTGTAGACTATCCCAGTCTATTGGCTCATCCTTTGGAATGATAGGTTCACCATGAAAATTCTTGGATGAATCTATCTTGAATTCTTCATGAGCCACAGAGGGCATGGATGCTTGAGTTATTGTAGAAGTACACTCTTTGGGAAAGTATCTTTCCATCTCCTCATCACTGAAATCCAATTTTCTTTTAATTCTTTGCTTGTACCTTGGCTTCTTTGTATGTGGAGGTTCACTTTGCATTACTTGATCTTGAGATTCAGCAATTGCAGATGGTTGTGCAGAAATTTGTTGTGTGGGTTTCACAGCTTGTAATTTGGCCAAGATAGCAGCTTGCTCCTTTTTTGTTTGAGCTTTTTAGCATCTAGAGCAGCTTGCTTCTTTTCTTACTTCAATCTTGCCTTTTCTTGCCTTTTTGCTTCAGCAAAATGAGGGTGTCCAGCCATCACAAAAATTTCCTTACCATTTCTGAAAATCTTGGCAATTCTCCTTTTTAGAACTGAATCTGCAGGATCCTTGTAGAATGCTATAGACCTGGCCAACAGCTTCTTCTCATCAGGCTTTGGTATCTCATACACTATGTCCAAAGGGTTCTTTAGTGAAGATTTTGGATAGTTCACCTTTGGCTTCAAAATTAGTTCAGCCTTTAGAGATTTGATGCAGGATGGCTGGCCTATTTCGAGATTATTCATGCTCATATCATTCAGAGAGATTTTCCTGACTTGAGAGTGATAAATGGCTGATTTTTCTGGCTTCTTTGTTAGACCAAACCTCTTTTGAATATCCTCATCAATCTTCTCCCAGTTGATTGGACTCAACTGCTTCTTTTCAGCTACTCTCAATGTGGCTGCTGCTTCATTAATCAGATCAATGTTGTCTTTAGTTGGTGGCTTAGTGAAAGCAATTATAGGCACAATTACTTTGCTAACTTGAATGTTGAGTTGTTTCTCCCCCTCACTTGAGCCTTTCTCCCCCTTTTTGTTATCATCAAGTTGTGTGGGAAGGAGTTGAGAAGCCACCAACTGTTGGAGTAGTGCAGTCTGAGTTTCTTGATTGTTAAGTATCTTGACCATTGACTTCTCTACAGCAGATAATCTTGAGTCCATGGCCTTAACTTTCCTATTGAGATCAGCCTCCTTCCTTAGCTTTTGAACAATTTCAGTCATGGTGGTTGCAGGAAGTCTAGCATCCAACCTTTTTATGACATCATGCTTTACTTCAGAAATTTCATGCTTGATTACATCCACACTCTAACTGTGTTGGAGGGCTTGAATTTTATGCAGCTGGAGTGCTTCAATATGTGTTGTGAGTAGCTTCTTTGTGCTGGCATTGGAAGATGTCTGAATGGCTGTTTGAGTGTCATGAATTAGCTTGAATAGTGTTGATTGGAGATGTGAGTAGGAACATTCTTTTTTAGCATCCAGGCAGGAACATCTGCATCTCCCCCTATTCTCATGCTATCTTCCTTATCATCCCCACCAGCATCCCCAAAAGAAGTTTCATCCAGTTCAGAATCACTGCCAATATTAGAAGGCATAGCAGTGATTGCATCATTTGCTCTTTGTAAAGATTGCGTAGTATGCACCAAGTTCAACAATCTTTCAGCCCCCTCATTGCCCTGTACAGCTAGAGTTTGGTAAGCTGTAACAGGGTGAGTAAATGTCTCAGCATCTAGGGAAATAGAATCTATAACAGCTTGATATTCTTGCTGAAATAGCCTTTTCCTTTCTACATCATTGACATTTATTGACTCACTTGCAATGGTTTCCATCCTTATCACTCCTGTACCTGTATTTCTCTCATGATCTCTCTTTTGTTGCATCAAGGTCTCACCTTGGCTCCCCACCTTCACACCCTCACCTTCACCATCTAAGGTGGGACTTCTCACACTCACTTTTGCCAATCCTGAAGAAATGGACTGCATAGGTTCACTTTTTTCCTCTCCTTTTTCTTGAGAGCAATCCAGACTCTCACTCATTTCACTCCCTTCCCTCAGTCCTAAGAGTGATTGCACTACTACTAAGTCTTCTGCACTTGTAATAATTGATGAAATTTGAATTTGTGCAGAGATACTCGACGGATAAGGAATGTCCGTCGGGTTAGCAGTTTTACTATCCGACGGATAACTGCTGTTAAGCTTATCTATCGGGATACAATCACTACTCGACGGATGAAAGATATCCATCGGGATAGAAGAAATAGTTGAGTTTGGAGTGGAGACTATTGTGGACTCTGTGCAGATTGATGAAAATTTTGGCACAGATGTCTCAACAGTCTCAGAAAGAAATGGCAAGTGAGCCAACAAATCATCTAGAAGATGATGCTCAATTGCTTGGATTTTTGGCTTCTCCAAGAGAGTTAAAGATGGAGAATTTGGAAGTGATGTGTTTATCATGTTAACATCCAAAGAGTGTGTGGGAGAATTTGGTGTTTCAGGTGCTTTAATTATTAGAGATTTTGGCTGTGACTCCACATTTATTGGAGCCACATCAACTTGACTTTGAGAAGGTGCAGTGACTGTGTCTTCAGCACCAGTTTGCACAGTGTGTGAACCCTGTGCATCCCCAAGGATTTTTGATTTCTTCTTTCTAGTGTAAGTTTGGGGTGAGCTTGTGTCCCTTACCCTTTTGGCCTGTGCTCTTGGCTGAGAGCTTATTTCAATGGTAACATTCTTTTGGGAGGATGCAACCAATAATGAGCTAATGTCCTTATTAAGCACTGCAGTTTGTTGGGAAACTGCAGTGTGGCTAGGTTGGGAAACACTCACCTCTCCAACTTTATCCTTAGGGTTTCTTTGATGTTCACCCTGTCCCTCACCTTTCTTACCCACCTTCACACTCCCCTCTTTAGGTTTGGTGGATTTTACAACTGGCATCTTTTGAGAGACACCAGAGGGGGCTTTCTTTGGTTTTGAAATTTTGGATTTGGTAGCTTGGGTAGGCAACTGTTGGGTCAATGACACAGTTGTCATAGCTACACTAGACTGCAAAGAAGTTTGTGAGGTTGGAATATTAGAGACAGGGGGAATTACCTCACTTACCTGAGGTGCTTCCATTACTGGGAAGTAGAAGAGTGGCACCTCATTGTGATGGTTTTCCATGTTTAAATCTGCAATGATTCTCCTTTCTTGAACCCAACAATATAACTTGTTGGTTGGGTTCTCAAGCGCAATATCCTCAGAGAGGTGGTTAGCAAGCATCATTAAAAATCTAGCATTGTAAACATTTTTACCCCTCTTATTCAGCTCCTCTAACTTAAACCCCAACTCAAATATGACTAGATCAATAAAGTTGAAAAATTTATCAGTTACTAACATGTAAAGCATGTTGAGCATAGAGATATTAACTGAATCAAAATTGCTAATTTTACCAGAAAATACTTTAGTGACTATATCACACAGATAACTCCATTCCTTCCTAAGACCCAATCTCCTAATTTCACTTAATTTAGAAGTAGAGAATGCATAGCCCATAAAATTAAGCATATTAACAATATCAGTGTCTATGTGTGGAGTAGTGACAGTATTATCAGGAAACTTGAAGCATGCTTTAACAATATCACTATTAACACAGAATTTCTTACCTTTAATAGTGAAAGTGATAGTCTTATCAGTTGAGTTGTACACTGCAGTCGTCCATATTTCTTCAGCAACCTCACAGTAGATGGTGGGTGATTCCAGCATGGCATAGTTGAGTTTGCAGTTCTTCACAAAATCCATCATTTTGTGGTAGTTGCCAGACTGCTGAATCCCCTTGTTCACAAGAGCCGTGAAGTTGTTCTTCTCATATATAAATCCAGTTTGTGACATGATTTTGATGACTGGTGCCATTATTAGAGAGTGAAAATTGCAGAGAGAGAGATGATAATTGCTTTTGAGAAAGAAAGAAGTTAGAGTAGATGAATTGAGAATGATAAAAGAAAAGAAATGAAAAAGAATTACGCTTTTATATTATCTCAAAAATAACTGTCAAAAATAATAAAGTAAAATAAAGTGACCAATAAAAATTCCCCAAAATAGTCGTTTAAAAAATAAACTGTAAAAATTCCATCACTTATCCGTCGTGTTACGCTTACAAACTGTAAGTATACTCGGTGGATAATGTTCAGAGAATCAACGGCTAAAAATAAGACAATTCGACGGATGAGGATAAATCAGTTATCTATCGAGACATAAAATATTCCAGAAAAATAATTGACTTTACTAATAAATTGTATTTCGACGGATGATCAAACTCGATGGATAATGATCATCCGTCGGGATGTATATTTTGACTTAGCCAAAATTTCATCCACCACTAAAAAATCAATTAAATTTCTGGCTACATTACAACTTGCAAATTATCTGAAAAGATTCAAGAGTAATTAAGCATACCTAACTCACTTACCAACCTTGAAAAGGTGGATTCATCCAGTGGCTTGGTAAATATATCTGCAAGCTGTTTTTCACTTGGAACAAAATGTAGTTCCACAGTACCATTCATTACATGTTCCCTTATGAAGTGGTACTTGATGTCTATATACTTTGTTCTTGAATGTTGTACTGGATTTTCAGTGATGTCAATTGCAATTGTGTTATCATAGAAGATAGGAATTCTTTCCACTTGCAGACCATAGATAAAATCCAATCAGGATCCAACAAAGCTTCTTCTACCTTCTTTGGTTCTTCCTTAGATAGGAAACTGCTATATAGACATTCTTCTTGAGTTGCTCTCCTTGTTTGAACTCTAGAAGATACATCACTAATGATGAGCTCAAAGGGGTGATCCTTTGTCCATTTCCTTTGTTGAGGTAGATGAGCTCTAGATGAAGAGGCCTCATTGTTTTCTTGATGTGTGATTGAGTTTTGATTATTAGAAACTACCCCTGAGTTTATGGATCTTTGATTTGAGAAAGGGGAACTTTCTGTAAGTGATCTATTCTGACTTTCAGCTTCTTCTGATGACCCGGCGAATGGTGAATTTTGAGTACCGACGGATGAAGCTTATTGTCTCCCGACGGATAAAGCTGATTGTTTCCCGACGGATGAAGCATTTTGCAACTCGACAGATGTTGAATTTTGTGCTTCGTTGGTAGTAGATTTTTCTGCATTATCCTTTGATACTGTTTCTTAATCACTCTCATCATCATTGTTATCACTAACCATCTCCACATTGTCAAATTTGAGGCTCTCATGGTAATCTCCATCTTGTATTCCTTCAATCTTTTTATCATCAAACACAGCATGTATTGTTTCCACAACAATGTTGGTTCTCAGATTGTAGACTCTGTATTCTTTACCAAAAGCATATCCAACAAAGATTCATTCATCTGCTTTAGCATCAAACTTCCCATTCTGATCAGTTTGATTTCTCAAGATATAACATTTGCAGCCAAAGACATGAAGAAAATTTAGAGTTGGCTTCTTGTTCTTGAACAATTGGTAGGGAGTCATGCATTTTTCTTGATTAACTAGAGAAATATTCTGAGTGTAGCATGCAGTATTTACAGCTTCAGCCCAGAAATATATTGGTAACTTATATTCTTCAAGCATTGTTGTTAGATATATTTGATAATGTCATGACTAATATTATTTATGTTTAGATTTCAGATCTTACTTAACAGGACAAATCAGTACTTAACCATTAATCAGTACTTATACTGGAAGTCAGGACTTAAGGATATCAGTACTAATATTATCAGGAGATTATCATCAGAAGTTAGATATCAGAACTTAAGTGCTGAAGGACGTTCAGATAAGGACAGTAACTGATTAAAGGAAAGAAGATCGAGATAAACATAAGAAGAGATATGCATGAAGAAGGAGTTCCGTGAAGAATGGAATACTTGGAAGAAAAGATATATGATTGATATATTTTAGGAAGCAGAATTATATTCCATATCAATTAGCGATTATCTTGTAACTGTGTAGTATATAAACACAGACATAGGGTTTACACTATAAGTGTTATCATATTCAAGAAGATTATTCATTGTAACCCTAGCAGCTCTCGTGATATTTGTTCATCACTGAGAGGTAACAGTTCCATACTGTAATAGAGTTTATTGTTTCAATAAAGTTTGTTTTCTGTTACTTAAGATATTAAAGTTCGATTTGATTGTATTATACACTGTATTCACCCCCTCTACAGTGTGTGTGACCTAACAAGTGGTATCAGAGCTAATCTGTTAACACACATACAGTTAAAGATCCAAACACAATCATGTCTGACACAGAAACTCCAACTAAGCCTACAAAAACTGAAGAACCTCCAAAGACACAAATTCAAAGTCGGTATGAGACTATCAGAGTTCCCATACTGAGACCATCTGAA
Organism: Apium graveolens; assembly: GCF_009905375.1. Lineage (NCBI taxonomy): Eukaryota > Viridiplantae > Streptophyta > Magnoliopsida > Apiales > Apiaceae > Apium > Apium graveolens. The sequence continues at coordinate 273,085,691 of NC_133651.1, forward strand.
TATCCCATATGGAAGGTAAGGATGACCATGTTCCTGGAAGCAACAGATCCACAATACCTTGATAGAATCAAGGAAGGGCCTCACAAACCAACCAAGCTCGCTGTTGCAGTTGCAGGTGAAGCAGCAAAGACCGTACCAAAGGAGAAGAGTGATTATACTGCTGAAGATATAGCATCAATTGCTAAGGATGCTAAGGTACGACACTTACTGCATAGTGCCATTGATAATGTAATGTCAAACAGGTTAATCAACTGCAAGACTGTTAAGGAGATATGGGATGCTCTGGAAATAAGGTGTCAGGGAACTGACATAATTAAGAAGAACAGGAAGACAATACTCACTCAAGAGTATGAACATTTTGACTCAAAGACTAATGAGTCATTGAATGATTTATATGATAGATTTGTCAAACTTTTGAATGATTTGTCATTGGTTGATAAAGAGTATGACTTGAAGATTCAAACCTTAAATTCCTGTTAGCTCTTCCTGAATGCTGGGATTTGAAGGCAACGACAATAAGAGACAACTACAATCTTGATGAAACAACTCTTGATGAAATCTATGGAATGCTCAAGACTCATGAACTTGAGATGGAACAAAGAAGCAAGAGGAAAGGAGGAAAGTCAAGGACAGTTGCTCTTAAGGCTGAAGAAGAATCCCCCAAAGCAGCTTCCTCAAGGAAAGACAAGGGTAAAGCTCTTTACATAAAGTCTGATACTGAGTCATCAAGTTCTGAAAGTGATGATGACTCAGATTCTGAAAGCTTGCCTGAGACTGATGCTGATGAGGAGATGATGAAGCTGTGTGCTCTTATGGTGAAAGGAATCACAAAGATTGCATACAGGAAGTTCAGGAAGGGAAAGAAGTTTTCCAGAAAGGCATAAGTTCTGATAAGAAGAATTTCAGAAGATCTGAAGGCAGAGGAGGAAAGTCTGACATAGGAGATTATACCAATGTTAAATGCTATAACTGTGGTGAGAAAGGCCATATATCTCCTGATTGCAAGAAGGTAAAGGGTGACAAAGGCAAGGCTCTTGTCACAAAGCAGAAAAGCTGGACATACACCTCAGACTCTGAAAGTGAGCAGAACTATGCATTGATGGCAAATGCTGATAAAGAAAGCGCTGAGAGCAGTTCTGAAGCTGCTGAAACAAAGGTACCTCAGACTACTTATGCTTTTCATATTGATGATATTAATGAGTTGAGAAGATATCTTAAAACCATGTTTGTTAGTTACATAGATCAAACTTTAACATGTGAGAGATTAACTTCTGAAAATCTTGCTTTTAAGAAAAGAAATGATTTCTTAGAAAAAGAGTTAGTCATGTTCCATCAAACTCAGAAGGATAGAGATGATGCTTTTTATGTTAGGGGTGAAGTGCTAAAAATGAATGAATCTCTAAAAACTGAGTTAGAAAAGGAAAGAGAGATTATCAGGACTTGGACTAACTCTGGAAAAATAACTCAAAATTTGCTAAGTAGTGGAAACTGGAAAGAGGGCTTAGGTTATGGAGAGGATAAGAATGATAAAGGAACTGAAGAAATTAAGCCTGTTGTTAAGCAAAAGCCAAAGTTAAAACCTGTTAAGTTTGTAACTGTAAAGTCTGAAAATGAGAAATCAGAAGTTAAAGAGGAATTAACTTCTGACAAACTAAAACAGGAAAAGACAGCTGAAGTAAACATAGGCTTAATGACAAAGAAGCAGCTTAAGCATAAGCTAAAAGATGTTAAGAATGCAAACAAGGTAAAATCACCTAGGAAAAATAGGAATGGAAAGGAAGGTGTGAATAAAAGCAATGATTATAAACCTCTTCTTGATCCTCCTAGGAAAACATGTCATAACTGTGGAAGTTCTAACCATCTGGCTTCTTTTTGCAGGAAGAATAAGAATATTAACTCCTTACCTTCAAAATCAGGAGTTAAGAGTCAGTCTGTTAGATACAAACCACAAAATCCTTGTTTTCATTGTGGTAGTTTATGGCATTACATTTATACTTGTAAGGAATATCATAGTTTGTACTATGATTATTATCAAATAAAACCTTCTTTGAAGAAAGTTTCCATTGTTCCTTCTAGTGTAAATTCTGATTCAAAGTCTGATAGTGTAAGTTCTGATAAGAAAAATGTTAACATAAACTCTGATGCTAAATCTGCTGCAAATGTTAACAAACTTAATAAGACCGAAGGATCCAAGCATGTCTGGGTCCTTAAAACTAATAATTAGTGGTCTTTGTGATTGCAGGGCAACAGGAAAAATATTCTAGTTCTGGACAGTGGATGTTCAGGACATATGACTGGAAATAAGGCCCTGCTATCAGACTTTGTGGAGAAAGCTGGCCTAAGTGTTTCTTATGGAGATGGCAACATTGGAAAAACATTGGGATATGGCAATATCAATCTTGGGAATGTCATAATTAAAGAAGTAGCTCTGGTCTCAGGATTTAAACACAATCTGCTGAGTATAAGTCAAATCTGTGACAGAGGTTATCATGTTGATTTCTTTGAAGAACACTGTGAAATTGTGAGTAAATCTAAAGGTAAAGTTGTTCTGAAAGGATACAGGCGTGGTAAAATTTATGAAGCTAAGCTTTCAACAAGTACTGATGGTTCTACAATTTGTCTGATGAGTAGAGCATCAATTGAAGAAAGCTGGAATTGGCACAAGAAACTCTCTCATTTAAATTTCAACAATATAAATGAACTGGTCAAGAAAGATCTTGTGAGAGGACTGCCAAATTCAGTATTTGCTCCTGATGGCCTTTGTGATTCTTGTCAGAAAGCCAAACAAAGAAAATCTTCTTTTAAGAGCAAGACTGAATCATCAATTCTTGAGCCTTATCATCTACTACATGTTGATCTATTTGGTCCAGTAAATGTCATGTCTATTGCAAAGAAGAAATATGCGTTGGTCATAGTGGATGAGTTCACCAGATACACATGGGTGTATTTCTTGCACACAAAAAGTGAAACTGCATCTATCTTGATTGATCATGTCAAATATTTGGATAAATTGGTCAAAGATTCTGTGAAAATCTAAGGAGTGATAATGGCACTGAGTTCAAGAATTTGATAATGGAAGAGTTCTGCAAAAACCATGGAATAAAGCAGGAATTTTCTGCTCCTGGAACTCCACAGCAAAATGGAGTTGTTGAAAGGAAGAATAGAACTCTCATTGAAGCTGCACGTACAATGCTTGAAGAAGCAAAGCTTCCAACCTATTTCTGGGCTGAAGCAGTGCAGACTGCTTGTTTTACTCAAAATGCAACACTCATTAACAAGCATGGAAAAACACCATATGAGATGGTGAAGAAAAAAAAGCCAAATCTGAAGTACTTTCATGTATTTGGATGCAAGTGTTTTGTTCTCAAGACTCATCCTGAACAGCTATCCAAGTTTGATCTAAAAGCTGATGAAGGAATCTTTGTTGGATATCCACTTTCCACAAAAGCCTTCAGAGTCTATAATTTGAGAACAAAAGTGGTCATGGAATCTATCAATGTCTCTTTTGATGAAAAGAAGATTACTGGTCTTGAAGATTTCATTGACCATGATCAGCTGAGATTTGAAAATAAAGACTCAAATTCTGATACTGAAAATCCTGACAGTCTAAGTCCTGATACTGTAAACTCTGATGGATTAAACTGTGATGTTATTGAAACTGTGGTGACTACGTCAAAGGAAGATGCACCTATGCAGGGGGAGCATACTCAAGATCTTACCACATCTCAAGAAACATCAGAACATACATCTGGCTCTTCAAGTTCTGATTCGTCAAGTTCTGATAAGCCAAGTTATGATAGTGCTGAAAATCTAAATTCTGAAGAATCCAACTCAGAGAGCATAGTTTCAGGGGGAGCATCAGAAAATGAAAATGAAGACAGCATGGATCATGGGGGAGCATCCAGTTCTAGAGAAAACCTTCCATCTGCAAGGAAGTGGACAAAATCACATACACCTGATTTGATAATTGGAAATCCTGATGCAGGTGTCATAACTAGAACAGGTACTTCAAATGAGTGTCTTTACAATTCTTTTCTCTCTCAGACTGAGCCAAAGAAAGTGGAAGAAGCTCTTCAAGATGCTGATTGGGTGCAAGCAATGCAGGAAGAGTTAAATGAATTTGAAAGAAACAAAGTCTGGACCCTAGTGCCAAGACCAAAGAATAGATTTGTTGTTGGTACAAAGTGGGTATTCAGAAACAAAACTGATAGTGATGGCATAATTACAAGGAATAAGGCAAGGCTGGTTGCAAAAGGATATTCTCAACAGGAGGGAATTGATTATGAAGAAACATTTGCATCAGTTGCTAGGTTAGAAGCCATAAGGATATTTTTGGCTTATGCTGCTCACAAAAAGTTTACTGTCTTTCAAATGGATGTGAAAAGTGCTTTTCTCAATGGAGAATTGGAGGAGGAAGTATATGTTGAACAACCTCCAAGCTTTGTAGATTCCAAACATCCAGATTATGTCTACAGGCTTGATAAAGCACTTTATGGACTTAAGCAAGCTCCTAGAGCATGGTATGAGACTTTAGCTCAGTTTCTTCTGGAAAGTGGATTCAACAGAGGAACAATAGACAAAACACTGTTCTACCTCAACCATGGAAAGGACTTACTTCTGGTCCAAATTTATGTTGATGATATCATTTTTGGGTCTACAAATGACAGACTTTGCAAGAAGTTTGCCAAACTGATGCAGTCAAGATATCAGATGAGTATGATGGGGGAACTCAGCTATTTTCTGGGCCTTCAAGTCAAGCAGAATGAAGAAGGCACTTTTATTTGTCAAACTAAGTACACTAGAAACTTGCTGACGAAATTCGGAATGCAAGATTGTTCAAGTGCATCCACTCCCATGGCCACTGCAACAAAACTGGATAAGGATACTGGTAAATCAGTAGATATTACTGATTACAGAGGTATGATTGGCTCTCTACTCTATCTAACTACTAGTAGACCTGATATCATGTATGCTACCTATCTTTGTGCAAGATTTCAAGCAGATCCAAGAGAACCTCACTTAACAACTGTGAAAAGAATTTTTAAGTATCTTAAAGGAACAGCTGATCTGGGATTGTGGTATCCTAGAGAATCAGATTTTAAACTAATAGGTTACTCAGATGCAGATTTTGTAGGTTGCAAAATTGACAGGAAAAGCACAAGTGGAAGCTGCCAATTCCTTGGAGGCAGATTGGTTTCTTGGTTCAGCAAGAAACAAAAGTCAATTTCCACATCAACTGCAGAAGCAGAGTATATTGCTGTAAGAAGCTGTTGTGCACAGATTCTTTGGATGAAGAATCAGTTACTGGATTATGGGTTAACATATTTCAAAATCCCTATTTACTGTGATAATCAAAGTGTTATTGCTATGACAGGTAATCCAGTTCAACACTCTATGACAAAGCACATCAGCATCAGGTACCACTTCATAAGGGAACATGTGGATGAAGGTACAGTGGCATTGCACTTTGTTCCAACAGATCAACAACTAGCAGATATCTTCACAAAACCACTGTGTGAAGCCACTTTTACAAGATTGGTAAATGAACTTGGAATGGTTTCAGGTTCTTTTTCTAAATCTGCCTAGTTTTGTTCTGATGCATCAAACTTTATGATCAGTATTTACAGAATGTAATCTCTTTGTGAATTCTGTGATTAATTGAAATATGCGTTTAAGTACTGATTGTTGTCTGATATATGTTTCTAAACTCTGATAAGTGATATGTCTGTTTAAGTAACTATTCAATCCTATGAGGATAACTGTGCTAGATACTGACCTAGTAGTCTTCAATAAACAAATGATCCCATGTAAGAAGTAATTATTTCTGTGGAAATCTTATGACACAAACAAATTCTGATAATTGAGCTTAGTTGAGTTTACTTTGTTTATCTTATTACTAAGTCACAAATTAGAATAATGCTACTCATCTGTTAAGTTCTGATACTAGTAAACTGTTGAATGTACTAAGTGCTGATAAACCTCACTTATCATAAGAAAAAGCAAAAGGATCAAAGAATAATATCAGGTACTCCTTTGAGATCTAGAGTAAAAATGTGGAAGGGACGACCCAAGTGCATTGCTGGTATTAAGTAAATATGCATTATAAAAGCAAAATATTTTCTTGGTGACTTTTCACACTCTATGATTACTGGAGAAATACTCTGATAATAGCATACATTCTGATAAGCAGTCTCGTGACTCACTTACACTGAGAAGCCACTGTAAAATAGAATTTAAAAAGATGCATAAAATTAGCACAAAACAGTTGAGGTGGACTCAAGCATGAACTCATTCATCAGTAGGTTTTAGGATAATGACAGCTCTTTAGCAAAATTTTAGTTATGCCTTATTTCTAAGATGTACTGAAGTGAATCAGACTTTACTCTTTGTCTGCTATTTAGCTTGATGCACATACTAATCACTCCATCTGAATGATGAAAATTACTGTGGTGGTCTATGTTGTTTTAGATAAACAGTCATGATGTCATTTTGCACTAATTCTGAGGACAAGTTCTGGTTGCATATTCTGAAGATTAAGTTCTGAAGAGTATAACTCAGAACTTGTATGAGGATTTACTCAGATAAGCATTCCTTTTTCGAGTTAAGAAATTATGTTCTGATGACTGTTAAGTTCTGATATAAGTCTAAGTTCTGATATTACAGTCTAAATTCTTTACTTGACTTATCTGTGGATAAAATTTGATAACAGTCTCGGTTTAAACTAGAATATGTTGAAGTGGAAGATTAATAGTCACTATGGTTAGGGTTAATGGTATTCGTACTTGAACAGTCTACTTTTACTTGTTTCTTTTGCGCATTAAACCATGTTTTCTCTTTCCAATGAATGTTCTTTTTCCAAGTTTGGGGAGACGAAGTAGAATTAATTCTACCTGTCAGCATTAAATTCTTTTGCGTCTCCTGGCATTCACTTGCCTATATAAACAACCACTTCACATCAGCCTTCCCATCAAATTATTTCTCACAAACTTACCTTCATACTTTTTCTTTCAAAAACACAATGGTCAGATACAACATGTTTTTGAATTACCAAACATTTAATATGGAGCTAAGCTGTGCTGAATGGCAGCAGGAATGGCACGTAACGGCCATTCTTGAGGAGATATGGGACTCTGTCCCACAGGAGGTACTGACCCACCTCCTATTCTTCTATATGGATTACCATCGCCATCTGGAGCGATTGGAGGAGGAAAGGCTGGAAGCTCTCCGCCAGCAAGAGCGAATCATCCGACTCGCCATTCTGTTTGTCGAGAGTAGGAAGAAGAAATGATTTATTTTCTTCTTCCTGTTTTTCTTCATCATCAGCCTTGCCCTGCTTCTTGAGCTAGGACAAAGGCTGTTGATGTTAGGTTTAGTAGCTTAGGGAAATCTTGTATAAATACTGATGTAATTTCAATTTCATGAATGTATTCTCTTGATATATTAATGAAATTTGTTTTTGTTTCAAGATTTTGTCTCTAAGTTATTCTGTAATGCATTGATAAATCCTGATAATTATTCATATTCTGATGACCATATAAATTCTGTTTTAATTTTAGTTATGATTTTTCTTTATCAGCACTTACTCATCTGATTTATCTTGGTCATTTTCACTTGATTTATTTTTAGAATATTAATGATGCAGTGAAAAATAATTAAATCAGTGGGAACGGTTTCAATTTTGAATTAAAACTGTTTCACCTTGATTAATGGAATATCTGGGTAAGTGGAACGGTTTTTCCTTGAAAACAGGTAAGTGGGCAAGTAATGATTACTATTTTCTCGCGCCCAGTAACTATCCGTTATTACTGCATGTCTGACAGGTTTCCAACGGTAACATTTTTTTTCAAAGTATAAGTACGACAGAGAGAGGATTTCTTTAATCTTTTATTTCCTTCATACTTTTTCTCTCTACTTGCTTTTACTCTCTCTTTCTCTCTTCTTCTCACGTTGGTTTTTCATACAGACATTTTATCAAACACCTAACAGGCACTTTTAAATCTCAATTTTTCACACGGCACCTAAGGATTTAATCATTGATGGAGCTAAGTTTGTTCCAAACAACTATGCTGCAATTCTTGATCATGCTGAAGCTCCATCTGAATTGCATTTTGTGCAAGATCTTCTTGCACACAGTGAGATTGGGTATGCATTAACCCAACCTTCAGTCTTTTCGAGCCAACAAGTTCTGACGTTTTGGCGGACTGGGCACTTTGATGATGGTGGTAGACATGGCACACCTAGTATTGTTTTCGAAGTGGGTGATTCTTCTTATGCAGTCACTCCTGGTACAATACGCAAGGCTCTACATCTCCCAGAAGGATGTACCTTTTCAATTCCAGAAGAATCAGCTCTTCAGGAGTTAATGGCAAATTTGGGGTATGAAAAGAGTATGGCAAAACTTGGGCAGTTGAAACGGGCTCATATAAGAAGAGAATGGAGCTTCTTCTTCGACTATATCACTAAAGCTTTTGGGAACAAATGTTCGAATTTTGATGCTATCCCAATTCTGAGTCAGCACATCGGGTATGCTATTATAAATCAAACTCATTTTGATTTTGCAACTGGTATAATTGGTTTTATTGGGGATAGGATGACAGAGGATAGGAATGTTGTCTATTTTGCTAGATTCTGTCAACTTATTTATACTTTTTGTACTGATGAACCTCAATTAGTCAGTTCCTCAACCCCACCGTTTAAAGTTGCAAAACGCTACTTTAATGACCTGGTAAATGTTGACACTAAGAAATCAGTGGTTAGACCATTACAAATTCCTCAGTCTGTAAAACAGATCCTAGTAAATGATGATCCTGATACTTATAGATCTGTTTACTCTGATGTCCAACCAACAACAAACACTCAAAAACCATCATTCTCAGCACCTACCACTCATTCTACTCAACCTACCCTCAGGAAATGTCTCAAATCCTATCTCTCCACTTCACAGACTGTTCAACCCTCATCCTCAGCACCTACTGTGAAGCCTTCATCCTCCAAGCCAAAGAGGACAAAGACTGTTCCTCAAATACCTCAAAAGAGAAGGAGGATTGCCTTGAGAGATGAATCTGATACTGAGGACCAGGTTCCTTCTTCAGAACCTGTTATAAGTGAAGCTGAGAAAGAGACTTCTCAGAAGGATTGTGGAATTGGGGGATCTAGGCTTCTCAAAAGGCTTAGAAGAATGACAGTTCCTGAAACTTCCAAGGAATCCAAATCAACAAAGAGATACAAGAAACAGAGGGCAAAAAGGCCAGTTTCAGATGATGAAGAGGAAGCAGCTAAGGAAGGGGATCAGGAATCTCTGATCTCACAAGACAAAGAATTTGCTACAGTCACTTCTTCTCCATCAACTCCATCTAAGGAAGCTGTTTCTGAAAAGGCTATCACACCATCTGTGTCACCTGTTGATCCAGGCACAAGTGCTGATATTGATGTTCAAAACTTGATTGTGCATGAAGTAATTCTCTTAGAAGCTCCAACAGCAACTAATCCTGCAACAACACCTGTTACTGATGCTGTTCAAACTCCAGAGTTATCTACAACACCTTCTCTGCATCAAGATGCTGATGATCAGACTTTAGGTGAGCATCAGGATATGGCTGTTGATCAGAACTTAGAACCAGATCAGTAATTAGAGGATGCTGAAGCCTCTATTGCTACACACACTGTTGTCTTATCAGAAGATACTGATTCTTTAAGTTCTGATGCTGCAAATGCTGGAGATACTGGTGATGCTGCTCCAACTGCAGATACTGATGCAGCAGGTCCTTCAGGACATGCTCCTCAACAAACTATTCTTAAGTCTGAAGTTATTAAGAAGTTTGTTACCCGAGAAGCACCAGTGCCTTGGAGTGAAACTCCTGCAGGACGGGAGTGGACTAAGGAATGGAACTCAGTTTCCTGTGTTCCAAATGATATTCATCTTGCTGAGCACTTGACTAAAGCTAATGAAATGTTAAATTCTGATGATTTCAAAACCCATCTTAGAGTCACTGCATTGAGTACTAAACATCTACAAGGTCTTCATTCAACTACTCGTGCAGAGCTACACAAGATTCAGGAAGAATTTATTAAGCAAGGCGAAGTTTGGAAAATTGATAAGAAAAAGTTCTTCCAACCTACCTTTGACAGGATTGCTTCTATTGAGAAGACTCAAGATCATCAACAAGCTCAGATTGGTGATATTCTGAAAAATCAAGCTTCTCAGCAATCACAACTTAATGAAATCCAATCTTCAGTGGAATTGCTTGTCTCTCTTCTATTACCTGTTGATGCCAAAAAGGGGGAGAAAGTAATTAAGTCCAAATACAAGACTGACAAGACACTGAAAGGTAAGGATGATGGAAAAGATGATCGAGGAAACTCTGGAATGGGTAGAGGTCATAGTCAAGGTAGAGGATTCATATCAAGACAAGCTGAAATCACAAGTCACAAGACAAGTTCTGATACTGGGAAAAGAATAAGTTCTGCTACTGGTAAAAGGATAAGTTCTGATGAACTTTTAGATCTTGATGAGGAAATGTCAAGACAGTTATTTCTTCAGAAAAATCCAGGAATGGACTTGGAGAGTTTAATGGAAGAAGAAGCCAGACTTAAATTAGAGAAAGTTGCATCTAAATCTGAAGCTTCTGGTAAAAAGCCACTTCCAAAACTCAAAGGCATTGTGATCAAAGAAAGGACACATACTGAAGCAACATTGGCTAAATCACAACCGCAGATAGATCCAAGATCCAAGGGTAAAGAAAAGGTTGGTGAACCTATCAAGGTGTATGTGCCTCCTGAGGATGAAGAAATTACTGATGAAAAGGATGATCTTGCTCTGACTTCAAGAAAATTTCTTAAAACAACCTCTGACATGGCTCAAGTTGTTCAGAGTCAAGAAATTATAAGTTCTGATATTCAGAAGAAGCAAGTAACCTCTGACATAGCTCAAGTTAACTTGATATCAGAAGATAGACCAAAGACACTCCTACCAGGATTCACTAAAGCAAAACAGACTCAATCTTTGAAGACTACTGCAAGTGGTTTTGAAACTAGAGTAGCTACTGGAAAGGAAGCAAGAGATAAAACTGGATTGGGAAGTGCTAATGAAAGAAGAATACATAACACTACTAATGATCCAACTTCCTTGAGTGAACCAGGTATTGGAGCAACTCCTGAGAGATTGAATCAACTAGAATCTGTACAAATGGTTTACCATACCTACTTGAAAGAATATATCTTATTATATTTCATGACAGATGGTAGGGTTTATCATATAAGACAAAATTCCATTCCATTGAAGTATTTTGAAGAATTGGAGCATGTACTATTCTTACTTCAAGTGGATGACAGATTGACAGGGACTGCTGCAAACTATTTGAAGGATCAGATTCAGAGACAGAAAAGGCTTTATTCTGTTAAGTTTGACAGCACATACGTTCCAAAGTACAGAGATCACAAGGGTGATATAGTTGAAATGAAGCCCAATTCTGCTCAAATTGTAACTACCTTTCTAGGGTACAGGGCTGTGGAATTCAATCTTGAGTCTGATAAAGCTTATTTGATTAGACTGGATCAGGATATAAGAAAAGCAAAGATCAATGATCTCAGAGCTGCAATCTTTCAAATTGGTGAAGATACTGCAGAGCTTAAAGATGCCAAAAGGAGAATGATTGATGAACTTAGATATGTTGAGAGATGTTTGTTGAAAAACTATCTCAGAACAACTCCTGACATCAGAGAGATCGGATAATGAAGCCAAGTCAAAGATCTACAATAGCTTAAATTCTGATATTTGTACAGACTGAAGTTGTTATGAGAAGTTAAATATTGGTAAAGCTTTAAGGACTGTAAGTTGTAGTTATCTAGTCTAATTCTCATGCATTTGTACTTAATGTTTTTGACATCATCAAATATCTGTTAAACTTGTATATTATGCTAATTTACAAGTTGGGGGAGATTGTTAGATATATTTGATAATGTCATGACTAATATGATTTATGTTTAGATTTCAGATCTTACTTAACAGGACAAATCAGTACTTAACCATTAATCAGTACTTATACTGGAAGTCAGGACTTAAGGATATCAGTACTAATATTATCAGGAGATAATCATCAGAAGTTAGATATCAGAACTTAAGTGTTGAAGGACGTTCAGATAAGGACAGTAGCTGATTAAAGAAAAGAAGATCGAGATAAACATAAGAAGAGATATGCATGAAGAAGGAGTTCCGTGAAGAATGGAATACTTGGAAGAAAAGATATATGATTGATATATTTTAGGAAGCAGAATTATATTCCATATCAATTAGCGATTATCTTGTAACTGTGTAGTATATAAACACAGACATAGGGTTAACACTATAAGTGTTATCATATTCAAGAAGATTATTCATTGTAACCCTAGCAGCTCTCGTGATATTTATTCATCACTGAGAGGTAACAGTTCCATACTTTAACAGAGTTTATTGTTTCAATAAAGTTTGTTTTCTGTTACTTAAGATATTAAAGTTCGATTTGATTATATTATACACTGTATTCACCCCCTCTACAGTGTGTGTGACCTAACAATTGTCCTTGCAGCTTCAATAAGTGATTTGTTCTTTCTTTCTACTACTCCATTTTTTTGTGGAGTTCTTGCTGCTGAAAACTCATGCAAAATCCCATTTTCTTCACAAAATGCTCTCATGACAGAATTCTTGAACTCGGTTCCATTGTCACTCCTGATTCTTCTAACTTTGAAATCAGGATGATTGTTGACTTGCCTTATGTGATTGATGATGATTTCACTAGCCTCATCTTTAGACTTAAGGAAATATGTCCAAGAGAACTTTGAGAAATCATCTATAATTACTAGGCAAAATCTTTTTCTAGAGATGGACAACACATTGACTGGTCCAAACAAATCCATGTGCAGCAGTTGCAAAGGTTCTTCAATTATTGAATCATACTTTTTTCTGAATGATGCTTTGATTTGTTTACCCTTTTGGCAAGCATCACACAGTCCATCCTTAGAAAACTCCACTTGAGGAATACCTCTAACCAGTTCTTTCTTTACAAGCTCATTCATGGTCTTGAAGTTTAGATGGGATAGCTTCTTGTGCCATAGCCAACTTTCATCTTGACTTGCTTTACTGAGAAGACAAGTAACAGATTCTGCATTTGATGAGTTGAAGTCAGCTAGGTACACATATCCTTTTCTCATTCCAGTGAGAACCACTTTGTTGCTCCTCTAGTTTGTCACAACACAGGCTTCTGAGTTGAAGGTTACTGAATTGCCTTTATCACAAAGCTGGTTGATACTCAACAAATTGTGCTTGAGACCATCCACTAAGGCAACCTCCTCAATGATGACATTGTCTTTTGAAATCAAGCCATATCCCACAGTATAACCCTTGCTGTCATCTCCAAAAGTAATACTTGGGTCAACTCTCTCTTTGAACTCTGTGAGTAGGGTAAAATCACCAGTCATTTGTCTTGAACAACCACTATCCAAGTACCACAGATTCTTTCTGTTTCCCTGCACACATTAAAATCGAATCAAGTTGATTTTGGTACCCAAGTTTCCTTGGGTCGTGCCTTGTTAGCTTTCTTCTTCTTCTATTTCTTAGGTTTGATCTCACTTGACTTGGGGATATCAGATTCATCCTTAGTCATCTGAGTTGGACCTTTGAAACAATTCATTAAAATAGAATTATCATGCATATTTTGATTAACAGGAAATGGCATGCTATTAGCAAACATGTTATTCCAGTAGGACATGCTAAATGGCATTTGAGGCATACTAAATGCAACATAATAAGGATTAGGTGTAAATGACATATTAGCAAATTGTGCATTCATATTCTGTGTAGACATAGCATTCATAGGCATAGAAGACATGGCATTCATGTTGGGAAAAGGGGAGGGTACAGACATAGGAGTAGGCATGGCAAGTTTGCAATTAACAGACAAATGATTAGCACTACCACACTTAACACATATTTTTCTAGGAGCATATTTATCAGGTGTGTAGTTTCTATGTTTGTTAATCCCTACTTTCCCATTTCTATTGTTTTTCCTTTTAGCCTCTGTTTTAATCTCAATCTTTTCTAATTTGTCATTCAACTTCTTGATAGACTGATGACCAACATTCACTTTCTTCTCCTTCTTTACTTAACTAGATTCCCCTGAAATGAAATTTTTGGAAACTGATCCATATTTTTCATTTAACTTGGCAAGTTTGGATTTACTCATAGGTTTGCTCACAGCCGACAGATGAGGATTTATGTCACTCGACGGATAATCTTTTTGGTTATCCGACGGATGACTCTCATCATTCATCGAGTCTACATATGTTAGCAATCCTTCAACCAAATTGGATTACAACTTCTCCTTATTCTTCTTCCAGGCTGCATCACAAAAGGACTCAATACCTTGAACTTTGGTGATTTGAGCATGAACATTTCTAGATGTTTTCCATGCCTTAATCACCTCCTGTTCTCGTTCAAGCTGCTTCTTCAAAATATCTTCTTTCTTCAAGGACTCAGTTAATTCATCCTTAGCAATCTTACACTCAATTCTCCATTTTTCAAATTCAATAAACTTAGACTCTAGCACATTATTCCTCTCAATTAAAAATAAATTGTTTTCTTTAATTTTAGCATTTTCCTTAGTGAGAGACTTAAGTGTAACACGCAAATGATATAATTATGTAGACATGTCATTGATAGCATCATTACACTCATCTTTAGATAAATGTGCTAGGTTAGTGGTGATTACCTGATTACTTGAAGAACTTGTCTCTGTTTCATCAGACTTGGCCATTAGGGCTAGATTGACATAGCTGACATCCTCATCCTCATCCAGACCATCTGCTACCCAGTCATTTTCTTGTGTAATGAAAGCCCTTTCCTTTTGTTTGAGCAACTCAAAATACTTCTGTTTATAATTCACACCCTCAAACTTCTTCTTGCTGGAATCTGACTTTCTACACTCACTGGAAAAATGCCCTTCCAAGCCACATTTGAAACATTTGAATTTTGATTTATGCACCATGTTTCTATTTGGCTTAGCTGCTCCAAAGTTCTTTTTGAACTTGAGCTTGGAAAATCTTCTGGAAAGAAATACTAGATGTTCATCAATGTCATCCGTATCATCTTGGCTCAAAGAATCTTCATTTTCTGCTACCAGCCCCTTGCCCTTGTTTTCACAGACCTTTGAAGTAGACTCAACAGCTTCTATCTTCATCTCCTTCTCTTTCTCTAACTCAACAACCAGTGCAATGGACCCTCCTTTCTTTCTCCCTTTCTACATTCTTTCATCTTGCTCTATTTCAAGCTCATAAGTCTTTAGAATGCCATATAGTCTCTCTAGTATAAACTCCTTATATTCTTGTGAATTTCTCAAGGAGACTGTCATTGGTTTCCATTCTTTTGGTAGGAATCTCAGAAATTTGAGGTTGGAATCTTTGGTTTGGTAGACTCTTCCATGCAGCTTTAGAGCATTTAGTAGATTTTGAAATCTACTAAAGATATCAGTGAGAGTTTCACCTTCTTCAAAGTGGAAATGCTCATATTGCTGAATTAGTAACTACATCTTGTTTTCTCTAACTTGTTCAGTGCCATCACATATAATCTGAATTGTATCCCAAACTTCCTTGGCAGTTTTGCAATTGATGATGTTGTCAAACATGTCACCATCAACTCCATTGAACAGAATATTCATGGCCTTCTTGTCTTTCCTGACTTGTTCAATATCAGGATCTGACCATTTATGCCTTGGTTGGGGAACTGATGGCTCATTTCCAGTTGCAGCTCTTATTGGTACATGAGGGCCTCTCTCTATGCAATCCACATAGGCCTCATCTTGAGAAAGTAAATGAAGATGCATCTTTACCTTCTAATGATGGTAATTATCTTTGTCCAGAAAAGGAATCTTGACTCCAACATCCTTCTTGTTCATCTTGCTGTTTGTTGTGATCTTTAAACTCTTTGTTCTTCAAGAGCTTGCTCTGATACCAATTGTTATTCCCTAACAATGCAACAAGAATTACAGAAGGGGGGTTGAATGGAATTCTTGAAACTTTTTTGAATTATAAAATGTTCTAACTCAAAATATATATGTGAGTGTTTTGATTTGCAAAGTGCGGAATGATAAGTTAAAATGAATCAAAACATAAAGTAATAAAAACACAAGTCTTTAAAACTTTCTGGTGGATTTAAATGTATCCACCAGATATATATATATATATATATATATATATATATATATATATATATATATATATATATATATATATATATATATATATATATATCGAGAGAACCCTATGAAGCTTGAATAGCTCACAGCTGCTTACAAGTATGAACAACTAAACTTACAGAGAAATGCTAGAGGATACAGCTTATAATTGTTTCTCTGAGAAAATACTTGCTTAGTCTTGTTTTTTTTCTACTTGCTACTCTTGGTTTATATATCACCAAGATTACACAGTAATAAGACAAGATAATAAAACAAAACATATCAAGTCTAATACTATGCTGCTTCATAACTCTATTCCAACATCTTTGAATATCTTCATGATAGTATGGAAATGTCAATGCTTCTTTGTTCTCAAAAACTCAGTTGAATAGGCTGCCACCTTCCTTTTGCATACACTCGATGCATGTGACTGTGTTGTCACTGTCAATGGATATTTGAATTGATTATCTACCGGGTACATGATTATCATCCGTCGAGTAGCTTTGTTGATCATCCGTCGGGTAGCTTTGTTAATCACTTGACTCCATCTCATTTGTTCAGAATTACAAGACATCATCTATTTACATTTAATCAACCTATTCTGCACATCTACTAGCAGTCTACATGATTCATAAGCTACTACAGAATCTATACAAAGTTGTTTGCAGAAATGTGCTACATGACTTATTGTTACATAAGCTACTCACTCGATGGATGTCAAATCATCATCCGTCGGGACTATATTGAGTCATCCGTTGGGACTATATTTGATCATCCGTCGAGTGCTACATTTTTCACTAAGTTAAATCTACTAAGGTGTTTTGTTAATGAAATCATCAAGTTCACAACATATTCCCAACAATTCCACTGAGTGCAAATCCGAGAACCAAGGAGTAACATGTTTTTGTTACGGGAAAGTGAGGCATATTGTAATAACCCCAATTTTTAGAATTTTTGAAACCCTTATGAATAGTGTTTTGCTGATTATGCTGAATAAGAAAACTTTTCATGCCACACTATGTAGGGGTTCTTTTATTGATCTTCTGGGATATTATTAGTACTCTATGTGGTATATAAGTGTATGTAAAGATCGTCAGAATCAAAATCCGAACACTTTGATTTTTCCCGAAAATCCACCAGATACAGAAAGAATTGAGTATAAGGTAACAGGATAAAAAGGATTTAAATTTAAGGATTATAAGAGAGGATCATAAAAAGGAATTTAACGTATTGAGAAATGTTAAGGGAACCCAAGTAATAAGATCCCGGATATGATCCCTCGAACGATCACCGAGAACGAGAGTGAAGCGAACCGTAAAACAAATAAGCGACCAAGGATCAAGCTTATATAAGTAACCAAAGGATTAACCAAATAATTAAGTACTAATCAAAGAGATTATAGGAGGATGACATCATCAAACCATAAGGGAAGGACATGTGGCAAAGGAATGATGCAAGCAATGACATGTGTGAGTGATGTCATCACTTTATCAAGATATTTGTTCAAAAATCTCCTCCACCAAGCATTTCTTTCTCATTTCCCAAGGAAAAACAAGCAAGCAAAAGCTCTCCCCCATTTCTTTCTTCTTCCATTCGGCCTTTTCAAGAAATGAAGAAATAGATTTTGAAAACTCAAGTTCTAGGCCATGGAAAATTATAAGGTTTGTTTCCTTGGATCCTATATTTCATAACTTAGTTATACCATGAGTTTAAGATCAAGATTCCATGGTTTTTTTAGCTAATCCACTCATCAAAGATGATGATGAATAGTAGTGAATAGTAACTTAATTTGATTTTCTTGATTTTCATGAAAGCTTAAGGTTGATTAAGCATAGATCAAGGTTCCTAGAGGCTTGTTAGTGACTACCCACTCTCCAAGGAAGGTATAAACTCTTGAACCCTTAGTTTTAAGTTTTGTTTGTTTGGATGATAATGGTGCTTAGATGAATGGGTTTAGTTTGATGTTGATGGATGTTGGATTTTTGTTGAACTGGTGATGATTTGGTATAGTTTAAACTTTGGAAATCGTTAGGTTATAACCGTCGTAATGCCCGATTTTCTATAAACTGTTTTGTGATTAACTATTGGACCCGAACACCCACTTCTATAAACTAACCACTTCCATGCTTAGATAGGTTATGTTTCAAGCTTCGTTTTGATATGTGGTTCGTTTGAATCCGATGTACGATTTAGTAGAAACGACCGTTTTAAGTAACAGCGTTTCGCGAACAAACCATTTCCCCTCGCCTTACTTTGAAACCTTGGTTAAGGCCCTTAAATGACTAATTGGGATATGAAACAATTATGTTAAGTGTATTAGGCAGTTGGTAAGGTACTCGCGAAAGAATCGCCTTAAAACCCTTAATGGTTAATTTATTAAAAATGGTGGAGCCGAGGGTACTCGAGCGACTTAAGTGAATCGTTAAGCGCAAAAGCGAACATTAGGGTCTAATTGGTTAAAGTATAGATTCATAAGCGACTTTGGTTTAATTCCAACTTATATGTTGTTTATAGGTTACCAGACTCGTCCCAAGCCTTTTATCACCCCCAGTCGCTCAGGCAAGTTTTCTACCCGTTATACTGTTGTTGTGATGTACATATGTATATACATTATCTTGTGATAGATGCATGGTGGTTAATTAGCAAATCTTGCGATATATTAGAGCATGTGATATGGTATATATGCATGTCTGTTTCGTAATCTTGATATCTAATTGTTGATTCAAATGTTTATAAACTGCATAATACCTATGCTAGAGATAAGCAGTAGTTGCGTATACACTTAGTATAGGGGACCCAAAGGTGAACATTTTCTAAACCGGGAGTCGATGTTCCCGAGTATATTATATATATTTATATATATATATAGATATAGTTTTCAAAACTATGAATCGAATAAGGTTTATTCGATAACTTTATTTTATTAATGAATATTATTTTGAATATTCATTCGAGGACATATGACTCCGTTTATTTTATTAATGAATATTATTTTGAATATTCATTCGAGGACATATGACTCTGTTTATTTTATTAATGAATATTATTTTGAATATGCATTCGAGGACATATGACTCCGTTTATTTTATTAATGAATATTATTTTGAATATTCATTCGAGGACATATAACTCCGTTTATTTTATTTAATGAATGTTATTATTGAATATTCATTCGAGGGCTTATGACTCCGTTTATTTTATTAATGAATATTATTTTGAATATTCATTCGAGGACATATGAGTCCGTTCATTTTATTTAATTAATATTATTATTGAATATTCATTCGAGAACTTATGACTCCGATTATTTACTAATTATTATTCTTTATTTTATTAAAGAATAATGTGTCGATAATCAAACTCACTTTTGATTATTCAAATAAAGATAGTACTTTCGTATAAGTATATCTTTGGTTATTTAATATTCATTTCAAGTATAAGTTTTAAAACTTCTACTTCAATTATTTTTATAAAGATTATTCTTTATGGGAATATTATTTAAATAATAATATTTAGATATTTTCTAATATATTGGGACTGATTTATTTTATTAAATCAGCATCACTCCAAACATTTTTAAAAATGTTTTCGAGTCTTCAAAATGATTTTAAAAGTTAGGGCGGGTCCCAAAACTCATTTTTATATTTAAGATCCTCCTTTCGAAGGGGATTTAAATACTCGCTCAAAACCTGAGGGATCCGGTTCAGTGTGTATTTTACATTCGCAACAAGGTTGCTGTTTTGAGAAAACATCTTGATTACTTGCCATCGTTCGGGAAGTAAGTTCATCTATTTGAGTCGGCATAAGCAACATGGGCTCAGTGGGCGTCCATGAAAGTGTAAGTGGCTCAGTGGGAGTCCATCAAATGCGTAAGTGGCTGAGTGGCAGTCCGGCATAAGGTCCTATTGCGGCCAGGGTGATGACCAGTGGGGAATTCGTCCATCTACTAGTAGAAAAGGTTACTTATTGGTATCGTTGCCTGATCAGCAAGATATCAGGTTTATGCCAAGGTTTTCTCCTTTCCAAATTCATTGGATATTGCAACTCTGTTTATAATTTTCATAACAGAGGTTTTCAAGGAGTGTATGAAATATATATATATATAGGTGTATATATATATCGGGACTTAATGAAGTATCTCGTAACTTCATTTCTTTCAAATGATATTTCAAAGATTGAATCTATTCAAGTCTTATCTTGTAGTCTCATTAGTGTGATGAACTTTTGAAACTGATTATAACTTGAACGGTGGTAGTTCAAGTAGTATTTGGAAAAGATATAAGTATATTGGAGTATCTTGTAACTTCATCTTTTAAACTTATATCTAGTAAATGATTATCTTATGCATGTCAAAGATTTTCAGAAAAATGTTGAGACAAGGTTAGATATATAAGATCACCTTGCAACGATATTTTATACAGTTATAAACTGGAACTCTGTGTATATTATACATGTCAGAGGATTTCAAAGATTTTGAAAAGTATATATGTATATATATATACTGAATATTTTGCGACTTGGTCGCGTTACGATATCAACTTGGTTCATTTCTTCTTGACCAAGACTTTCATGAGTACTATGAGAATGCTCATATCCTGTTAATTATTATACATATTATTTCGGTGGGCTTGTTGCTCACCCTTGCTTTCTTCTTTCATCACACAACAATAGATAGACAAGATGAACAGGACCAACCTCCCAATTCGAGAGCGGATAGGAAATGTTCTGCAGTTTCCTGTAGGCATTGGTGCCCTTTTAGCTGAGGTAGGAACTACCAATAGGCTAGGCTTTCAACTTTTGATGTACCAGACTTATGTATACTTATGAATTGTAATAATGGTAAAGAATATGTAAATTTAATCAGAAACCCTTTTTAAGGTATAATGGTTTATAATGGTGGAATAAAATGACTTGTGTTATTTTTGGTATTCATCTCTGAGACTATAACTTGTGGTGTGTGTGTATATTGTGGGGTCACAGTACGCAGTAGTTGGTTGAATGTTAAGATTAAGTATTGATAAGGGAAATGGAACTCGTGACAACCTGGATCCCCGACCCCGGATTTGGGGGTGTTACACATATTGCTAGGAATTGTAAATCAGTTACCCAGGGTAGTGTAGGAGGAAGTGTATCCCAAGGACTAGCAATAAGTACCGCCAGAGCTAGAACTTTTAAGATGACCAAGAAATCTTTAGCTCAGGATTTCGATGTCATTGCAGGTACACTTTCTCTTAATTTCGTACCTGTTAATCTTTTATTTGATTCGGGATCGTCCAAGTCTTTTATATCCAAGAACTGTGTGAATAAAATGCAATTAATGTTGGAAGACTTAGATGAACCTTTGACCATAGAGGTGGCTAATAAGGATAAAGTGCCTGTAAGTCAATTTTGTCCTAAGTGCTCCATAGAGATTTCAAGATATATTTTCCCTGCCGACCTAATACCTTTTGAGTTAGGAGAATTTGACGTTATTTTAGGCATGGATTGGTTGTCTCTATGTTAGGCAAATATTGACTGTAAGAAAAAGAGAGTTGTTATGTATACCACAGATAATGTAAGGATAAGTTATCAAGGACAGAAGCAAGACAAGAAGTTTCTTTCAGTACTACAAGCAAAGAAATTGTTGCGGCAAAGATGTGAAGCATATTTGGCTCATGTGGTGGATACGAAGAAGGAGACCCCTACTTTGGATGAGATCCCCATAGTAAGAGAATATCCCGACGTCTTTACAGAAGAATTGCCATGATTACCACCTGATCGAGAAATAGAGTTCTCCATTGGTTTGATACCAGGAGTCGAACCAGTTTCCAAAGCTCCATATCGAATGGCTCCAGTGGAAATGAAGGAATTGGCCAAGCAACTTCAGGAACTGTTGGATAATGATGTTATCTGACCAAGTGTTTCTCCGTGGGGTGCTCCATTGTTATTTGTAAAGAAGAAGGATTGAAGTATGAGGTTATGCATTGACTATAGGGAGCTGAACAAGTTAATGATATAGAACACGATTCCTTTGCCGAGAATTGATGATTTGTTTGATTAGCTTAAGGAGCATGCTATTTTTCAAAGATTGATTTAAGATCTGGCTATCATCAACTTAAGATAAAGCCTGAAGATATCCCCAAGACTGCATTCAGAACAAGGTATGGCCATTATGAGTTCTTAGTGATGTCGTTTGGATTGACCAATGCACTAACAACTTTTATGGATTTAATGAATAGGGTGTATAAGGAGTACTTGGATAAGTTTGTTATTATATTTATTGATGACATCATCATCTATTCAAAGACTCCAGAAGATTACGCAACGCATCTACGAATTGCCCTTCAAAGGTTAAGAGAAAAGCAACTGTATGTGAGGTTTTCCAAGTGTGAGTTTTGGTTGATAGAGGTATAGTTTGCTGGACATGTGGTAAGAAAGGAAGGTATCAAGGTAGACCTTGTAAAGATTGAAGTCGTATACAAGTGGGAGCAACTAAAGACTCCGACGGAAGTGAGAAGTTTTCTTGGATTAGCAGGATATTACCGAAGATTTGTAAAGGATTTCTCTAAAATCGCGTCTCCGTTAACCAAGCTAACCAGAAAGAACGAGAAATTCATTTGGACGGAGAACTGGGAAGAAAGCTTCCAGGAATTGAAAAAGAGATTAGTTAGTCCAGTACTAGCATTGCCAGATCAGACAAGAAACTTTATGATTTAGAGCGACGCTTCTCCAAAAGGTTTAGGTTGTGTAATAATGCAATACGACAAAGTCATCGCCTATGCCTCTAGACAACTAAAGCCTCACAAGCAGAAGTATCCAGTTTATGATCTTGAGTTTGCAGCTACAGTTTTTGCCTTGAAATTATGGAGACATTACATGTATGGAGAAAAGTGTGATATCTACACGGATCATAAAATCCTGAAGTATATATTCACTCAGAAGGACCTGAACATGAGACAAAGAAGGTGGTTGGAGTTGATCAAGGACTACGATTGTTCAATTACCTAACATCCGGGTAAGGCCAATGTGGTGGCTGATTCCTTGAGCAGAAAAGAGAAACTAAATATGATTCAGATTGTAGAAGAGCTAGCACGAGAGTTGGAAAACATGGAGATTGAAGTTCAAATACCACGAGAAAGTAAGGAGCAACTGTGCGAGATTACCTTCCAGCCAACATTGATGGTAAAGATCAGAAGATGTCAAGAGGGAGTTATGGAACAAGAATTGAACACTCTGACAGGTGAAGAATTGTGTACCCAAAAGGATAGTCAAGGTATATTTAGATTCTCTTCTAGAATTTAGATTCCCAATGTGACGGAACTGAAGAATGAAGTGTTACACGAAGCGCCTACCTCTCGGTTTTATATCCACCCTGGTAGCACTAAGATGTACCAAGATTTGAAGAAGAACTTCCGGTGGTCAGGAATAAAAAGGATATTGCAAATTGGGTTAGCAAATGTCACGTGTGCCAGAAGGTAAAAGCAGAACATCAACGGCCAAGCGGATTGTTACAACCTTTGGAGATTCCCTAGTGGAAGTGGAAAGAGATTGCACTGGATTGTGTGGTGGGATTGCCAAAGACGAGAGCTAATCATGACGCTATTTGGGTAATCATTGATAGATTGACAGTGTCAGCACATTTCCTCCCAATTTATGAAAGATATTCTCTGGAAAATCTAGTTAAGTTGTATTTGGATGAGGTAGTGACCAAGCATGGAGTTCCTGTGTCTATTGTGTCAGGTCGAGACTCGAGGTTTAACTCAAGGTTTTGGACCAAGTTCCAAGAATATCTAGGATCTAAGATGAATATGAGTATTGCTTATCATCCTCAGATAGACGGTCAAAATGAGAGAATAATCCAGTCCATAGAAGAAATGTTAAGAGTTTGCGTTTTGGATTTTAGGGGTAATTGGGACGAACACTTACCTTTGATTGAGTTCTTGTACAATAATAGCTATCATGTCAGCATTGGAATGCCACCTTACGAAGCTTTATATGGGCGTAAGTGTAGATCACCATTGTATTGGGATGGAGTAGGAGAAAAGAAAATGTTATTTCCCGAGCTGGTTCAGCAGACCAAAGATGCAGTGGCATTGATTCAGAAAAGGTTAGAAGCAGCCCAGGATAGACAGAGAAAGAATGCAGATTTGTATCGAAAATACATGAACTTCGAAGTAGGGTCACTGGTATAGCTAAAAGTGTCACCTCGGAAAGGATTAGTGCGATTTGGTTAAAAAGGTAAACTTAGCCCTAGATTTATAGGACCATTTGATATTTTGAAGAAAATAGGGAAAGCCGCCTACGAAATACTATTGCCGCCGCAATTGCAGCACATCCATAATGTGTTCCACGTATCTATGTTGAAGCCTTATACTCCTGATTTGAACCAAGTTATAGAGTACGAACCGATTGAGCTTCAGCCAGATTTGTCCTATGTGGAACAACCAATCCAAGTTTTAGATCATAAAGAACGAGTCCTTAGGAATAAGTCAATCCCCATAGTAAAAGTCCTTTGGAGAAATCCTCGAGTAGAAGAGTCCACTTGGGAGTTAGAGTCAGACATGCTTGATAAATATCCTCATTTGTTTAGTTAAGTCAGATTCTGGGGACAAAATCTTTTTAAGGGGGGAAGGATACAACGAGTCGTATATTTTGTATTATTTTAAAGGTGTAGTTGTTGAATAATTAATTAAATAAAATTCGTGCATTGGTTTTGACAGCGGTGTGTTATTTTTATTATTTATGTGTGATTTATTGGTGAATATGATTGAATTATGTAATTAATTATTTAGTTGTATTGTTTTGTTTTATTTTTAAAAGTGATTTTATTGTAGTTTTATTTACATAAATATTTGGATTATCTCTAAAATTGTTTTTACGATTTTATAATTTCAATAATAATTTTTGGGATTTTATAAAATTGAGAAATCAATATTTCATTAACTATTTATCTTTAAAAGATTTTCTGATTGCATTTATTTGTAAAATCCGTATTTAAATTCCAGGATTCTTCAAAAATTACAAAACTCATATATTATGAAGTTTGTAATATTATGAGAATTTTAAAATTATTTTGGAAATTTTTGGGATTAATTTTACCTGCGCGTTGATTCGTTTAATTGTTAAAAGCGGGTATAAATTGCATTTCAGAAATCGTTTTAAAATTATGAAATTTATGTTTTAGTTAACTTCGGGATATTTCTAACATTTTAAGACTATTCTCGTAATTTTATGAAATTGTTTTATATGCACCTCGGTCCGTTAAATTTGAATTGCGGGGTAACCGGGCCTTAAAAGTTCATAATTATCTTTGCGAAACGGGTCGATTTCTTACAGCGGGGGGACATGTGTTGCTTTCTTTTTGCAGCAGCTGTCGAAACAAAAAATAAAAAAATAAACATCCCCATTTGTTCATTATCTCTCTCGGTTGTATCTCAAACTCTCTCTCTGCTCACTTTCTCGATCATCTCTCTCTCTCTCTATCTCACATCTCTCTCTAATCTCTCCCTTCACTCTCTCCTACTCTTCGCCGTCCCTGTTCTCTGTGTTTCCACCATTTTTCGGTGAGTTTACAGCTGGTTATTCCGGCAATTTCCCTGGTTCTATCTCTGTGCACGATTATATATATACATACGATGATGTATGCATACATATGAGTTGTGTGTAGTGATTTCTTGGTTCCCTGTTGTGTTGCTCTATTCCTTTTTGATGGTTCTGGAGGCGCGTGGCTTACACACGCGAGTGTGTGCGTGTTTGTCGAGTCTGTGTTGCCGAATTGATTTGTTATTTTACTAATTTTAATTCCTTCTTATGCAGGAACTTATTTTATTAAGTATCCGTGATATTAATAATTTTCGTGCGGGAATTTCGTTTAATCGGTGTAATTTTCATGATAAAACCCGAATAATCGGGTGCCCCGAAAATTTTGCCACCGTCTGCGATGAATTTTTACGAGCGGACGGTGGACCGTGATGATCGTTATCTGAGTCCTAAATTTATAAAACAAATAAAATGAATCGTATAATTTATTTTGTATGTTAATATTTAAGGAATTATGGAATTTGTGTTGTGGCGCGAATTGTGATTGTTGGTTGTTGACGTTGAATGTGATCGACGGGTAGGCTTATAAACAGAAAAGTTGCCGCCAGATTTTTCTAAATTTTTTTTAAATACGAGAAATGTACTATTTAATACGAACTATTTTACCTCTATTTGAATATAGATTACGTGATTATGTGTATAATTATTTATACGAGTCGGGTTATCGAATTGGGTTATTAGGATTCGAGGATATCAAGCATGTCGGTATAACTAATTAGGATATTCTGTTACAGTAGATTCCGGTCGAGTCTCGCAAAAGTCAGCGTGAAAGCTACCTAGGGTTTTTTAAATCGTTGCAAGGCAAGTACCCTGACCATTCTTTATGGTTCAGTACGTATGAATAGATTTTTATTTTATTCTCGTAAAGGAACATAACCATTTTAAGTTACGTATCCCTTGTAGTTATAAATCACTATTTTAAACCTATTTTGGGGAAAAGTAACTTCGAAAGGTACCTATCTCGAATGGAAATGATTTGTGAACCAGTTTTACGTGTGTTGTTAAAATGAATGGTTTTGAAATGAGATAGGTACAAGTGTTTTAAAAACTGGATAAAATGATCAGATATGGGATACATAGGGGCCAGAGTGGCCTGGTGAGGTTGCGTAAGTGGCTAATTCAGTTGCGCGTATTACATAACCGATTAGTCCAGCAGGTCAGAGACCTAGCTAGTCTCTGAGTTCCGGAACAGGTTTATGGGATGGCAGTTGGAGCCATCTGGTGTTGATAGCCTGATCAGTTGTCTTCACATATCCGTTACGTATCTGATTTGATTTTGAGATTCCCGTAAGGGAATAAGTGATTGATACAGTTGATTAATAAATGTGAATAGCATGCTAAAATTGGACTCTGGTACTTACACAGCACACAACTACGTATGTTTTATTAAGAGCATGCTAGTCAGAGATATCCAGTTTCTTTGTTTACTTTTGTTCGAAATGATTTACAGGTTACGGATTTCATGTTTATTTATAGTTCTGTTCCTATAACGGTTTACATTACTGTTTTTATCTTGATATTCATATGTTGGTACTGCTGAGCGATTATGCTTACCCTTGCAACCTGTTATATATATATCGCAGATGCTTAGAAGACCAATCAGACCTTGGCAGAACCATGTCTCAGACCCTTCAGGACCCGGCTCCTCCGAGGTAGTTAGTATCAGACCATGTGCGGTCTGATGAGTTGCTGAATAAGTTAGTGTGTCAGACTTTTTAAATAAATGGTTTGTAATAATGTGTGGCTTGCATCATACTTGAACCTGGATCAGATCTTGGTTTGGGGTCGTGATAGTTTAGTATTAATAATAATTTTGTAGTTATATTGTGGTTTGTTGTGTTTAGTGATGTCAACTCCTGACCCCGGGGTTGAGGCCGGCACAAATATGAAATTTAAAGAAGGAGATCTAGTGTTACTGAAAGTGTCACCGTAGAAGGGATTGTCAAGATTCGGAAAGAAACGAAAGCTGAGTCCTAGATACATTGGACCTTTTGAAATTTTGAAACTTGCTGGCAAGGTAGCATATGAATTGGTGTTACCCCCGCATATGGAGCATATTCATAATGTATTTCATGTATCGATGCTTAAGAAGTATAATCCAGACTCTAGGAATGTGATCGAATATGAGCCAATAGAACTTCAGGAAGATTTATCATATGTAGAGAATCCAATAGAGATTCTAGAAAGGAAAGAGAAAGTATTGAGAAATAAAGTTGTAAATTTGGTGAGAGTACTGTGGAGAAACCCAAAGGTTGAAAAATCAACTTGGGAAATAGAAAGTGATATGCGAGAAAAGTACCATCAGTTGTTTACTTAAGAGATTCTGAGGACAGAATCCTTTTAAGGGGGGAAGGATGTAATATCCGGGATATATCGTGTAATTATTTTTATCAATAAATAATTATTATGTAAATTTTGGTAAATTATCTGATGATTGGTATTGATATTTAGATGAATATATGTGATAAAATGTGAGTATTTGTTTTCATATATCCAGAATAAAGTATAGATAATTGTGATATTTTTCTGGTAATTTTTGGATTGTTATATGATTTTATAAAGCATTTATAGATTTATTAATTATTTTCTGAATAATTATAAAACTATTTTATAAAACCAGAAATTGTCTTACTTCAACCGTTTTTACGTTTTTACAACCCGAAACTCTTCGGAAAACTCTTCCTAACCTAATCTGATTATTCTGAACATTTTCCGTGTTTTGACTTTTTTGATCCGGAGTACGGTTTGACCCGTACGAATCCCACACAAAATTTTCGATACGATAATCATTTCGATAGATCAATAAAACCCGTATTTTCGAGAGACGGGATATTATTACATTATCTTTGTATAAAGTGTTTTATAAGAAGTCCGGTTTTGATAATTATCCGAAATGGGTATCAAATTGGATTATTTTTACAGTTACTTAGTGACTAAGTAACCTATTTTCCGATCCAATACGATCCAACGGGTATTAATATCCCATAAGTATAAATAGCCTTTTTCTGAATTTATTTTATTCGTATAATCATAAACAAACAGTTAAACCGATAATTTACTTAGAAAAACCTGAAAACCCGTCGCGTTCTTGAGAATCAAACCTAAAAATGAAGGCGTTATCGAACTCGGAATCAAGCGTGCTATATACCAAATCGAAGCTCTTGAAAAGTTCTTTCAGAATCAATCATCAGTTTCAGTGCAGAAATCAAGGTTATTTTCATATTTATTTATTTTAATTCAAATTAATTAATGATTAATATATGAAATTTTGATTTTTAATGTTGTTGATATAATTTGATGATTGAATCTTGTAGATAATTTTGTCCTGGTCACTTTGGTATATTATATGATGAATTTGGAGTTCAATAGAAAAAGTGAGTTTAATTCTCGAATTATTGAAATTAGGGTTTATGTACTTTAAATGTTCTTAATTTAAATTTAGACGTTTCTTTGTTAAGGTTTATTAGCGGAAATTGATTACACCAGTGTGTAGATCGTTGAAAAATGAATCGAATGGTGTATATATGATGATCAAACGATAAAGGGAAGGGCTTGATCGGAAAATGGGTCGAAACGGCAGCGAAATATTGTTAGGGCTAGAACACGCGCTAATATTCACGCAAGTATACGCGATCGCAAGTAATATAGAATAAATTCTAGTTCGTTCCCACAGGGACTGGTTTAGGTTAATTTCAATCAATGTATCTATGCAACAGTAGTATGGTTATTATCTAATGCTAACATGAATAACAAGTTGAGATTGTTTATAACTATGATTAACTAAGAATTATACTAAAGAACATAAACTAGGAGATTAAAGAGAGTTAAATAATATATGACACAAAAATGGGACTCTAACTTCATTAAATACTTCATTCAATAGCCTTTTTGCTCTTAACCTTAGCATGTAATGGTGATGAAACTAATCAGATAACACGAAACTGATAAACGCCAACTTTCGTTGTACGAATACCATAATCCAGACATCCACAAAAGAGATAGAAGCTGAATAGACACCAATTATATTGAGACCCTATATGTCTATAGAATTCGACAACATAACCGTTTAATGCACAAGTTATCTATCGTGATTACATAGGGCATGTAAGATGGTTAAAATTACCTACGACTCATGCATAACAATTGTACATTAACCTATGCTAGCATGACAAATTCTAAACCCTTAAATTCACTTTCGCTTCATTAAAGATTAACACACTATCTTATAAGTTCGTGACGCTCACAAGACGAATAAGAACAACCAATACTAGGTTATCATACAATCACCACACACTAAGGTATCGAAATAAATTAAGGAAATCCATAAACAAATCCGTTAGAACCCCACGATAATGATTAGCCCGTAATCGGACACATCATCAACGTAGGTTCCGATGAAAATATGGTATAATAAACATAGTCTTTATACTTAATAAAACAAAGTACGAAACAAGAGTATAGGTTCATGAATAAAAAAACTAGCATCCAAAATTACAACTTAAAACAAAGAATCACAAGAATAAACTATATCTTCTTCGCCTTGGTTGATTTGTGCTGCGGTCTTCTTATGCCTTCTCCTTATGCTCTGGCACGTCTTATTATGAAAAACGGCCTTAAATTATGTTTATATAGAAGCCCATGCAAAGTAGAAGTCTTCTGGATCAAAATCAGAATAGAAACATAATTTTCTTTTCTCGACCTGGCGCGACCGCGCGCTACTACAGCGCGGGCGCGCTGCATCTCTGGACTCCTGGCGCGGTCGCGCGCTTCTTCAGCATGGGCACGCCGTCTCTCTGGAAAAAAACTGACTTCTTCCTTTCTTGCTGATTTGAGTTGGTCTTTTCACGAGCTTTTATTCTAGACACCATCCTAACACCAAATTAGCACTAAAACCATGCTAATTCACCTGGTTATCTGGTAAATGCCTGAAATGCAAAAACACTACATAAACATGTTAAAAAGACTAACAACTTGAGTATAAAACATCAATTCAAAGCTTTACAGAGCGTTATAAAGTGTCAAAAATGCCACTCAACATACCCCCAAACTTGAACCGATGCTTGTCCTTAAGCATAAGCAGACTCAAAGAACAAGAAATAAAAATGCATGAATGCAACTGTATGAATGGAACGATCCCCATAGAATAACTAAACCAATCAACAAGCAACATCTCAACAAATGCAGTTATTCACACAAAGATAAATCAAACCCCACAAATTAACTTACAAGCCAGAAACATGTGTGTGTGCAAATGCTTATAGATTTACTATCGTAACTAGATCAATAATCATAACTTACCACTCATCACCACTCATCAAAGCAATCGCAAGGTTATAAATAGAATAAAAGCTAGACTTAAAATAACTTATAACACTTCAATTCTTATATCGGAGTTTTACATGGATTCATGCTTTTATTCACAACACAAAATAACACAAATATGCTTATTTGACCGTGCAATGAGTGACGTCCACAAAATACTTATATAATAATACCCATGTAGCGAGCGTTAGGTTAGTGGATCCCAGACTATAAAAAGCCTTAGGTCACTAGGCACAAAGTCCCCTAAGAACCTAATAACTCGAATATTAAAGAGCCCACATCAATTATGCATAAACACATAATTTTTTTTCTTTTTTCTTTTTTTTTCTTTTCTTCTTCTTTTTCTTTTTTTTCACAAATTTCTGAACGAGTGCGTTTCGCTCCATCTCGTTCCCGGCTACTAGCCATTTGACACCTAGCCACACAACTAGCAATGAAATCCAATTTTCTCCAATTTTTTTAATATCCATGTTATTTTATCATTAAGAGAATATCCTAAATTCTAAATATAAACAAGTGATTAAGCTTCGACAAACAAATAAACCATTATCATGATCTAGCCCTCAAGCAACCTATAAGACTTGGTGAAATAAAATCATCTCAAGCATGCAAATTAACTCGATAATCCTTAACATCACTAAATACAACATCACTACACTAGCATCAATATCACAAATAAATCGAAAAAATCATCTAAGGGATCATGTTATTATGCAAAAAGCATGAAACCAAATAAACAAACTATCATAAAAACTATAAAAAAACAAAAAAAAACTACTACATGGAAAATATGTAATTATATGAACTAATCTAGCATGAATATGCAAACTACATGCAACTCACACAAAACACAAAAATCCTTAACTACTACCCCCAAACTTAAAATATTCACTGTCCTTAGTGAAGTAATAGCAAGGAATCAGGAATACCTAATCAGAACCAGGATCATCACCCTTAAGGGGTGGAGTGTCAAGAGTGTTTAGAGGCGGATACACCGAGTCCTCACCGAATATTGTCCACTGGATGTCAACTCATGTGGCTCTGAAAGCAGTCCCCAATGCTTAGGTGAGGTCATGTGCAAACCTTCTATGGATATCATGCATCGCATCCATGCTCCTAGCTAGATGTCAATACTGTGTCATACTCAAACCAGCACTGCCATGTGCTTCCTCCTACTGCTGCTGCTGTTGTGATCCCGAAGGACCAGCCTCCTCTCCCAACTGAGCTCTCCAAGCTGCTCTCCTTTCCTACGCCGTCCAACCAAAAACAGTCTGATCCACTGGCTTTCCACCTGGCAGATAGTCATAAGAATATCTAAGCCCCTTAGGATCAGGCTTCCCACCATACCCCTCAGTCATGTTCAACAATGTCGAACTATCAATCAGAGCACTCGGGAGCTGCAGCTGCTCATGTGCGGGCCAACGAACGCCAACTGCCATGCACAACTTCGTGACAATGGACGCATAGGGTATCGAACCTGTAGTACTCCCTCGCAAGAACCTCAGAATACACCGATAGATCACTATCCCAAAATCCACATAGTCTCCCTGCAGAATACCCCACAACAAACACGCACGCTCCACAGTAATCTCACGCACATGCGAAGATGGCATGATATTAGCACAAATAAAAGAATTCCATGCACGTGCAAACCTGTTCATACACGAAGCAGGAAACATGGTATACTCATTCGTGCCCTTCTTGAACTTCCAATGAGTCTCAACAATCAAATCAAAGTTAAAC
Source organism: Apium graveolens (assembly GCF_009905375.1). Classification (NCBI taxonomy): domain Eukaryota; kingdom Viridiplantae; phylum Streptophyta; class Magnoliopsida; order Apiales; family Apiaceae; genus Apium; species Apium graveolens. The sequence goes on from NC_133651.1 coordinate 273,118,537, forward strand.
TCCTCCAGAGTTTTCTCGTTCCAGTTATCCTGATTCCCCTTCTTCTCGGGCTGCTCAATCACCCTACGAATCGCCTCAGCACTGTAATCCACCGCCATCCCCCTCACCACCGTAAAACCGTTCTTCTCTTCCTTAGCATTAGCATAAAACTCATGCACCACACTCATGGGCACAGCAGCGGGTGTCTCGCAGAAAATAACCCAGCCCATCTTTAAGATCATCTTTAACAACTTACCATCTTTCCCCGATAGCAGAAAACCACGCTCCTTGGCTATAGGCTTCGAAAGTAGCCTCACATACTCCGCCTCAGCCTCGGGAGTTGAAAACCTAGGCCTCACACCACCTGGACTCGAAGAATAGGTGGTGTTGCTGTTTACTTGAGTTCGCTGCCTTTTTTGGTGCCATCGAGATTGAGAAAAAGAAGTTTGTAAGAGAGATTGTGTGTTTGAGAGTTTTGAGAAGTGATGGAGAAGTTGGTGTATAAGTGTATGTATATATAGGAGATTGAGAGAGAATTAGTTATGGAAAAGGAGTGGGAATTGATTATGGGAATAATGAGTTTGATTTAGAGAGGGAAATTTGGGATGTGGAAGAGTAAAAATCGGGTGGGAATTGATTTTGTCTTAAAAACCCCAATTTTCTCTTCAAAAACTGACTTATATTTTTTTCCTGAATCAGGGACCCGGCGCGGCCACACGCTACCTCGGCGCGGGTGCGTCCAGTTTCTGGAGATTCAGCGCGATCGCGCGCCAAGTCAGCGCGGGCGTGCCCTGAATTTTTTTATTTTCTGATTTTTTTGTGTTTTTCTCCTTTCTTTCTGCTTCCTCTATCTACTATTATACAACAAACTTGGGTTGCCTCCCAAGAAGCGCTTGGTTTATGTCATTAGTTTTACGTAGAATCTCGAGATCAAGTTGTCAATAAAACGGCACTAACCACCTCATGGTTTGCTGTATCCCCATAGTAGTGCTTCAACCTCTGACCATTTACCTTGAATGCTTGGCCTCAGTCATTCTCAAAAATCTCCAGAACTCCATGTGGAAACACAATTTTGATTATGAAATCCCCAGACCATCTTGACTTCAGTTTCCCAGGAAAAAAGATGGAGACGTGAGTTAAATAACAGAACTTGTTGTCCGACACAAATGACTTGAGCACTAGACCCCTATCGTGCCATCTCTTGACTTTCTTCTTGTATATTTTGTTGTTTTCATATGCTTGAAGTCGAAATTCGTCGAGTTCATTCAAATGAAGCATTCTCTTCTTACCAGCTGCATCTAAATCAAGGTTCAACTTCTTCAAAGCCCAATACACATTATGCTCGAGCACCACAAGCAAATGACACTCCTTACCATAAACCAATTGAAATGGCGACATTCCCAGCGGAGTCTTATATGTTGTTCTATATGCCAATCAACTTCATCAAGCTTCAAAGACCAATCCTTCCTTGATGGACATACAACTTTCTCTAGGATATGCTTGATCTCCCTGTTAGACACCTCAGCTTGACCATTAGTCTGAGGATGGTAGGCTATTGCAATGTGATGATTCACATTATACCTTTGCATCATGGTACCGAACTTATGATTGCAAAAATGTGATCTCTCATCACTGAATATAACTCTTGGAGTCCCGGATCTTGTGAATATTTTCTTATGAAGAAAATTAAGCACTACCTTCGCATTATTTGTTTGAAAAGCCTTGACTTCCACCCATTTTGACACATAATCGACCGCCAACAAGATATATTGATTATTGCAAAATGAGACAAACGGCTCCACGAAGTCGATTCCCCACACATTGAATTTCAACCTTGAGAAGCACATTAAAAGGCATCTCATCCCTCTTGGACATATTACCCATACACTGGCATCGATCACACTTTAAAACATATTGATGTGCATCCTTAAACAATGTAGGCCAGAAGAATCCCGCTTGGAGGACATGAGCTGATGTCTTCTCTCCACCATAGTGGCCTCCATAAACAGTCGAATGACAGTCTCGCAAGATTCCCCCTGTTTCGCTGTACGGAATACATCTTTTGATGATTTGGTTAGATCCTTGCCTAAACAAATATGGTTCATCCCACAGATACCACTACACCTCATGAGAAACTTCTTCCTTTGAGCGTAAGACAAGTCGGGAGGCATGATATTACTCACAAGGTAGTTCACAATGTCTGCAAACCACGGTTCTTCCTCTTGCACTCCAAACAGCTGCTCATCGGGAAAAGATTCATTTATCAATGTCTTATCCAGTGAAGTTGCACTTGGATCTTCCAAACAAGAGAGATGATCAGCGACTTGATTCTCAATACCTTTTCTGTCCTTGATCTCTAATTCAAATTCCTGAAGAAAAAGAACCCATCTAATCAATCTAGGCTTCGGGTCCTTCTTCGAGACGAGATATCGAATTGTAGCGTGATCAATAATAACTGTCACCTTCGTACCAAGCAAATAAGATAGAAACTTCTCAAAACCGTAGACAATAGCCAGAAGTTCTTTCTCAGTAGTAGTATAATTCATTTGAGCACCATTGAGGGTCTTACTAGCATAGTAGACCACATGAAATATGTTATTCTTTCTCTGCCCAAGGACTGCTCCAACTGCGTAATCACATGCAGCGCACATCATCACAAAAGGTTCATTCTAATTAGATGCAGTTATGACAGGTGCCGTGATCAAACTTTCCTTCTAGAACTTAAAAGAAGCTAGGCACTCGTTATCAAACTTGAACGGGACATCCTTCTCCAGAAGATTGCACAAAGGTTTAGAATTTTTTGAGAACTCCTTGATGAACCACCTATAGAAGCCCACATGACCAAGAAAGCTGCGAACTCCCTTAACAAAAATTGGTGGTGGAAGATTTTCAATGACCCCCACCTTGGCTTTGTCCACCTTAAGACCCTTAATAGAGACCTTGTGACCAAGAATAATGCCCCATCGCACCATAAAGTGACATTTCTCACAATTAAGAACCAGATTGGTCTCAACATACCTTTTAAGAACGTCCCCAAGATTCTGCAAGCACTCATTAAATGAATCGCCAAACACGGAGAAATCATCCATGAACACCTCCACATTATGACCAATCATGTCATGGAAAATAACCATCATGCATCTCTGAAACGTGGTCGGTGCTCCACATAAACCAAAAGAAACCTTTCTAAAGGTGAAAGTACCAAATGGACAAGTGAAAGTAGTATTTTCCTGATCTTCCGGAGCAATAAAAATCTGATTATAGCCTGAATAGCCATCCAGAAGATAGTAGTACTCATGCCCAGCCAATCTGTCAACCATCTGATCAATAAATGGTAAGGGGAAGTGATCTTTCCTCGAGGCCTTGTCCATGCAAACTCTCCACCCCGTGACTGTTCGAGTAGGAATGAGCTCATTTTTCTCATTCGCAACAAAGATGATACCTCATTTCTTCGGCACACACTTAACTGGACTCACCCAAGAACTGTTAAAAATGAGATATATAATCCCTGCATCCAGCCATTTGAGAATTTCCTTCTTCACAACCTCTTTCATGATAGGATTTAGCCTTCTTTATTTCTCAACATTAGGCTTGCTACCTTGCTCTAGCAGAATTTTATGCATATAATAAGAAGGGCTGATTCCCTTAATATCTTAAGAGTTTTTCCTCATCACTACCAGAAAGGTCAGATGCAATAATGACAGGAAAGGTAGATGCATCATCTAGAAAAGCATACCTTAAGTGTTCAGGCAATGGTTTAAGCTCAAGTGTAGGAGCTTCGTCAATAGATAGCTTGAGGCGCTTTGGAGATTTGTTCAGCTCCTCCATTCTAAGAGATTTAAAAGGCATATCCAACTTCCTCTTCCAGGGAGAAGCATTCAGATATTGTAGTTGCTCATCACCTTCATCATCTTCACTATCGGGATTCCCTAACAAGGCCTTTTCTAAGGCATCAGACCTTAGCAATTGATCAAGTTCTGAAGTAACCACATAATCCACCAACTCGACCTTTAAGCATTCCTCATTTTCCGTAGGGAAGTTTATGGAAGTGAACATATTAAAAGTGAAATCCTGATACAGCACTCGCATGGTGAGCTCACCCTTCTGCACATCTATCAAGGTTCGGCCAGTAGCCAAGAAAGGTCTTCCCAAGATTATGGGAATCTTTTTATCCTCCTTAAAATCAAGAATTACAAAATCAGCAGGATAGATGAGGTTATCCACCTTGAACAAAACATCCTTAACAATGCCTCGCGGATATGTAATAGAACGATCAGCCAGCTACAAAGTCATATAAGTAGGTTTTGGATCAGGTAAGTCCAACTTCTTAAAGATTGACAAGGGCATCAGATTGATGCTAGCTCCCAAGTCATATAAGCATTTGTCAAATGACACTTTTCCAATGGTGCACGAAATAGTGAAGCTTCCAGGATCTTTGAGCTTCACAGGCAACTTTTGTTGTAGCACAACACTACATTCCTCCGTGAGAGCAACTATCTCTAAGTCATCATGCTTCACCTTCTGAGAGAGTATACCTTTCATAAACTTCGCATAACTAGGCATCTGTTCAAGAGCTTCAGCGAAAGGTATGTTGATGTGAAGTTTCTTGAACACCTCCAGAAACTTCTCAAACTTCTTATCCAGCTTTTTCTTCTGTAGCCTCTTAGGAAAAGAAGGCGGAGGATAGATCTGTTTCTCCCCTGTATTACCCTCAGGAAGAGTGTGTTCAACAGTAGTCTTCCTTGGTCCCACTTCAGCTTCCTTCTACACTTCTTCCTCAGCCATAGATTCTTCATCCGAAATTTGAGACTGTTCGGGATTTGCAACCTTCCAGACCTTAATATAATTGCTTTAACCTTCTTCTTAGCTTTCCTCTTTCCTGGTACTTTAGTGTCACTAGGAAGTGTATCAGGTTAACAATTCAGTAAGGCATTGGCAATTTGTCCAATTTAATTTTCGAAGGTCTTAATAGAAACCGCTTGGCCCTTGCACATGAGCCTCAACTCTTCCAATTCACATTTTTCATTAGACTGTTACAGCTGTAGTTGTTGCTTTGGTGCATATTGTGGTTGTTGAAAACCATGGGGGTTGTACTGCTTTGCTGGATACTATTGATAAGGCTGTTGAACCGCATTCTGAGTATTGCTCCAGTTAAAGTTAGGATGATTGCGGTTGTTAGGATGATAGGTGGTTGGTACAGGTTGCTGCGACCTCTGAAAGTTGCTCACGAACTGAGTTGATTCACTAGAAATGGCACACTAATCAGTCTCATAGGCACCAGCACAAAGCTCACAGATACTAGTAATCTAATCAGCTCCATAATTAGACAGAGAATCCACCTTCATCGTCAAAGCCTTAAGTTGAGCAGCTATAGCAGTAGCTGCATTCAACTCCAGAATTCCTGCTACCTTGCGCTGAGATAGTCTCTGAGTAGGATTCCGGTATTCATTAGCATCCAACAGTTCAATCAATTCATAAGCTTCATCGTAGCTTTTAGCCCACAAGGCTCCTCCTGATGCTGCATCAAGCATGGGTCTAGAAGTAGCACCCAAACCATTATAGAAACAGTTAATGATCATCCAGTCAGGCATCACAAGACGAGGACACTTCCTAAGCATCTCCTTATATCGATTGTTAGGAATATGTTATGAACTTGATGATAAGTTAAACAAAACACCTTAGTAGATTTAACTTAGTGTATTTTGTAGCACTCGACGGATGATTCAATATAGTCCCGATGGATGAACTTTTTAGTTCCAACGGATGACAAATTAACATCCATTGAGTGAGTAGCTTATGTAACAAATAAGTTTTGTAGCACATTTCTGCAAGCAACATTGTGTAGATCCTGTAGGAGTATATGAGTCATGTTGACTACTAGTGGATATACAGAATAGGGTGACTAATTGTAAATATAAGATGTCTTGTAATTCTATATAAATGAAATGGAGTCAAGTGATATAAAAGACTCCCGACGGATGGTTCACAAAGACTCCCGACGGATGATCAACAAAGCTCCCGACGGATGACAAGCATAGTCCCGACGGATGATCTAATTCAAATAGTTGTTGACAGTGACAACATAATCACATGTGTTGGGTGTTTACAAAAGGAATGTGGCAGCCTGTTAAGCAGGAATTTGAGAACAAAGAAGCATTACCATTTCTATGCAATTGTGAAGATATTCAAAGGTGCTGGAATAGAGTAGTGAAGTAGCAATGGGTTAGACTAGATATGTTTTGTCTTATTGTCATGTAAACTTGGTGATATATAAACCAAGTGTAGCAAGTAGAACAATTAACTAAGCAAGCCTATTTTCAGAGAAACAAATCAAGCTGTATTCTGTAAGCATTTCTCTATAGTTTAGTTGTTCAAACTTATAAGCAGTTGTGAGCTATTCAAAGCTTCGCAAAGTTCTCATTTGATATATATATATATATGGTGGATACTTTCAAATCCACCAAAAAGTTTTTAAAGCTTGTGTTTTTATTACATAGTGCTTTGATTTTATCATTCTTTTATTCCGCACCATTGCTAATCAAACACTGTTATATTTATCAAGTTAGAACTTTCTTTATATTTGAAAAAGTAGTCAGAATTACATTCAACCCCCCTTCTATAATTCTTGTTGTATTGTTAGGGAATAACAATTGGTATCAGAGCAAGCTCTTGAAGAACAAAGAGTATAAAGATCACAACAAACAACAAGATGAACAAAAAGGATGTTAGAGTAAAGATTCCATTTCTGGACAAAGACAACTATCACCACTGGAAGGTGAAGATGCACCTACATCTTCTTTCTCAAGATGAGGCCTATATGGACTGCATAGAGAGAGGTCCTCATGTACCAATGAGAGCTGCAACTTGCAATGAGCCATCTGTTCCAAAACCTAGGCATGAATGGTTAGACCCTGATATTGAGCAAGTCAGGAAAGATAAGAAGGCCATTAATATATTGTTCAATGGAGTTGATGGTGATATGTTTGATAACATCATTAACTGTTAAACAACCAAAAAAGTTTGGGACGCAATCCAGATTATTTGTGATGGTACTGAGCAAGTAAGGGAGAATAAGATGGAGCTACTAATTCAGCAATATGAGCATTTCCACTATGAAGAAAGTGAATCTCTCATTGATATTTTAGTAGATTTCAAAAGCTACTAAATGCTCTGAAGTTGCATTGAAGAGTCTATCAAACGAAAGACTTTAACCTCAAGTTCCTTAGATCTCTTCCAAAGGAGTGGAAGCCAATGACAGTCTCATTGAGAAATTCACAAGATTACAAGGAGTTCACCTTGGAGAGACTGTATGGCATCTTAAAAACCTATGAGCTTGAAATAGAGCAAGATGAGAGGATGGAGAAAGGAAGGAAGAAAGGAGGGTCCATAGCACTGGTTTCTGAGTTAGAGAAGGAGAAAGAGATGAGGGTAGCAGCTGTTGAGTCTACATCAAAGGTCTGTGAAAGCAAGGGTAAAGGGCTGGTAGCTGAAAATGAAGATCACTTGAGCCAAGATGACATGGATGATATTGATGAAAACCTAGCATTCTTATCCAGAATATTTTCCAAGCTCAAATTCAAGAAGAACTTTGGAGCAGCTAATCCAAATAGAAACATAGTTGATAAGTCAAAATTCAAGTGTTTCAAATGTGGCTTGGCGGGTCATTTTTCCAGTGAATGTAGAAAGTCTGATTCTAGTAAAAAGAAGTTTGAGCCTGTTAATTATAAATAGAAATACTTTAAGTTGCTCAAGCAAAAGGAAAGGGCCTTCATCACACAGGAGAATGATTGGGCTGCAGATGGATTGGATGAAGATGAAGAAACAAGTTATGTCAATCTAGCTCTAATGGCCAAATCCGATGAAACAGAAACAAGTTTTTCAAGCAATCAGGTAATCACCACTAACCTAGCACATTTATCTAAAGTTGAGTGTAATGATGCAATAAATGATATGTCCACAGAATTATATTACCTGTGTGTTACACTTAAGTCCCTCACTTAAGGAAAATGCTAAAATTAAAGAAAACAATTTGTTTTTAAGTGAGAGGAATAATGTGCTAGAGTCTCAGTTTATTGAATTTGAGAAATTAAGAATTGAGTGTAAGATTGCTAAGGATGAATTAACTGAGTCCTTGAAGAAAGAAGAGATTTTAAAGAAGCAGCTTGAACGAGAACAGGAAGTGATTAAGGCATGGAAATCATCTAGAGATGTCCATGCTCAAATCACTAAAGTTCAAGGTATTGAGTCCTTTTGTGATGTAGCCTGGAAGAAGAGTAAAGAGAAGCTTGAGTCCAATTTGGTTGAAGGATTTTTTTACAGATGTGGACTCGACGAATGATGAAAATCATCTATCGGATAATCAAAAGGATTATCCATCGAGTGACAAAGAGCCACATCCATCGGCTGTGAGTAAACCAGTTAGCAAAGCTAAGCTAGCTAAGTTGAATGAGAAATATGGATCAGTTTCTAAGAACTTTATTCAAGGTGAATCAAGTCAAGTCAGGAAGGAAAAGAAAGTTAATTTTTGTCATCTGTCTATCAAGCAATTGAATAACAGATTGGAAAAGATTAAGGTTAAAACAGAAGCTAAAAAGAAAAACAATAGAAATAGGAAAGTAGGAAACAACAAACATAACAACTACACATCTGATAAATATGCACCAAGAAAAATCTTTGTTAAGTGTGGTAATTTTAATCATTTATCTGTTAATTGCAAACTTGCCATGCCTACTCCTATGTCTGCACCCTCTTCTTTTCCCAACATGACTGCCATGCCTACCATGCCTATGAATGCTATGTCTGCTCAAAATATGAATGCATAATTTGCTAATATGCCATTTGCACCTAATCCTTTTTATGCTGCATTTAGTATGCCTCAAACGCCATTTAGCATGCCTTATTGTAATAACATGTTTGCAAATAGCATGCCTTTTCCTGTTAACCAAAATGTGCATGATAATTTTATTTTAATGACCGGTTTTAAAGGTCCAAATCAGATGACTAAGGATGAATCAGAAATTCCCAAGTCAAATGAGATTAAACCTAAGAAACCAAAGAAGAAAGCTAACAAGGTGGGACCCAAGGAAACTTGGGTACTAAAATTAACTTGATTTGATTTTGATATGTGCAGGGAAACATAAAGAATCTTTGGTATTTGGATAGTGGTTGCTCAATGCACATGATTGGAGATTCTACCCTGCTCATTGAGTTCAAGGAAAGAGCTGGCCCAAGTATCACTTTTGGAGATGACAGCAAGGGTTATACTGTGGTATATGGCTTGATTTCAAAAGATATTGTCATCATTAAAGAAGTTACCCTAGTGGATGGTCCCAAGCATAATCTGTTGAGTATCAGCCAGCTTTGTGATAAGGGCAACTCAGTTACTTTCAATTCAGAAGCCTGTGTTATGACAAACAAAAAGAACAACAAAGTGGTTCTCACTGGAGTGAGAAAAGGGAATGTGTACTTAGCTGAATTCAACTCATCTAATGCAGAATCAGTCACTTGTCTTCTCAGTAAAGCAAGTCAAGATGAAAGTTCGATATGGCACAAGAAGCTGTCCCATCTAAACTTCAAGACCATGAATGAACTTGTCAAGAAAGAGCTGGTTAGAGGTATTTCTCAAGTGGAGTTTACTAAGGATGGATTGTGTGATACCTGCCAGAAAGGAAAGCTGATCAAAGCATCATTCAGATAGAAGCTTGATTCAACAATTTTAGAACTTTTACAATTGTTGCACATGGATTTATTTGGACCAGTCAATGTGTTGTCAATCTGAAGAAAAAGATTTTTCCTAGTAATTGTGAGTGATTTCTCAAAGTTCTCTTAGACATATTTCCTAAAGTCCAAAGATGAAGCTAGTGAAATCATCATCAACCACATAAGGCAAGTCAACAATCATCATAACTTTAAAGTAAGAAGAATCAGGAGTGACAATGGAATTGAGTTCAAGAATTATGTGATGAGATATTTTTGTGAAGAGAATGGGATTATGCATGAGTTTTCTACAGCAAGTACTCCACAACAAAATGGAGTAGTGGAAAGAAAGAACAGATCTCTTATTGAAGCTGCAAGGACAATGCTTGAAGAATCAAAGTTGCCAACATATTTTTAGGCTGAAGTTGTGAATACTGCATGCTACACTCAGAATATCTCTTTGGTTAATCAAAAAAAGTGCATGATACCCTACCAATTGTTCAAGAATAGGAAGCCAACTCTAAATTTTCTTCATGTCTTTGGCTGCAAATGTTACATTTTAAGGAATCAAACTGATCATGATGGAAAGTTTGATGCTAAAGCAGATGAAGAAATTTTTGTTGGATATGCTGTGGGAAAAGCATATTGGGCCTACAATCTAAGAACCAACATTGTTGTGGAATCAGTACATGTTGTATTTGATGATAAAAAGATTGAAGGACTGCAAGATGGAGATTTCCATGAAAGTCTCAAGTTTGATAATGTGGAGATGGTTAGTGATGACAGTGATGATGAAAATGATCAAAAAACAGTGACTAAGGATAATGCAGAAAAATCTACAACTAATGAAGCACATAATTCAACATCTGTCGAGTTATAAAATGTTTCATCCGTCGGGAGACAATCTGCCTTATCTGTCGGGAGATAATCAGCTTCATCCGTCGAGATACAGAGTGCATCATCTGTCAGAACAATGACAGAAGCTCAGAGTCAGAACAGATCACCTACATAAAGTACCCCTCTCTCAATCAAAGATTCACAAACTCAAGGGGAGTTTCTCATAATCAAAACTTAGTCACACATCTAGACAACAATGAGGCATCTTCATCTAGAGCTAATCTACCTCAACAAAGAAAATGGACTAAAGATCACCCTTTTGAGCTTATAATTGGTGATGCATCTTCTAGAGTTCAAACAAGGAGAGCAACTCAAGAAGAATGTCTATATGGCAGCTTCCTTTCTAAGGAAGAACCAAAGAAGGTAGAAGAAGCTTTGTTGGATCCTGATTGGATTTTAGCTATGCAGGAGGAGCTAAACCAATTTGAAAGGAATAAGGTATGGAAGCTGGTACCCAAGCCTAAAGGAAAGAATCCAATAGACACCAAATGGGTATTTAGAAACAAAATGGATGAAAATGGCATAGTGGTCAGGAAAAAAGCTAGATTGGTTGCTAAGGGCTATTGTCAACAAGAAGGAATATATTTTGATGAACTTTTGCTCCTGTTGCAAGACTTGGAGCTAACAGAATTTTCTTAGCCTATGCAGCTCATGCCAATTTCAAGGTCTATTAAATGGATGTCAAAAGTGCCTTTCTGAATGGAGATTTGGAGGAGGAAGTCTATGTCAGTTAACCTCTTGGTTTTGAAGATCCAAATTTTCCAGAATATGTCTACTATCTATTGAAAGCACTTTATGGACTAAAGCAAACACCTAGAGCCTAATATGACACTTTATCAAAGTTTCTTTTGGAAAATCACTTCACACGAGATACTGTTGATAAAACTTTATTCTTTAGAAATGTTAATGGCTCTAACATACTTTTTCAAATTTATGTGGATGATATTATATTTGGCTCTACAGATGAAAAACTTTGCAAAAAGTTTGCCAAATTGATGCAAAGTAAGTATGAAATGAGCATGATGGGGGAACTAACTTACTTTCTTGGTTTACAAGTTAAGCAAGTTAGTGATGGAATATTTATTAGTCAAACTAAACATATTCATGATCTTTTAAAGAAGTTTGATCTAATGGATTGCACATCTATAAAAACTCCCATGGCCACTGCAACTAAACTTGAATTAAACACTACTGAAGTATGTGGATATTTCAAGCTATAAGGGCATGGTTGGCTCACTTCTGTACTTAACAGATAGTAGGACATATATAATGCTTGCTACTTGTCTTTGTGCTAGGTTTCAGGCTGATCTTAGAGAAATTTCACTTAGTAGCTATAAAGAGAATTTTCAGATATCTCAAGGGAACTCCAAAAAATGGCATTTGGTACCCTAGAGATTCTGGTTTTGATCTAACTGGTTATTCAGATGCAGATTATGCAGATTGTAAAATAGACAGAAAAAGTACAACAGGAACCTGTCAATTTCTAGGGAACAAGCTTGTGTCCTGGTTCAGTAAAAAGCAAAATTCAGTTTCTACTTCTACAGAGGAAGCTAAATATATTGCTGTTGGTAGTTGTTGTGCACAGATTTGGTGGATGAAGAACAAATTATTGGACTATAGTCTACAAGTGAACAGAATTCCCATTTTCTTTGATAACACAAGTGCAATTTCCATCATTGAAAATCCAGTATAACATTCAAGAACAAAGCACATAGACATCAAGTACCACTTCATTAGGGAACATGTGATGAATGGTATTGTTGAACTTCTTTTTGTTCCAAGTGAAAAGCAGCTTGCAGATATCTTTACCAAACCACTTGATGAATCCATATTTTCAAGGTTGGTAAGTGAGTTAGGTATGCTTAATTATTCTTGAATCATTTCAGATATTTTTGCAAGTTATATTGCAGCCAGAAACTTAATTGGTTTTTCTACTTTGGATGAAATTTTGGCTAAGTCAAAATTTACATCTCGACGGATGGTCATTATCCATCGAGTTTGATCATCCATCTGAATATTATTTATCAATAAAAATTAATTACTTTTATGGATTATTTTATAACCCCACGGATAATTATTTTACTCTCTCATCCATCGAATTGACTCAATCTTACTGTTAAAACTCTGAACATTATCCATCGAGTATACTTACAGTCTGTAAGTATAACACAACGGATAATTGATAGAATTTTGACAGTTTATTTATTTTTAAACGGCTCTTTTGGGCTATTTTGATTGTTTACTTAATTTCACTTTATTATTTTTTGACAGTTTATTTCTAAGATAGTATAAAAGCAAAATTCATTTTTATTCTATTCTTTTATCATTCTCAAATCAATTACTCTAACTTCTTTCTTTTCCAAAGCAAATACTCTTTCTGCAAATTTCAATACTTTTAACAATGGCACCAGTAGTCAAAATCATGTCCCAGTCTGGATTCATTTATGAAAGGAACAACTTCGTAGCTCTTGTGAACAAGAAGATTCTACAATCTGGAGACTTTCATAAAATGATGGACTTTGTGAAGAGTTGCAAACTCAGTTATGCTATGCTGGAATCACCCACAATCTACTGTAAAGTTGTGGAGGAGATATGGATAACTGCTGTGTACCAATATTCTGACAAGACCATAACTTTCTCTCTTAAAGGTAAGCAATTCTGCATTAATAGTGACATTATCAAAGCATGCTTTAAAATTCTAGATAACACTACTACTGTTCCACACACTGATGATAATTTAGTTACCATGCTAAATTCTATGGGTTATGCACTTTCAACTTCTAAGTTAAGTGAGATTAGGAGGCTAGGTCTTAGAAAGGAATGGAGCTATCTGTGTGATGTGGTAACTAAGATATTTTCTGGTAAAGTGAGTAATTTTGATTCTGTTACCATTGTTATGCTTAACATGCTTTACATGCTAGTTACTGATAAGTACTTTAACTTCAGTGACATGATCATGTTTGAGTTAGGTTATAAGTTAGGAGAACTTAATAAGAGAGGTAAAAGTGTCTAGTATGCTAGATTCTTTATGATGCTTGCTAACCATCTCATTAAGAACATTTCTATTGAGAACCCAACCAACAAACTCAATTGTTGGGTTCAAGAAAGGAGAATTATTACAGATCTAAACAGAGTAAGTCACCACAAAGAGGTGCCCCTCTTCTACTTTCCAATCATGGAGGACCCTCAGGTAAGTGAGATAAGCATCATTGTCTCCACTCTTCCAACCTCACAAATTTCTTTGCCTTCAAGTGTGGCTATGACATCTGTGTCAATGACCCAACTGATGCCTACCCAAGCTACCAAATCAACAATTTCAAAATCCAAAGCTAAGAAAGCCCCCTCTGGTTTCTTTCAAAAGAAACCAGTTGCAAAAACTACTAAACACAAAGAGGGGAGTGTGAAGGAGAGTAAGTTAGGTGAAGGACAGGGTGAAAATCAAAGAAACCCTAAGGAAAAGGCTGGTGAGATTAGTGTACCTAAGCCTAGCCACACCACAGTTTCCCAACAAACTGTGGTTATTAATAAGGAAATCAGCTCAATTCTAGTTTCATCCTCCCAAAAGGATGTTACTATTGAAACAAGCTCCCAACCAGGAGCACGGGCCAAGAGGGTTAGGGACACAAGCTCACCATAGACTTATGCCAAAAAAAGATCTAAAACCCTTGGGGATGCACAGGGAACACACATAGTGCAAACTAGATCTAAAGACTCAGTCACTGTACCATCTCAAAGTCAGCTTGATGTGGCTCCAACAAATGTGGAGTCAGCCAAAATCATTAATCATTGAAGCACCTGAAACACCAAATTCACCCACACACTCACTGGATGTAGACATGATTCATACATTACTTCCAAATTCTCCATCTTTAACTCTCTTGGAGAAGCCAAAAATCCAAGCAAGTGAGCATCATCTTTTAGATGATTTGTTAGCTCACTTGCCAATTCTTTCAGAGTATATTGAGACATTTGTGCCCAAATTTTCATCAATTTGCACAGAGTCTACAATAGTCTCCACTCCAAACTCATTCATTTCTTCTATCCCGGTGGATATTATTCATCCGTCGAGTAGTGGTTGTATCCCGACGGATGTGCCTAACAGCAGTCATCCGTCAGCTAGCCAAACTACTATCCCGATGGATGTTCCTTATCTGTCGGTTCTCTCCGCACAACTTCAAATACAAACAATTGTCACAAGTGTAGATGACCTAGTAGTAGTGTAATCACTCTTAGAACTGAGGGCAGGGAGTGAATTGAGTGAGAGGCTGGGTTGCTCCCAGGCAAAAGGAAATGAAAGGAGTGAACCAATGCAGACCATTTCTTCAGGTCTTGCAAAAATGAGTAAGGGGAGTCCCACCTTAGATGGTGAAGGTGAGGGTGTGAGGGTGGGAAGCCAAGGGTAGCCCTTGATGCAAGAACAGAGAGAATATGAGAGAAATGCAGGTACAGGAGACATAAGGATGTACATCATTGTTAGTGAGTCAATGAATGCCAATGATGCAGACAAAGAGAAACTATCTCAACATGATCAAGCTGTCATATATTCCATCTCTTTGGATGCTGAGGCATTTACTCATCATGTTCCAACATATCAACTTTTGGCTGGACAGGGCAATGAAAATGCAGAGAAGATGCTGAACTTGGTGCATACCACTCAATCAATACAAAGAGCTAGGGATGTCCATCACAGCCATGCCATCTAGAGCTGGTGATGATGTTGACTATGGTACTGGTGAGGCTGTAGATTTCTTTGGAGATGATGATGATAGTAAAGAGCTCATGGACATAGGGGGAAGAAGGCCCTAGTTCTAGATCTGGACTGCCTTTCTGGGCATTCTCCAAGGAATGTGATGTTCAACATTTCAAGACCACTCTCATCCATCAAATTCAAGAGACACATAATGGTCTTCAATTCACTACAAATGCTAGCACCATGAAGCTCTTAAAGCACATCTCAATCACTACACTTACATCATATTCAAGCTCTCCAACACAACCAGGATGTCACTCTATCAAAACTAATATTGACCAAGTAAAGAAGGATGTCTTTGAAAGATTGGATGCTAAACTTCCAGGTACAACAATTCTTGACATTAAGAGAGAGCTAAGGGAGAATTCTAATCTTGTCACAAAAGTGGATTCCCTGGATGCAAGGCTGACTGCAATGGAAGCCTCTCTAATAGCTATTCATCTTTATCAAGCACAGCAAACTCAGTTACTGCAAAAGCTGGTGGCTGCACAAACCTCCACCTCCACTCTACTTGATGATAACAAAAAGGGGAAGAAAGAACTAACAATTCAAGTCAATCAAGCAGAGCCAACAAGTGAGGGGGAGCATGTGATAATGTTCAGATCAGTCAAGTAATTGTTCCAAAAATTACTCTGTCAAAGTCACTAGTATTGGACATCATTGATCTGATCCAAATAGCAGCTACTAAACTTGATTCAAAGACAAATCTAAAGATGCTTGATGTTGCAACTGTTGAGAAGGAACTAGATGAGAAATGGAATAAGATTGATGCAGCTATTCAGGAGAAATTTGGTCAGCTACGGAAGTTGGACAAAACTTTTCATCACCATTCTCAATTCAAACACATCTCAGTGCATGAAATGAGTCTAGGCAACTTGGAAAAAGGCCAAAATTCTTGCATTAAATCACCAAAGGCAAATTTGGTCATGAAGCCTAAAAAAACTACTCAAAGTTCTTAGATAAAAATCCCGTGGATCTTGTGTTTGAGACACCTAGGCCAGATGAGAAGAAGCTGTTGGCTAGGTCAATTGCATTTTTTAAATATCCAACTGATTCAGCACTCAAAAGAAGAATTACTAAAATCTACAAAAATGGTAAGAAAATCTGTGTGGAGGATGGACACCCTCTGTTTGTAGAAGCTAAGAAGGAAGAGAAGGAAAGAATCAGGAAAGAAAAGAAGCAAGCTGCCTTAGATTCTAAGAAGCTCAAGCAAAAGAAGGAACAAGCTGCTATCTTGGCCAAATTTTAAGCTGTGAAGACTACAACTGAGATCTCTGCACAACCATTTGTGATTACTGAACCTCAAGATCTGAAAATACAACAGGAATCACAATAGAAAAGAAGATTCAGATACAAGCTCCATTCCAAAAGAAAATTGGACTTTAGTGATGAGGAAATGGAAGACTACATTCCCAAAAAGTCTACAACTTCAACTCAGACATCCAAACCCTCAATGGTACATGAAGAATTCAAGGTGGATCCAACTAAGAATTTTCATGGTGAGCCTATTATTCCCAAGGATGAGCCATTAGACTGGGAAAGTCTGCCAATTCCTGAGTTCAACTTACATATCTTCAACAAACCAAAGAAGACAAAGATAAGAGCTACCAAGATAATCAATCTTGTAACTCTCAGAACCAAGACCGTAACCAAATCTAAATCTGCAGTCAACAAGGAAGATCTGTTATACATCTGTAACATCAAGGAGTGTTCAGATTTAAATCTCTACTTGGATTAAGTAGTAGAATTAAGAGGAATTGATTCTCACAGACATCTTCCTGAAAGATTGGTGTTTAAGTACAAGGCAGGGAAAGAAATCACATGGCCTCTTCACAGGATTTTAGAAGAAAGCCAATATGTACTAATAAAGATCTACTCATCTTTCAAAAAGAACTTTGGATTCAATGTGACTGCAAGGAGATTGGTTCTGAAGAAGATTAAAGAGCTAAGGAGTAATAAAGCCAAAGATGCACTTCCAAAAACTCTATCAATTCCTTTCACTGGGAAGAGAGTGCATTTGAGGCCTTATTGGTTGATGGAATTCATGGATGATAAGGGAGTTAGAAGATTCTTCAGACTGGATGACCAGTTGAGTATCTCCAGCAATGAGACTCTATTGGAAATGCAAGAAATGCTGGATCTATCTGAAGGTGATGAACTTGAATTCCATAGAAAACTCTAGAATCAAAAAGAGGAGAACAATAGGAAGCTTGGGAAGAAATTCAGACAATCAAAAAAATAGACATATCTGCTCAGACTAGAGGAGTACCTTGATAATTATTTTGAAAACTCTTTGTACCCTTTGATTTGTTCAATTTTCAATAAATCATGTAGCATTTATCAGTTTTATCTACTACTTTTTAATCTGTATTTTTAGGGTGTTTTGTTATCATCAAATTTCTCTTAATTTATGGCTACAATTCCAGTAGACATAAATTGGAGGAGGTTATTAGGAGTATGTTGTGAACTTGATGATAAGTTAAACAAAACACCTTAGTAGATTTAACTTGGTGTATTTTGTAGCACTCGACGGATGATCTAATATAGTCCCGATGGATGATAGATTAACATCCGTTGAGTGAGTAGCTTATGTAACAAATAAGTTTTGTAGCACATATCTGCAAGCAACACTGTGTAGATTCTGTACGAGTATATGAGTCATGTTGACTACTAGTGGATATACAGAATAGGGTGACTAATTGTAAATATAAGATGTCTTGTAATTCTGTATAAATGAAATGGAGTCAAGTGACATAAAAGTCTCCCGACGGATGGTTCACAAAGACTCCCGACGAATGATCAACAAAGCTCCCGACGGATGACAAGCATAGTCCCGATAGATGATCAAATTCAAATAGCTGTTGATAGTGACAACACAGTCACATGCGTTGGGTGTTTGCAAAAGGAATGTAGCAGCCTGTTAAGTAGGAATTAGAGAATAAAGAAGCATAACCATTTCCATGCAATTGTGAAGATATTCAAAGATGCTGGAATAGAGTAGTGAAGTAGCATGGAGTTACACTAAATATATTTTGTTTTATTATCTTGTCTTATTGTCATGTAAACTTGGTGATATATAAACCAAGTGTAGCAAGTAGAAGAATTAACTAAGCAAGCCTATTTTCAGAGAAACAAATCAAGGTGTATTCTGTAAGCATTTCTATGTAGTTTAGTTGTTCAAACTTGTAAGCAGCTGTGAGCTATTCAAAGCTTCATAGAGTTCTCATTTGATATATATATATAAGTGGTGGATACTTTCAAATCCACCAGAAAGTTTTAAAAGCTTGTGTTTTTATTACTTAGTGCTTTGATTTCTATCACTCTTTTATTCTACACCATTGCTAATCAAACACTGTTATATTTATCAAGTTAGAACTTTCTTTAAATTTGAAAAAGTAGCCAGAATTACATTGAACCCCCCTTCTGTAATTCTTGTTGTATTGTTAGGGAATAACATCGATCCTAAGCCTCACATAAAGATTCTCCAGATTGTTGAGCAAATTGAGTTAGTGCATTTCTGATTGCAGAAGTCTTCGTCATAGGAAATAATTTAGTTAAGAACTTTTGAGCAAGATCCTCCTATTTGGTGATAGACGATGGCGGTAGAGAATACAACCAGCACTTAGCTTTATCCAGCAGAGAGAATGGGAAAAGCCTCAACTTAATAGCATCTTCAGATAATCCATTGAACTTGAAAGTGTCGCAGATCTCGATGAAATCTCTGACGTGCATATTGGGGTCTTCTATCGGAGAACCCCCAAACTGAACTGAGTTATGTATCATCTGAATCATGCTCGACGTGATCTCAAAGGTATTAGCCATGATGGCTGGCCGAACAATGCTAGACTGAATATCATTGATCTTCGGTTGAGAGTAGTCCATCAAAGCCTTTGGATTCGCTTCTAGTTCTCCCATTGCAACAAGAGCTTCTTCTTATTTCTCAACTAAGATCTCTTCTTCAACTTTCTTTTGACTATAACTTCTTCCTCAACTTGATCTAGTGTCCTCTTACGAGACCGAGAACACGTATGCATACACGCTCGATAGATTACCTGAAATACGATAAGAAAATAAATAAGTAACAATATCTGAGTCACTAAACTTTAACGACCAGTGATGACAAACAAATAAACTAAAAATTAACACTGAAGTCCCTCACAGTGGCACCAAAAACTTGTTAGGGCTAGAACACGCGCTAATATTCACGCAAGTATATGCGATCACAAGTAATATAGAATAAATTTTAGTTCGTTCCCACAGGGACTGGTTTAGGTTAATTTCAATCAATGTATCTATGCAACACTAGTATGGTTATTATCCAATGCTAAGATGAATATAAAATTGAGATTGTTCATAACTACGATTAACTAAGAATTATACTAAAGAACATAAACTAGGATATTAAAGAGAGTTGAATAATATATGACACAAACATGGGATTCTAACTTCATTAAATACTTCATTCAATAGCCTTTTTCGCTCTTAACCTTAGCATGTAATGGTGATGACACTAATCAGATAACACGAAACTAATAAACGCCAACTTTCATTGTATGAATACCATACTACCAGACATCCACAAAAGAGATAGAAGCTGAATAGACACCAATTATATTGAGACCCTATATGTCTATAGAATTTGACAACATAACGGTTTAATGCACAAGTTATCTATCGTGATTACATAGGGCAAGTAAGATGGTTAAAATTACCTACGAATCATGCATAACAATTGTACATGAACCTATGCTAGCATGGCAAGTTCTAAACCCTTAAATTCACTTTCGCTTCATTAAAGATTTACATACTATCTTATAAGTTCGCGACGCTCGCAAGACGAATAAGCACGACCAATACTAGGTTATCATACAATCACCACACACTAAGGTATCGAAACAAATTAACTAAGAAAATCCATAAATAAATCCGTTAGAACCCCACGATAACGATTAGCCCAAAATCGGGCTCATCATCAATGTGGGTTCCGATAAAAACATGGTATAATAAACGTAGTCTTTATATTTAATAAAACCAAGTACGAAACAAGAGTATAGGTTCACGAATAAGAAAACTAGCATCCAAAATTAAAACTTAAAACAAAGAATCACAAGAATAAACTAGATCTTCTTTGCCTTGGTTGATTTGTGCTCTACGGTCTTCTTATGCCTTCTCCTTATGCTCTGGTACGTCTTGTTATGTAAAAATGACCTTAAATTATATTTATATAGTAGCCCATGCAAATTAGAAGTCTTCTGGATCAAAATTAGAATAGAAACAAAATTTTCTTTTCTCGGCCTGGCGCGGCCGCGCGCTACTACAGCGGGGGCGCACTGCATCTCTAAACTCCTCGCGCGGCCGCACGCTTCTTCAGCGCGGGCGCACCGTCTCTCTGGAAAAAAAACTGACTTCTTCCTTTCTTGCTGATTTGAGTTGGTCTTTTCACGATCTTTTATTCTAGACACCATCCTAAAACCAAATTAGCACTAAAACCATGCTAATTGACCAAGTTACCTGGTAAATGCCTGAAATGTAAAAACACTACAAAAACACGTTAAAAATACTAATAACTTGAGTACAAAACATCAATCCAAAGCTTTACGGAGCGTTATAAAATGTCATAAATACCACTCAACAAATATTCAGACGAATTTTCCGTTCGATTCGTTGGTTGTTTAAACGATTTGATTCTGCAGATAGGTTCCCGGAAGCAAGAGGAGTGATTCTTGATAAATTGAGTCATTTATGGGCCATTTTTCTAGTGGAAGGACAAGCTCCAGTCGCCGTTAATGGCGACTGGCCGGCAGGCAGTCGTCGGGGACGATGACAGAGGTGGCAAACTTCAGTTTGGCCCCTGAAGTTGTCCCTGATTTACAAATATATTATTCCAGTTTTAAACTTTTACAAAAATAAGATTTATATTTTGAATCTATATAAAAACAGGATCTTGTTTTAATTATTTTCAAAAATAGTATTTTCTTATATAATTATTTTACAGAAAATTGTTTTTAATTATTTTTAAATTCCAAAAATTAATATTTATTATTCTGTAAATTATTTTTAATTTGAAAAAATATCTAAATTATTTAATTAATTAATTTTAGTTTATAATCAATTATTTAATTAGTCAATCATTTAAATATTAATTGATTAATTGATTTAATTAGATACTAATTAATTTTAATTGATTATTTAATTAGATTTAATCATTTCTTTTGATTTAAAAATTCTGAAAAATAGTTTCGAACTTTAAAATATTATTTTAAATTATTTTCAAGGCTCAATAATTATTATTAAATTATTTTAAAGTAATATGCGGGTGTTCGAACCTTGTGATTTAATTATAAAATAATTCGGAGACCCGTTTTAATTCCGAAAAATATTCAAAAATTCGTATTAAATACCTGGAAAATTATTTTAACCCCGAATTTTCTTTGGAAAATTATTTTGATCAAATATCTTATGTGCTATGTGCTAAACGTGATCTGATTGATGTTTAATATACTTGTATGTGCATTATTTGATGGTTTTATTCATAACTTTCAATCCGTAAGTCGGATTTGGGTGAAACGAGGGGTAGATAGGAGCCTGTAACGAATAGAATAAGATGAGAATAAGCATTGATAAATACATGTGATGTCTAATATAAGAAGCGAGACGTAGAAAGGGGAAGTAAGTGGTCAGTGAGTGGGATTCAATAAACGAGTACAAGTAAAGTGAAAGCGGATTGAGATAAGGCAAGTATTTTCGAAACTCCCTTCATATATATTGCAAGTATTTCCGTTCATTCTTGTTATACTGCAATTATTTCTTGAACCATCTTGATATGTATTAAGATAGTTCTATGTTATATTGCAAGTACTTTGAAGTACTTAACCCTGTTAACCCTGTTGATCATCCTGTTAAATAACCTTCTCCACTTCCTTATACTTCCCAACTGTAAGATCACAATTGTTAGGCCCTCACTATTGAATTCCAATCCGTAAATATTAGTTCCCTAAGAGTTAGGTTCCAATCATAAACATATTTTGAGGCGAACATTGTTAGTTCCAGAAGTATCAAGTTAGATACCAAGGATAGGGGCCGAAGTATCGAGTTGGATCCCTAGGAATCATCTTTCGAAATTTTGAACATTACAAACAATGATTAGGGATAGGGAATTAGATATGGTGTTTCTATTTATTCCTCACTGTGAGTGTGTGATTATGTTTTGTGTATCTCACAAGTATTTCACTCTTCTCTGCACTCGTGTTTACACTCATTCTCACAAGTGTATCACTCCCCTCATAGCTCCAAAATTCAGCTGTACCTACAAGGAAAATCAACGTAGCCATCCTTAAGGAGGTCACATGTGGTACAATGGGAGTTCGCAAGTCCCTATCCTTGTTAGACTTGTTAGATGAATCTGAGTCATAATTTACATTTTGCTAGTTTCCCTTTGTGGGTTCCAGATTTGAACTCTGGGAAGGTAAACAATGATCCAAATAATTTAGCATAAAAAACAAAGTTCCCTTACAAAGTCTGTGAAGACATTTCCTTGTGACTCATCAGGTAAATCTGAATCATTGTCAACAAGTTTCCGATCTGCACCTATATCAGACCCACTATCCGCAGATGCATCCAGGGAATTTAAGCCTGGGAAGGTAGACCCGGACCACTGACATATGGCTATTGGATCAATATCCTCTCCTAACACCTATAAAGGAAATTGATCCATTAAAGAACCTTGAACAATAAAATCTGACCTTAAAATGGCTGAAACTCTTATTTTTGTCAACTCTTCCTTTGTGTGTGTAACCTCTCCTTGTGCATCAAAAATTGTTTATATTTGAGGTGGTGACACTATATCGGATACCCTGGCCGACAGGAGAATTTTAATAGACGCGCCCTATTAAGAAGATGAGTCTAGTAACTACTTTTGTGCCTTTTCCACCATTACATCATTTTGAGAAGATGTATGGGGGCTAGCAGTTGCCTCAGTTTTGATACTATCCAACTTTGTAGGAGACAGAGTTGTTGGGTTGACCTCAGAACCTTCTTTATATGGTGCAATAAGGCACTTTCTCCCTCACGCTCATTCATACTTCAATTTATTGGTAAGAGAGTGTTGGTTGGTTATGTTTCTGTGTTTGTCTTTATAGTCTGGGATAGAAGTTGCGGGTTTTCAACCTCATGTCTATCAATAACGTATTATTCACATTGTGATGCCCTCCAAACCCGGGTCAGAAGTTTGGGGACCACAACACACACACACCATATTTAAACCTGTATATAAAGTATTATATGCATTGACCCTTCTTTATACAACCACGGATCGCAACATGTTAAAGTATGAAAGCAAGCCACAACCTTAACTTTTATTACATCGTACCAAATCCCAACTAGTTCAACTTACAACTGCTAATGATATCGTTGTTACAATCTTGCATAACTCATCTATATTATAAAGCTCCTGCTAGCTCGATCCAGCTTAACCGGAAACCCTATCTCGCACTCTAGACAGGGAATCCTTGTTACCAACATTTTCCTTGTCAACTGTTGAAAACATAAAAAGGTTTGCAAGAGTGAGCTAACTAGCTCAGCAAGTCATAATAGCAATAACTAAGATTAAACAATAATCAATTGAAATGATTCACAAGAATCACGTTTTCGAATAAGCAATGATTATAATTGGATATTCATTTTTTATTTTAAAAACCAAGGTTAAGCTGCTGATCAGTCACGCACTAACCCCGAGCAAGGCTCCCGGTTTTGCTCTATATCCTAGATCCAAGGCACGCATTGGCCTATTATGACCACGAATCTGGTCCGACCACGAATCTGGACCACATTTATAAAACCATCCAATTCTAATACAATTTAATATCATAACCAATGTAAATCAATAAGCTGAATCATAAACAACATTTATCTTGAAGCATAGGGTGATTCACAATACCATGAAGGCATAACAGGGAATTCAAAAAAAAGATTGGCTCTCAAGAAAGGAAAGAATCAGATAGTAGAAGACCAAAGGTTCAAGAGTTCCAAGAATTGGTCTTCTTGTTAAACAAGGAATAAGGGTGGGTATATTAAGAAATTCAATATCAGAGATCAGTATGTGGTAGATATGTATTTATGGGGTAGTATCGTATGTGTATGGCTCATATTTGGAAATTCAACAATTAATGGTTTATGAAGAATAAGGCTTATGGCTCAAGATCAGTAAGAATCAGGGTTCAAGGTTAAATAGTTTAAAGTGCTTGCAAAATAAAACATGAGTTATTTTGAATAATAGCGACATATTATGAAACAGTTTGAAAATATTTGCAATATATCTTGAAGAAGGTTCAGAAGTACTTGCCTTATCACTGAAGATTTCCACTTTACTTGTACTCATCTAACAATTTTATTCATCAACCACTTTCCTTCTCTTTCTATGCCTTGCTTCTATTTATCAATCATTTGCCTTCTCTTTCTACGCTTCGATTCTATTTATGGATCACTGGTTTCTTTTTCTATTCCTTGTTAACTCTGCTAGGCATCACAAATATCTATCAATACTCATTTTTATATCATTCTAATCGTCACATAGACGTCATAAGCTTCTATTTACCCTTCATTTTACCTAAATTCGATTTATGGATTGAAATTTATGACTGAAACAGTCAAACAATATCCATATAGGCATATAACACATCAATCAGATAGCACATAGCACGCAAGATATTCAATCAAAATAATTTTTCAAAGAAGATTCGGAGTCAAAATTATTTTCCAGGTATTTAATACAAAATTTTGAACATTTTTCGAAGCTAAAACGGGTCCCCGAGCCATTTAATAATTAAATAATAAGGTTCGAACATCCGAATCTGACTTTAAAATAATTTTATAATAATTATCGAGCCTTAAAAATAATTTAAAATAATATTTTAAAGCACAAAACTATTTTTCGGAATTTCTACATCAATTTTAAATAATTAAATCTAATTATTAAATCAATTAAAATTAATTAATAATTAATTTAATTAATTAATTAATCAATTAATTAATTATAAATTAATTAATCAATTAATTAAAATAATTAAAAACTAATTAAAATTAATTAATAAAATAATTTTGATTTATTTTTGAATAAATAAATAATTATAACAATTTTTTGAATTTAAAAATAACTAAATAAATAATATTTCGGATTTTTAAAATAATAGAAATATCATTTTTAAAATAAAGTAAACAGAAATCCTGTTTTTGTGAATTTTTAAAATAGGAATATAGAATTTGTAAACAAATGAAATTATCAGGGATCAATCAGCAATTTCCCCTTCTCCGGTCACCTTCTCCGGCCTCCAGTGCTACCGGAGTCCATGGCTGCCGCCATGGAGCTTTTCCGGTGGCCGGAAAAGTTTCCAGAAACACGTAAAATTAATAGGAGGTCATCTCCTTTTCCCCATAAACACAGCTATGCTCTCAAAACTTGTAAATAATTCACGGTTCAATCAGAAAATTCATTCCAAGTTTCCGCCGCCGATGGGCTCATTTTTCCGGCGAGTTAACTACGGTTACCCTCCGTTCATGAAACTTACATCATTCAATTCATTTTTCAACGATCTACAACTCTGTGTAATCAATTTTATATAATAACCCTAAAAAAAGAAACACCTAATTTTCAATTAAGAACATTCATACCAAGAACCCTAATTTCATTTCTGAGATTCAAACATCAATTTCTATATGTTATTGAACTCTATTTTTGACATATAATATACCAAATTGACCAGAAAAATATTATGTACCCAATGGAATCATCAAATCATATCAACAACATCAAGAACAAAATTTCATAATTTAATTCATAAATAATTCGAATTAAAATAATTAAATCAGAAAAATAACTTGATTTCTGCATAAAAACGAATGGTTGATTATGAAAGTACTTTTCGAGAGCTTCATTTTGATATATTACACGCCCTAATCGAAGTTCGATAATGCTTTCATTCGTGCGTTTGATTTTCAAGAACGCGATATTAATTCAACATTTTCTCTGTATTTTACGGGGTTTTATTGACTGATTATGATTATACGAATAAAATGAAATAATAAAAGGGCTATATATTTTTGGAATATTGGTTCATTTTGGATCGTTAAATTAGTTACTTAGCCGCTAAGTAACTGCAAAAAAGATCTGATTTGATACCCGTATTGGATTAAAATCCAAACCGGGCTTCTTATAAAACACTTTATAAGAAAATAATGTAATAATATCCCGTCTTTCGAGAATACAGGTTTTGTTGATTCACCAAAATAATTATCGTATCGGAAATCTTGCGTCGGGACGCGCACAGGTCAAACCGCAATCCAAATTGAAAAGGTCAAAACACGAAAAATGTCCGGATTACCAGATTAGGTTAGGAATGAGTTTTTTGGAAGAGTTTCGTGTTGTAAAAACGTAAAAACGGTTGAAGTTGGATGATTCCCGGCTTTATAAAATAATTTCGTAATTATTCAGAAAATAATTAATAAATTCATAAATCAATATAAAATCATATAACAGTCCAAAAATTACCATAAAAATATCTTAATTATCTATATTTTATTATGGTCATAATAAAATTAACATACTTATACTTTATCACATATAAGCATCCACATATCCATACCAATCATCAGATGATTCACCAAAAATCACATAATAATCATATAAAAATTATTTATTCATAAAAATAATTACACGCGATATCCCGGATATTATATCCTTCCCCCCTTAAAAGGATTTTGTCCTCAAAATCATACTAAAGATCAGATAATGATACATTCAAGTATCTCACTTTCATTTTCTCAGGTTGATCCCTTAATCTTACAACTTTCATAACTTTTGCCCGCAGCATCACTCATTACTTAACAGCTTCTTGCTAACATCATATTCTATCTGTTGCTCACATTACTCAACTCAAGTCTCCATTTGATATATAATGGAACTAAATTACTCTTCCCAAATATACACATATAAATACCCTATGAATCTACTAAACATGTGGCGGTGAAGCCAACTTACTTACACTTATCCTGACTATTTTACTGTCTCAAAAGGACCAGCATAATGCTTACTAATTATCTTTTCTTTGTTATTCTAGTAATTCGTGCTCATGAACGTTTGTAATAGCTACTGGTTATTAAACCCCATTCACATATGTTTCTCTATTCAATTAGCTTAGTTTATAATCGCTTCCAATCATATTCCAGGCTCTTTAATCGTTCTTTTAATCTTCTCGCTCATCTGCGAATATTATACTGAAACCATGGCGTACTCGATTATTAACGTTCTTGAAATTACTCCAGAGTTAAGAATTAACGAGACAATCTCGACTGAACATGACTGACGCACAAACTTATCACCATATTTTATTTTCCTTAAATCACAACCGAGTATATTAATCGAGCGAAGATCTCTTACCATTTTGAAGAAAGTACACTAACCTGGAGGCATCACCGGCATATTTTTAACCCATATTATTACTTAGTTTGGTTCTAAGGAGTTCTCATACGAAACTGAGTGCAATGCTTTCCTTGACGTCTAATCACATATAACGTTTATTCTTTCTTTATGCCATATTATCAGAGAGTCTCTTTTTTTTCTTTTTTTGACATGTATGCCTCGTATCATCCCCTCGGAGTAACATGAATTTCTTGAGCTATCGTCGTTCAACCAAATTCCTATCTTTTTAGTTCCGCCTTACTTAATGCCCGTTCATCTAGGAGTGGTATATACTATTTTGGTTCGACAGGTATATTCTGAACACTCCCGTCAAATCTCACATCAAACAATATTGATCAATTACAATAAATTTCTAGATCTGATGATGTACCATCATTTCTTCAAGCAGCATCTAGCTCATTTATTGGACAAGCTGTTTATTAATAAATGAGAATGGTTAGGTGTGAATAACCTATCAATAATAATGCAATTAACGCTTTCCTCACATTTGGTTCTCAGGTGGCATCACCATGACGTTTCTTGGCAAAATATATCCATCTAGTCTTTGATGTCCCGCCTTAACTACTTGATACGTGTAACATTTGCTAATCTATCCCACCATTTCTTTCTTCATATCTGGCCACCAATAATTTTCCTCTAAATCGCTATACATATTGGTCCTCCATGGATGGATTGAATATCTTGAGTTGTGATCTTCTTGTAAAATTCCATTCTTCAATTCTGTCACTGGTGGAATCCTAAATTCTGAAATAAAATCTGGGAATGCCTTGATCATCCTTTTGAGTATATATATATTTTTTCTAACAATTATTATCTTGATCTATTATTTCCCCTTGACATTTCTTTACCTTCTCTAGCAATTCTGGCTGAAAAGTCATACTATATATTTTTCCATTGTTAGGTTTGCAAACTCTGGCTTCCAATTTCAACTTTTGAAATTCCTTGTATAATTATTTTGACACTGTCAACACGTTCGGTCTTTCCTTTCTGCTTAATGTATCTGTTACTACGTTTTCCTTTCCTCGCATATTATGAAGTTTCTTTATCACCCTTTTGATTCCACTTCCTTTTCTATCTCCGTTCTTCATTCTCATAGCTTATTCAATACCGAACTCTTGACATTAATAATCATTTTGTTGTCATATCAAATTAGATATTAATATGAACTTTGATGCTCACAACATCCCATTCTGAATTAAACATCAATCATATGTATTAATACCACTTTCGATATTTAACAATAACCTAAGTATCAACATCAATCGAAAACTGAATTAAAACTGTATCTCACACTTTATCCAAAACAGAAATACTTGAAAAATCATTTATTGTATGATTATCACAACAATTTAGAAACAAGACGTCCTTTGATAAAACTTTGTTGTAGATGATAACATCTCCTTGTCTGTCTAATGAAATCCATATTGGTGTAGTTATTAATCTCTGCATTATTCCATCTCCCTTCTTCCTTTCTTCACATTGCTTTATCTTAAATCTTTATTTCTTGAAAACATTATTCTCACTTGTCTATACAAATGACTTTTTACTTCTCTTGTCCATTATGAAGGGCATATTTATCCAAGTAAAATCTCACATATTTGCAGCAATTTCTGAATTCTACCAGCGTCCTTACTTTTCCCCAATTCCTCATTATTTTGATTTCGGATTTGAAAGTCACATCAAAATTTGAATTAATCTAATTGGAATCGATTTCCAATTAACTGACCATTAATTGGTAAAATTAGCCAATTAACTCACTTAATTGATCAATTGCACAAAGTGCTGACTAGCTAAATGAAATGAAAGACAAATTATATATAGTCGAATTGGATGTAACAACCCCTTTCAAGAACTGATATCATAACTAATTGAAGTATCAACATGAATATCTACGGAAGTATACTTCCCATTTTTAAAAGTAGGGTATTTTCCAAAAAAATTGGGCAGCATCTCATTTATATCATTGACTACCAGTAGGACTCAAGCCGACACCAACAATCAATCAAATAACCAACAAACAACCCTCAAATATACCAGTCCACTTTCACTTTCTAAACTCACCATTTCACTACCTCATGTAATATTAATCAGTACAACCCATGTCTCTAATTCAACTTTATATTATAGCGAACAATTCTTATTATACCATGCCTTTTCTCATATTCTCTGATTATAACAGAATATCACTACTGAGTACAATTACAAATTATTCCAAAATTCTTCTAGTTCATGTTTCAATTCAAGCTCTCTACTTAACAATTCGTCCATCCTTGGCAATATACACTTGTTCTTATTAATTAACTTGTTCAACCTTTGATGACCAACACCTGGTCTCAACCAACACTTTTAAAATCTTGCGAATGAGTTCATTTGGTTTTAAAGCTTCACATCTTAAAAATTATTGTAGTCAAACCACCATACCTTCATCTCCCCTTATGCCTTTCCATATTGAACCTTCTTTGCCGACCCAGCTACAAGCATCAATTTTACCATAACTCACTTACTTGGGTGGGAAAGCCCAACCATCCCTTGATGAATACACTTAAAGTTTATTCGTAACTAGCATTTCTTCGATCTTGAATCTTCATGAAAAATATCTTCCACATGATTGAGGTATGCTTCATCTTCACAACATATTAATTGATTACCTGGTTATTATTAAGAATTTCTTCATCCGCTTCTACTGTCCAATCACTCATTTGCCTTATCTGATATACGCAGCTTCATTTGCTCATTCCTCTAGTTAATTTACCTTATACGGTCTGCTAATTGCTCCAGTTCATGCCAAAATCTCATACTTGCAACGTATCATGTATACAAATTTCCGCCTTTGATTTGATGTCCTCGCCACAATCCTGTTATCGGCATAATGATTCTTCTTTGCACGTACATGTCCACCATCCATCGGCTTGCAATTGTCCACACTTATTACGTAACTTTATCTGCTACACAGGTTCATTTCACTTCCTTTTTAAAACATTCAAAGGGTAGACCTTACACAGGAAGTAATTTGTGTATATGATTCTGATTGGAAACTTTTTGTAAGGGATAAGAGTACAAAGAAACAATCGGAAGAATTTATGAATAAACAAATTAGGATTAAAGAAGAAAGAATAAATAATGATTGGAATAGGAATAAGACAACCATATTAGTACTCAAGATGGCCAGTCTTTCATACCATATGGCACATAGCACATGATTAGGCGGCGTCCCACCAGACACTTTGTCAGTTCGACAAATCGTCACACCATAACACTACTTATCCCAATTAGAAAACAATATTTTGAAGAAGGAATGATTTGAAAGGGATTCAACAATCACCTTATAAAGCTGATCATGAAAGAAGTTCACTCGAGATTTATAAGAATTATAGGAAAGAATGATATCATTGGTCGTTATCCACATTATATCTGTTTACAGCTTCGACGCTTGCTCGATCAATAGATCCCATTCCGAGTCATATATTATCTTTAGAAAGTTCTCTGAATTGCTTTCTTAAATTGATCATTAAAATAAATTCCAATGTACTGAGTCTTGTATCTTTCGCGCTAAGCTTCCATGTTTATAATTCAACTTTATTTGCAGTCTTACGAGATTTACACTCATAACTTCAAATTTTGCTTATGTTGCTGATCGTTCAACTTGTCGCCTCTTTTGCTAATAACTTTCTTCCATTAGAAAGTCTAGAGATTTCCTTAATCTTCTTTGCTCGTACTCAGCTTCTCGTGAATCAACATATTCCTAATACTCTAATCGTCTCAGAAATTGGATGAACGGTTTCTCCGTAATAGCGGTTCCACTTGGCCTTCTAAACGAACCATACTAATTTCTAGAACAAGTATTCATCTGGATAATCTGAATCTTATAACAAACAAGAAACTCAAGTAGTAGTTTGACAACCATGTTTTTAAAACTTATTTTGTTAAGAAAATCTCTTTTAAAAACTAGTTTAAAATTTTGAAAATCATACACCTGGTCGTTATTACTATATGAGTTGGTTGTCGTTCTTTTCAACCACTACAAAGTATTAAATTGGGAATAAAATCTGATAAATCTCATTCATTTATGTATATCCTTCATCCCTCGTTGGATCCATTTTACCTTCATTGGTCGACAAAAATTCCAGTTACCGTTGCATATTATCTTATTCATAGCTTTTCTTCAAATCTTTCATACTGGTAATACTCTCATTATTACTTTGTATGATTACTAAGTATAATAGGTCTATTAGACCAATTTTATAAACCAAAATCGGTTAATATCGCATCTCATTACTACTATACGCATCATGTTTGATCATAACATCATCATCTAATTCCAAGAAAACACTCGATCTCCAATCTTCTCAAACTCCTTTGAAATCCATCTAGCTCACTTCATAAGATAATCATAGGTAGCATACTTACTAGTAGCTCCATATAACCTGTTAGCGGCTATCATCCAGAACACACGCATCATCACTCAGGTTCTTTCTCACATTTCTTAATACCTCGTGTACTCACCATGTGTTATAGTTTTTGAATCCATCCTTCTTGTTATTGCCAGTGGACTAACAATGAGATTTACAGAAGGGGGGGTTGAATGTAAATCTCAAAACTTTTTCAAGTTTTGAGCAATTTGTAAGACTAAGTGTTTGAGTGATCAAATGTGTGTGAATTGCTTGGAGCTGATGCAGACAGATATATATTTAAACACAAATGTAATGAACACAAAGAACTTAAAAACTTTTCTGGTGGATTTGTTGTTCCACCAGAGATGTGTTATTTCAGAAAATCTGTGATTCAAAATTAAATCACAGCTGCTTCCTAGTACAAACTAGATGATTTTCTCTCTTGATATTTCTAAACAGCTCAGGGAAAATTCATATCTAATTACTAGTTACTACTTGGTTTATATAACACCAAGTTTACAAGTGAAGACAAAGATAAAGTACAATAAGACAATAGTTCTCTA
This sequence comes from Apium graveolens, assembly GCF_009905375.1. Classification (NCBI taxonomy): domain Eukaryota; kingdom Viridiplantae; phylum Streptophyta; class Magnoliopsida; order Apiales; family Apiaceae; genus Apium; species Apium graveolens. The sequence continues at coordinate 273,151,285 of NC_133651.1, forward strand.
CTTGTTTCTGTTCCATTTTTATCCAGTGTAATATGGAATTATCTGTTGACTTTCCATTATGAACCAGACTAAAAACGGCTGCTTTTTCTGTTGTTCCTGAAATAGGCTACCACATCTCTGTCAATCCATGTGCCTCTGTCAGCTTTGTTAACTATCACTATCAACTGCTATGAGACTGAGCATCTGTTGAAGCTTTCATCCGTTGATGACTTTATCCGTTGATGCTCTAGCAGTGCATCCGTTGAAGCTTTCATTCGTTGATGGCTTTATCCGTTGATACTCTAGCAGTTGAAGCTTTATCCGTTGAAGCACTTATCTGTTGATGGATATTATCCGTTGAAGCATTAGAGACATCCGTTGAAGCTTAGTTTCTTATCCGTTGAAGGTCTTCAATATCCGTTGACACTTCTTCACTTATACAAAATTACAAGGCATGAAATATTTACAACTAGCCCTCCTATTTGTACATCCATTAGCAGTCAACATGACTGATTATCTCCTAACAACATCTAAGAATTACAGCTTGAAATCAGAGAGTGAGATGTTCTACAATACCAAACTTATTGCTAAGTAAGGCTACTCCTTCAACGGATAGACAAGATGGTCTTATCCGTTGAGGCTACAAACACTAGATTTCTACTTAAGTGTTTTGCTGAACTTATCATCAAACTAATACACATATTCCTAACAATCTCCCCCTATTTATGTCTACTAGAACTATAGGCATAAATTTGGGTTTAGCTTGATGATAACAAAACACTTAACAAATATATAAACTGTAACAAAGCAGAAATTCAAAAGTGCTGCAAAAGTGTATATGCTGAGATGAAATTGAAGAAATACATTGTTTCCAAGGGTGCTCCTTTAGCCTGAGCAAATTACTTTCTTTTCCTTTGATCCCTGGTTTTCTTTCCTAGCCTCCTGTCATTCTCCTCTATTTGAAGTTGAAGTTGTCTGTAGAATTCAGCTTCATCTTCTTCATTGATATCTAACTTAGATTGCATATCCTTGAGAGTTTCATTACTGGCAATCTTTAGCTGATCTTCAATTCTGAAAAATCTTCTGACTCCTTTGTTGTCTCTGAACTCCATCAACCAATAAGGTGATTTGTGAATTGTAATACCTCTCTCTTGAATGAGTAAAGTTCTAGGCAAGGCATTGGGTTCCCTCCAAGTTTTCCTTATGTTGGCAATCTTGTTGAGAATCTCAGTCCTGGCAGTTCTGGTAAAGCCAGAATCCTTATGTATGGCTGAGTAGACTCTAATCAAGGTAGAGTAGCCTTCATTCAGAATTCTGTGAAGAGGCCATGTTCTTTCCCCAGCTCCTTTGTATTTGAACACTAGTCTTTCTGGTAGCTGTCTGTAGGCAGCTATTCCCCTTACATCCTCCAGCTCATCCAGATAGAGTTCAATGTCTGAAAATTCTTTTATGTCACAGATGTGAACATAATCATCTTTAGAGGTTTGAGGTTTAGGCTTAGGTTTCTGTGTGAATTTGATTGAGACTTTAGAGGGTGTTGATTTGATTCTTCTTTTCTGCTTCTTTGATGGTGGAGAAGAGGTTAGGAAGGTGGGCAATTTGATGGTGTCCCAATCAATTGGTTCCTCCTTGGGAATGATTGTTTCACCATGAATGTTCATGAAGGGGTCAGGTACAATGGGTTCAGGAATAGAGGGTAGTTGTTTGGATATTGATTGGGTTTCTTCAGTCTTATCTACCTTCTTTCTCTTTGCATTGACCTTCTTTCTTTTCCCTTTCTGCCATTCTTCCTTACTTATTTCCTCCATCTCAGTACCAACCATGTCCCCCATAGCTTCATCTTCACCTTTGTCTTCAATTTCTTTCTGTTCTTCAGCCTGACTTGACTTTAGCTATTTTTCAAGCTTTGCTTGTGCTCTTTTGTCAGCCTTTAGCTGTTTGGCTTCTTCCTTCAACCTTTTGGTTTCTTCCCTCTTGGCTATTGAGAATTTAGGATGTCCTTGCATCACACATATGCTCTTTCCCTCTCTGAAGATAATAGCCATGTTTCTCCTTACAGCCTCATCCATGGTCTCTTTGAGATATGCAATACTTCTACCTAAAAGCTTGTCATCATCAGCTTTTGGAAGAGGAAAGTCCACCTCTTTTAGAGGATTCTTTGTAGAGTCCTTATTGGATCTGTTGTTGGGCTTGAGAACCATAGGTTGCAAATCTTTGGAAGAAGTTTCTCCATCCTTATGCCTCCCTACTGGCTTGAGTTCCATAATAATTGATTCCACTTTTGTGCTATGCTTCACAGATTGTGATTGAGAAGTTGTAGAACCAAATATTAGTTGCATCTTTTCATCAATCTTCTTCCTTTGCTCTTTGACTTGCAATTCAGCTGCTGCTATCTGGATTAGATCAATTCCATCTAGCTTTCCTTTGACTTGAATTGGTGGAGAAGTTGTGATGACAGGAACTAGCAATTGAAAAATCTGAACTGTTGTAGATGGCTCTCCTTCCCCTTCCCCTTTATTCTCCCCCTTTTTGTTATCATCAAGGGTAGGGGTCAAGCCTTGTGCTTGTGCCAGCTGCATGAGTAGATTTGTTTGAGTTTGTTGATTCTGAAGAATGGTGACCATAGAGTCTTCAATGATTTGAACCCTATCTTCCAATCTGGCCAGCCTCTTGTCAGCATCAGAGGCCTTCCTCAGTCTCCCCAACAAATCTTGCATAGTACCATAGGGTATAACTGAATCCAATTTCTCAGCATTGTAGGATTTCAGATCAGCAATGTCCAGCTTGAGCTCATCCACACTTAGATTTTGCTGGTAATGCTGCAACTGCAAGAGATGCAGAGATTCCAGATGAGCTTGAAGAATTGCCTTGGTACCAGCATCCTGAGTCTCCTGAATGGCCTACTGAATTGTCATGACTTGTTTGACCAAAGTGACACCAAACTCTCCTGGTGTTGATGGTTTTGCCCATGCCCATGCAGGAAGATTAGGAATAGAACTTGGGCCTGCTACTCCCCCTAAGTTCATGCTCTCATTCAAAGAATTAGAGTCATCATCATTAGAATTTACTCCAAATTCTTCAGATGGCTCACCAGCTTGAGAAGGCAGCCTGTTGACAGCAGCTTTGTCTCTGAGAAGAGATTCTGAAGTGTGTACAATGTGTAGTGTCTGTTCTACCTCCACATTGCCCTGTGCAACCAATAATTGATAGGCTGAAACAGGGGGAGTAAAAGTGTCAGCATCCAAGGAAATGTTATCAATGACAGCTTTGTAGTGTTGCTGAAATTGTCTTTCCTTATCTGCATCATCCACTTTCATTAACTCACTAGCAATGGCTGGATCCACCCTTATAGCTTCTGTACCTGCCTTTCTCTTGATTTCTCTCTTTTCTTGCATCAGGGGCTCCCCCTGGCTCACACACACCCTCATCTTCACCTTCTAAGATGGCACTCCTCTCACTTACTTTTGCCATGCTGGAAGAAATAGCATGCATTTGGTGACGCTCAACCTCTCCTTTTGCCTGGGAGCAACCCAGCCTCTCACTCAAAAAATCACTCCCTTCCCTCAAGCCTAAAAGTGATTGTACAGTTGCCATGTCCTCTACAGTTGGAGTTGTTTCTGTTAAGTGTGTAGAGGCCATCAACGGATAGGGAGTATCCGTTGAAGTAGAAACTGATGGTATCAACGGATAACTGCTGTTAAGCTTATCCGTTGAAGAACAACCACTTGTCAACGGATGAGAGATATCCGTTGAAGAAGGAAATGATGTAGAGATAGAAAGTGATATAATTGTTGAATCTGTGTAGATTGATTTTAAGTGTGGTGACACAGATTCTGCAACTACATCTGAAAGAATTGGCTGATGATCCAACAAATCATCTAAAAGATGATGATCACCAGGTTTTGAGTGGGGCTCCTCCCTGAGTTTTAATGAGGGAGAATCAGGAATTGATGTGAATATCATATCCACATCCAGAGAGGGTGTTGGAGAGTTTGAGGAATGATGTGTTTCTATATTGAGAGAATGGGGCTGTGATTCCACATTTGCTGGAATCACATCAAGCTGAATTTGAGAAGGCACAGATACTGGTGGATGTATATGTGCTGTGTGTGTCCCTTGTGTGGAAACTAGGGTTTTGGCCTTCTTCTTCCTTGAAAAGGCTTGAATTCGTGAATGTGTAGCTTCAGTGTCCCTCCCTCTTTTGTTCTGTGTCCCTGGTTGGGGACTATTTTCAATAGTTACATCCTTTTGGGAGGATGCAACTAGGGATGTGCTGGACTCCTTTTGAACCACTACAGTCTTTTGAGAGACTGTGGCTTGGATGGATTGGGTACCACTCACCTCTCCCACCTTATCCTGGGGGGCTTTTTGATGTTCACCCCTCCCCTCACCACTCACACCCTGTTCACTCCCTTCAGGGTTTATGGTAGTTGTTACAACTGTTGTCTTTTGAGAAACAACAGAGGTAGGTTTCTTTGACTTGACTTTGGAGATTTTAGATTTAGTGGCTTTGGTAGGAGCCTGTTTGGACAATGACACAGGTTCCATAGCCACACTAGAAGGCAAAGAAACATTCGGGTTGGAAATAGTAGGAGTTATAGAAACATTTACCTCACTTACCTGTGGTGCATTCATGATTGGCAAGTATACCAATGGCACGTGGCTGTTGAGGTTCATTCTCAAAAGGTCTGCAAGGACCCTTTTCTCTTGTGCCCAGCATTTGAGTTTATTATTCTCATTGGATATAACCAAACCTTCAGCAACATGGTTAGCCAATAACATAAAGAATCTAGCAAAGTAGATGCTATGTGGTCTATTAGCTTTGTTACCTAATCTGGAACCTAATTCTAGCATAACACAATTGCTAAAATTAAAGTACCTATCAGAAACTAGCATATAGAGCATATTAACAAGAGATGAAGTGATAGCATCAAAATTGCTAATCTTCCCAGAGAAAACCTTAATAAAGGCATCTCCAAGAAAACTCCATTCTTTCCTAAGACCTTTCCTTCTAATACTACCTAAACTAGCAGAATCAAAAGCATAGCCTATGGAATCTAGCATAGCAGAGACATCTTTATCAGTGTGTGGTGTCATGGCATTATTCTCAGGCAACTTAAAGCAAGATTGTAAATCATCACAATTAATGCAATAGTCCTTACCTTTGAGAGAGAAGGCAATAGTCATATCTGTGGAGTTGAACTCTGCAGTTGTCCAAATCTCCTCAATCACTTCACAGTAGATGGTTGGGGCTTCCAGCATTGCATAGCTCAGTTTGCAGTTCTTGATGAAGTCCATCATCTTGTGATAATCAGAATGGGCTTCCTTCTTTTCAACCAAGACTATGAAATTATTCTTTTCATAGACAAATCCTGTTTGAGACATAATTTTGACTACTGGTGCCATTGTTGTGAGTAGAGGTTACAGAGAAGAACTTGAGAATTGAGAGAGAAAGAGAATGATAATTGCAAGAAAGCGTAAAGTGAAAATAAGAATTCAATTGGGCTTTTATACTTTCTTGAATTAAAACACAAATAAAATAATTAAATGATACTTTTAAGTAAGTGAAAGCCGTTCAGGAATAAATGAAACTGTAGAAATTCTGAAAACTACCGTAAATACAAATACATACAACACTGTATATCTGTATCAACAGTTGAGTAAAAGAATCAACGGCTGTGACTCACTGTCGTGACACATCAACGGATAAGGTAAATAGTTATCTGTTGATGAACAACCCTATTTTATCCGTTGAAGGATAAAATTTCCAGAAATGTAATTGTCTTTCAACGGATAATGAATATCCGTTGATAGAACAATTTTGGCTTTCAAGGGATAGGGAATATCCGTTGATAGGATAAGTCTTGATTAAAGCCAACTTTGTTCTTGCAGCAAATTCATTTCAGGCTACAAGACAGATTACATAGATGACATAGATTATGAATAGTTAAGCATACCTAACTCACTTACTAATCTTGTGAATGTTGATTCATCAAGTGGCTTGGTAAATATGTCTACAATTTGCTTTTCACTTGGAACAAAATGAAGTTCCACTGTACCTTTCATCACATGTTCCCTAATAAAGTGGTACTTGATATCAATGTGCTTGGTTCTTGAGTGCTGCACTGGATTTTCAGTAATGGCAATGGTACTTGTGTTGTCACAAAATATTGGAATTTTGTCAACAGTTATACCATAGTCAAATAACTGGTTCCTCATCCACAGTATTTGTGCACAGCAACTACCAGCTGCAATGTATTCAGCTTCAGCTGTTGATGTGGAAACAGAATTCTGCTTCTTGCTGAACCATGATACAAGCTTGTTTCCTAGAAATTGACAGGTGCCTTTTGTGCTTTTCCTGTCTATTTTGCAACCTGCATAATCTGCATCTGAGTAGCCAATTAGATCAAAACCAGACTCTCTAGGGTACCAAATTCCTAGATTTGGAGTCCCCTTGAGATATCTGAAAATTCTTTTAATAGCCACTAAGTGAGATTCTTTAGGGTCAGCTTGAAATCTAGCACAGAGACATGTAGAAAACATAATATCAGGTCTACTGGCAGTTAAATATAAAAGTGAGCCAACCATGCCTCTATAACTTGTAATATCCACAGACTTTTCAGCCTTGTTTAATTCAAGCTTGGTGGCAGTGGCCATGGGAGTTTTTGCAGGTGAACAATCCATTAAGTCAAACTTCTTTAAAAGATCATAAATATATTTAGTTTGACTAATGAAAATTCCACCACTAACTTGTTTAACTTGTAAACCAAGAAAGTAAGTTAGCTCTCCCATCATGCTCATTTCATATTTACTTTGCATTAATTTAGCAAACTTTTTACAAAGTTTATCATCTGTAGATCCAAATATAATATCATCTACATAAATTTGTACAAGTATCTTAGAGCCATTAACATTTCTAAAGAAGAGAGTTTTGTCAACAGTACCTCTTGTGAAGTGATTATCTAGAAGGAACTTTGATAAAGTCTCATACCAGGCTCTAGGTGCTTGCTTTAGTCCATAGAGTGCTTTCAACAGATAATACACATGGTCTGGAAAATTTGGATCTTCAAAACCTGGAGGTTGGCTTACATAAACTTCTTCCTCCAATTCCCCATTTAGAAATGCACTCTTGACATCCATCTGATAGACTTTGAAATTGGCATTAGCTGCATAGGCTAGAAAGATTCTGATGGCTTCAAGTCTTGCAACTGGAGCAAATGTGTAACACCCCCAAATCCGGGGTCGGGGATCCGGGTTATCACGAGTTCCATTTCCCTTAATAACACCCAATCTTAATACACAATCAACTACTCTGTACTGTGACCCCACAATAAACACACACAGCACAAGTTATAGTCTCAGAGATGAATATCCAAAAAAATAATCACAAGTCGTTTTATTCCACAATTATATGTCAATACACCTTAAAAAGGTTTCTGAATAAATTTACATTTCTTTGCCATTATTACAATTCATAATTATACATAAGTCTGGTACATCATAAGTTGAAAACCTAGCCTATTGGTAGTTTCTACCTCAGCTACAGCGGCCTCAACGCTTCCAGAAAGCTGCGGAACGTTTCCTATCCGCTTGCGAATTGGGAGCTTGGTCCTGTTCATCTTATCTATCTGATGTTGTGTGATGAAAGAAGAAAGCAAGGGTGAGCAGCAAGCCCACCAAAATAATATGTATAATGATTAACAATATATGAGCCTACTCATAATACTCATGAAAGTCTTGGTCAAAAGAAATGAACCAAGTTGATAACTTAATGCGATGAAGTCGCAAAATATTCAGTATATATATATACATATATACTTTTCAAAATATTGGAAGTCCTCTTCCATGCATAATATACACAAAGTCCCAGTGTATAACTGTATAAAAAGTATCGTTGCAAGGTGATCTAATATATCTAACCTTGTCTCAACGTTTTTCTGAAAATCTTTGTCATTCATAAGACAATTATTAACTAGATATAAGTTTAAAAGATGAAGTTACAAGATACTCCAATATACTTATATCTTTTCCAAATACTACTTGAACTACCATCGTTCAGGTTATAATTAATTTCAAAAGTTCATCCCACTGATGAGACCACAAGATAAGACTTGAATAGATTCAATCTTTGAAATATTATTAAAGGAAATGAAGTTAGGATATACTTCATTAAGTTCTGATATATATATATATATATATCCACATATACATCTTCTTTATACATTTCCTGAAAACCTCTGTCATGTAAGGTATGAACAGAGTTGCAATATCCAATAAATTTGGAAAGGAAAAGAATTTTGGCATAAACCAGGTATCTTGCTGATCAGGCAAAGATACCCATAAGTAACCTTTTCTACTAGTAGATGGATGAATTCCCCACTGGTCATCACCCTGGTCATAATAGGACCTTATGCTGGACTGCCACTCAGCCACTTATGCATTTGATGGACTCCCACTGAGCCACTTACACTATCATGAACGCCCACTGAGCCCATGTTGCTTATGCCGACTCAATAGATAGACTTACTTCCCGAACGTTGGGTAAGTAATCAATTCATTTACCAAAACTGCAACCGTGTTGCGAATATAAAATACACCACCGAGCCGGATCCCTCAGGTTTTGAGCGAGTATTTAAATCCCCTTAAAAAGGAAGATCTTAAATATAAAAATGAGTTTTGGGATCCGCTCTAACTTTTAAAAATCATTTTGAAGACTCGAAAACACCTTATAGAGTGTTTGGAGTAAAGCTGATTTAATGAAGTAAATCAGTCCCCAAAATATTTAGAAAATGACTGAATATTATTATTTAAATAATATTCCCATAAAGAATAATCTTTGTAAAAATAATTGAAGTAGAAGTATTAAAACTTATACTTGAAACGAGTATTAAATAACCAAAGATATACTTATATGAAAGTACTATCTTTATTTGAATAATCGAAAATAAGTTTGATTATTGACACCTTATTCTTTAATAAAATAAAGAATATATCTCAGCAAATAATCGGAGTCATAGATCCTCAAATGAATATTCAAATAAAATTCATTAAATAATATAAACTGAGTCATAAGCCCTCGAATGAATATTCAAATAATATTCAGATAATAAAATAAAAGGAGTCATAAGTCCTCGAATGAATATTCAAAATAATATCCATTTAATAAAATAAAAGGAGTCATACGCCTTCGAATAATATTCGAAATAATATTCAATAATAAAATAAAGTTAAAGTTATCGAATAAACCTTATTCGATTAATAGTTTTGAAAACTATGACCATATATATATATATATATAAGTATATATATATATATATATATTTATATCCATATATACAAAATCTACTCGGGATCCTCGACTCCCGGTTTTAGAAAATATTTTCACCTTTGGGTCCCTGTACTAAGGGTATATGCAAATTACCGCTATCCTCTAGCATAGGTATTATCAACTGAATCAACAGATATGTATGGAAAGAATGCGAAACAGGCATGCATATATATATACCATAGCAGCATGCTTCAATATATTGCAACATTTGCTAATTAACCAACATGCATCTATCGCAAGATAATGCAAATACATATACTCATCACAACAACAGTTATAACGGGTAGAAAAACTTGCCTGAGCGACTTGGGGTGATAAAAGGCTCGGGACGAGTCTGGTAACCTATAAACAACAAGTAAGTTGGAATTAAACCAAAGTCACTTATAAATCTGTACTTTAACTAACTTAGACTCTAACGCTTGTTCTGCGCTTACTGACTCGCTTAAGTCACTCGGATACCCTCGGCTCCACCATTTTTAATAATTTAACCTTTACGAGTTTTAAGGCGATTCCTTCGCGAGTGTCTTACCAACTGCCTAACACACTTATCATAAATGTTTCATACTTCAATTAGTCCTTTTTGGTCTTTAACCTATGTTTCAAGGTAAGGCGAGGGGAAAAGTTTCGTTCGCGAAACGCCGTTACTTGAAACGGTCGTTTCTCCTAAACCGTGCATCAGAATCGAACGAACTACATATCAAAACGAAGCTCGTAAAATGAGCTATCTAGACATGGCAATGGTCATAATCTAGCAGGGGGTTCTCGGGTCCTAATGTTATGCACAAAAACAGTCTAAAGAAAATCGGACGTTATGACGGTTATGTTTACGTGATTTCCCAAATTTAAACCAATTCAAACAACCACAATTTCAACTCCAATTCACAACCCAATCAAACCTCCATCTAAACTACATTACAACAGCCCCAAATCAACTCAATATTACCAATTTATTCATCTAAACCAAGTCAAAAAAATGTGACCAAGAACTTCAAATCTAACAAGCATCACTCCTAACTCCAAAATCAACAAAACCACTTACTAAACAAAGCTCTGTCATGAGTACACACTCATTACACTAACCCATCATCTAACATTATGAAATCCAAACCAACAAAACTTAATACTAAGGGTTTGAGAAGTTATATCTTCCTTGGAGAGTGGAGAATCAAGAGAATGGCTTGGAATCACCCTTAAAGTCCTTATCCAAGCTTAATTAAAACAAAATTTCAAGAACACAAATTTATTTCTTGAAAAACACTATTCACCATCTTCTTCCCTGATTTATAGAAAAAGATTGGCTTGGAATTAGAAGCTTAAACTTATAGGAAGTATGTAACTATCCATGGGGAAGCTTAGATAATTACCTTGCTAAATAGTAAGTGGTGGAGCTTGGATCTTCAATTTCTAAGAAAAGAAGCCGAGAGCATGAAGAAGAAGAAGAGAGATTTTTGTGTTTTGCCTTGTTTTGCTTTTGGTTGGTTGATTTTTGTTGTTTGATCTAGTCAATTACCTTGTTGCCCTTGATTTTGTGTGGTTAAAAAGTCACCACATTTCCTTCCCTCTTATGTCATGCTTGCCTCACTTTATGATGTCATCACCCCTCCTTTGTCCTCTTTCTATTGGTTGGATGACATCATCCCCACTAATCCCTTTGATTAGCTTTTAATTGTTTTCCTAATGACCGCTGATCTGTTATACGGTTCGCTTAACTTTCGTTTTCGTTTATCGTTTGAGGGATCATACCCGGGATCTTATTACTTAGGTTCCCTTAACCTTTCTCAATACATTATATTCCTTTTTATGATCCTCTATTATAATCCTTTAATTTAAATCCTTTTTATCCTGCTACCTTATACTCAATTCTTTCCGTATCTATTGGATTTCCGGGAAAAATCAAAGTGTTCGGATTTGGATTCTGACGATCTTTACATACACTTATATCCAATATAAAGTACTAATAAAATCTCAGAATATCCATATCAGAACCCCTACATAGTGTGGCATGAAAAGTTTTCTCATTCAGCAAAAACACTATTCATAAGGGTTTCAAAATTTCCCAAAAATTGGGGTTATTACAGTCTCCCCTCCTTAAAAGGATTCCGTCCCGGAATCAGATAGAAAATGAATAGGGATACTCTCTTAGCATTGCACTTTCTAACTCTCAAGTAATTTTCCAACATTGTGGTTCTACCATCAAACTCTGACTAGTTTGATAACCCTTCTCCTAAGCACTTGTTCCTTTTCACTCTATAACCCTTCCTGGTTGCTCCATATAGGTTACGTCGGGTAGCATATCTATGCGCTCCTATGCCCCTATTTATCTGACATCCGAATTACACTTCCTTAATATTGATACGCGGAACGCATTATGAATTTGCTACAGGTTCGGGGGTAGGGCTAGCTCATATGCTAACTTCCCAAATGTCTTTATATATCCAAGGGTCCAACAAATTGTAGACTTAGCTTTCCTTTCTTTCCGAACCTCATCAATCCTTTCCGAGGGAATACCTATAACAACACTAGGTCCCCTACTTCCCATTCCTTGTCCTTTCATGTCAATTCAACATACTTTTTATATCCATCTTGGGCTACTACCAGCCATCCTCTGATTAGATCTGTTATATCCTTGGTCCTTTGGACCACTACTGGTCTGAGCATCTTGCGCTCTACAACTTCATCCTAACATAAGGGGGATCGACATTGTCTTCCCTCAAGGATCTCATAAGGCGATACCTCAACACTGACATATGATCTATTATCGTAAGAAAACTCAACCCGTGTTAAGTGATCATTCCAATTTCTTTCAAGTCTATTGCACAGACTCTCATTATAGCTTTTAGCATTTGAGCTTTTGCTTCTCAATACCTATTCTTTTCCAGTTCGTAATCGCTACTGCCCTCCGTTCCTAATATTATACTGGTTACACTTTTGCTCACTAGCGTTCTATAACCTTTTAATAACCTCGTCAACCTTAGTATCACGAATGTGTTTCCATTCCACATACCACCACAACTTTACTACTCCTTTTTCAGCTGCTTCTATCTTCGAAAGCTTAGTCCTTCATATAGAAGTAAAAGAATTTATTTGAGAGATCACTATGATCATGAACACTTGTTATATCGCATAGTTAGTACAGAAGGTGGCCAGCCTTTAGTACTTGACAAGCAATTAAACAATAGATGGTATCCTACTAGGCTTCTATCACACAGATAGATAGTCATTCGGCAATACCTCCCCTTATGGAAGGGTTGTTCTTCTCAGCTTACATGAAATGAAAAGAAGAGAAAAAAACGAATTGAAGAGAATTGGATATGTGAAAAAAAAATATACTGCCACCAAATATCTGGCTTGGAACCTACCTCTAAACTATAGAGGTTTGATATAGGAGAACAAAACATATGTGTATATATATCAACATCAAGTATTATCGCATCGCATTTCACATGCTTAAATATTTTTGCTATCCCGTCCATCATTCTATGGACCCACACTCTTCCTCGAGCTTATACACAATCACCTTTGAAACTCCCTCGACATCGAAAATCGAATCTGGGATCTCATTCTATACATCATCGTTACTAGAATTCTATGCTTGCACCGCAACCTTCCTCGTATAATAATACGACTCTCTATTGATAAGAAAGAATAATTATTCACTAGGTAGATACTCTACTTAATTAGTCTATCAATGATAACTTATACACTACCACGACCCGATTAGTGGTACTCAATCTCAACACCCATTCCAATACAACTCTCACGGTTGTAATCAGCTCAATACTTGCAGAATCATTGCTACCTTACTATGGTCCACCACTGACCTACTATCGTCATTCACTTTTCCATAAAATCTTAATATCTAACCATACGGAGTCCATACATGTCGTATCAAATCATTCTAAGGAGGTAACATAATCACCATTCCTGATTCATGAAGAACACTCCTGATCCTGACATACATACATGATATGAAGCAGATAAAATTGCAGAAGAGTTTCACTCAAAGCAACGATAGCAGGTTCTAAATCATATGCCTTAAATAGAAGACTTACTCAAAGGTTCGTCTAGTCCTTTTTGAACCATGGTCCTGGCTTATCTCAAGATAGGACCTTCTAAGGTAGATAGCCCGTTCATGGCGATTACACGAATTATACCTTTACCAACTACTATTACAGTTGGGTATTGCACAGTCATCAGAAGGAATGTCAATCTTCCAAACCATAATACAACCTTCACAGTTTTAACCATCATCACTGTATTCTTTTGGCACACGCGCCTATAATTATCGACTTACCTTTAAAGTGTCGGCCACCTCTTTGGCCTTTCCTGATAGTAAAATTTTCTTACAGTCAATGTCATTTTAACCACCTCCAAATAAATTTTCTACCTTATTTCAATCACAGCTTATGTGAAAATGCTTTTCTTTAATATCTGATGAGTAAATAATAAAAAAAATATCACCATTTTTCCATAAGTTATTGCCTCAGTCTTTAGAGGCTAATCACTGTCAAGACTGACTCTCAATCATACTTAGAACATCTTTTATCTTAAGTCCTAATTGCCCTGCACAATTTCGACCATTACTGGTTCGATCCATACTTTCTCGTGGTTTAACACGTGCCCCACTTGGCAACATTATAATTACGTCATATTTCCTTTATCAATATTTCTATTCTTGAGAATTTTGAATATTACCTTTCTCCTTGTAAAACCTCTAAGGTTATCCTTCAATCGTTCCTCCTGTATTCCCTAGATACAGGGCATATCAAGATACCATTTATTAATACCAGAATCATTGTCTATATACTTCTGAAAAATTTCTCCACTGATTCTTAAAGGTTGTTATTACCTTAATCATTTCCAATTCATACTGTCAAAACTCACACTATCCTTATTAAGGGTGAAATGCCAACCTTTATGCATTCCCCTAGGATTCGTTTTAAGTTACCAATGTTCTATCCTTAATTCTACCTTTAAAAGGTACCTGCATCCTTCCACGAATAAATCAAGTCATATATCCTTGATAGATTATCTTATTCATCATTCCCACCTCGATAGTCTATACCTAACTTCATAATAGCATCCTTATTCAAATTGAGGTCAATCCATATGGCCTCCAAAAGATAACAATGGTCATCCGCTTTTCTTTCCTGATTTGGTAATGATAACATGGATGTTCTGGAAGATATTGGTCATGTTCAACGTGAACTTCTTCTTAATAATTCCTTATTTACTTTTGTTGTTTATCTCAACAGTCACCTCAATGTTGGGATATCTCTCATACCTGGCGTCTCCCTTTTTGGGTATCATGCCACCGGTCTTACATTTCACATTATTGAAGGTCACTTCCTTCATCCAATTTTCCTACTTTCTTACTTTCTTGTCTCTTTAGTCTATCCGCGTCTTATTATTTATCCTTCGAACTATCTAAAGGTTTCCTTGAATCCTCCCAACTTAAAGGGGATGAAATATATGTATCTCTTATGCCCTCAACCATCAATTTTAACTCATGGTGAATCACCCTCATCCTGACGAATGCATACTTTTCTATTTCTATTACTACGAGTCGTTAGGGTTTCCTCATACCCAACTCCCTTATCATACCTCAAACTCTATTGCCTTTATATTCCTTTCTCTTATCATTATTTCATGAACCAACACAACATAAGCATTGATTTCAAACATCCCGTCATTCTGGATTCGTGTCTTCAGAACGAATCTTGACAACTTTTACATCTTAGATTCATAATTCATCATACTCGTCTGCCTTTGTTCTGGCTCTAAAGCTTTTACACTATCTCCTTATCTTTGGGAATTACTTTCCCGAAAACACTTGACTGAACTTAAATCAGTTTATTCTAACCTCTGGCTCCGTGCCTTTCTTGGTCTTTCACCAGCGGGTGGTCTCTCTCTTAGGAGGGTAAGTGACAAAAACAGTCTTTTGTGGTTCATCAATCATTTTGAATCTCAAATGATTCCTATATTTCCTTTAGCCAGGCTCTTGCCTTGGCTGGGTCAGCTTGTTCCTTGGAACTCTGAGAGCTTAGCGACTTAAAGGTCCTGAAAGAATTTCTCACCGCACTGTCTCCTCAGGGTGGTGGTTGGGGATAATAGTCTAAGTTCTTTTTTTTAGACAGGTCCATGAATTGCCGCATAGGAGTGCCGTCTCGGGTCTCCTTTCCTTACTCGACTTTCTGTTTCCTTAGTATGAAATGTTTCATCCTTCTCCCATACTTGGGTTTATCTTATACATTTTAAATCCTCATTTTTCCACTTCATTATGTTATGGGTTCATTCTATCTTGATGGCGACCTCCCTGACTATCAGGTTCAGGGTTTGCTCTAAATCTTATTCCTCAAACTAGCTTTCATCTAAGATTTCATCTTTAAGCTCTTGAACATTTGGAATCCAAATTCTGTAGGAATACCTCATTATTCCCTTATCATCTTTCTCGGTATTAATCTTTTACCTAATTGTTGGCTCTCTGCCTTCATTCATAACTTTTTCTGGCACAATATGTTCTTTTCCGATCATTCGGTCTGTATTGCAATCTCAAACAGCTTTTCGGTACCGGCTCCGGTTACCTTCACTTCTATTTCCATTTTCTCAAAATCTCTTATAAACTATCCCAAA
This sequence comes from Apium graveolens, assembly GCF_009905375.1. NCBI lineage: Eukaryota > Viridiplantae > Streptophyta > Magnoliopsida > Apiales > Apiaceae > Apium > Apium graveolens. The sequence goes on from NC_133651.1 coordinate 273,167,225, forward strand.
GACATTATCATCTTGGGTCTCTCCTTTTTACTAAGGGCATCAGCCACCACATTGGCTTTCCCTGGATGATAAAGAATCTCGTAATCGCACTCCTTGATTAGCTCTAACCGCCTCCTTTGGCGTATGTTGAGCTCTTTCTGCGTGAAAATGTACTAGAGCTCCTATGGTTTGTGAATCTCACACTTCTCTCCATACAAGTAGTGCCTCTAATCTTTAGGGCAAAACTATTGCCACGAGCCCAAGCTCATGGGTGGGGATATCGAATTTTAAATTCCCCTAATTGTCTTGACGCAAACGCGATTATCTTGATGTGCTATATAAGAAGCACCCTAATTCCTTATGCGAAGCGTCACTTACAAATCACAAAATCTCCTTTTTCCATCCGGCAACGCCAACATAGGGGCCGTCACCAACCTTTGCTTCAGTTCTTAAAAGCTGTTCTCGCATTTCTCTATCTATTCGAACTTCTCAGTCTTATGAGTAAGCCGCGTTAAAGGGGCTACTATCTTTACAACTTGAACGAACCTCCGGTAGTGACCGACCAATCCTACCTCTGGTAGTCGACCTAACCATGGTCATCAATTCATTAGTGGTCCTTTTATTCATTCTTGTCAGGATCCTCCATGGGATCCTCCTCAGCAACTATCCCTTCTAGGACAACATCCTCAACCGCTACATCCTCAATATCAACATCATCCGGTCCTGCATTAGGACACTCTATCGGATCCACACTCCGATCTCTAATTAGTAATAAAACATCATCGCGCTGTTGCTCCTCAACCTCAGGGTTCGGAGTCCCGCTACCATATACGATAACGAACTACGCTCCTATCACGATATTTATAAGGGTTCCCATAAGGGTTTTAACTGTCAGTACTACGTTAGGTAGCCCGACTATGAACTTGGCAAGAGTTCTTATTATCTTAGTGAACTTATTATCTTAACGTCACATCATCTCTGAGGTTTATAATGTTTAGCTCTGATACCACTTCTGTAACACCCCCAAATCCAGGGTCGGGGATCCGGGTTGTCACGAGTTCCATTTCCCTTAATAACACCCAATCTTAATACACAATCAACTACTCTGTACTGTGACCCCACAATAAACACACACACCACAAGTTATAGTCTCAGAGATGAATATCCAAAAAAATAATCACAAGTCGTTTTATTCCACAATTATATGTCAATACACCTTAAAAAGGTTTCTGAATAAATTTACATTTCTTTGCCATTATTACAATTCATAATTATACATAAGTCTGGTACATCATAAGTTGAAAACCTAGCCTATTGGTAGTTTCTACCTCAGCTACAGCGGCCTCAACGCTTCCAGAAAGCTGCGGAACGTTTCCTATCCGCTTGCGAATTGGGAGCTTGGTCCTGTTCATCTTATCTATCTGATGTTGTGTGATGAAAGAAGAAAGCAAGGGTGAGCAGCAAGCCCACCAAAATAATATGTATAATGATTAACAATATATGAGCCTACTCATAATACTCATGAAAGTCTTGGTCAAAAGAAATGAACCAAGTTGATACCTTAATGCGATGAAGTCGCAAAATATTCAGTATATATATATATATACATATATACTTTTCAAAATATTGGAAGTCCTCTTCCATGCATAATATACACAAAGTCCCAGTGTATAACTGTATAAAAAGTATCGTTGCAAGGTGATCTAATATATCTAACCTTGTCTCAACGTTTTTCTGAAAATTTTTGTCATTCATAAGACAATTATTAACTAGATATAAGTTTAAAAGATGAAGTTACAAGATACTCCAATATACTTATATCTTTTCCAAATACTACTTGAACTACCACCGTTCAGGTTATAATTAATTTCAAAAGTTCATCCCAGTGATGAGACCACAAGATAAGACTTGAATAGATTCAATCTTTGAAATATTATTAAAGGAAATGAAGTTAGGACATACTTCATTAAGTTCTGATATATATATATATATATATCCACATATACATCTTCTTTATACATTTCCTGAAAACCTCTGTCATGTAAGGTATAAACAGAGTTGCAATATCCAATAAATTTGGAAAGGAAAAGAATTTTGGCATAAACCAGGTATCTTGCTGATCAGGCAAAGATACCCATAAGTAACCTTTTCTACTAGTAGATGGACGAATTCCCCACTGGTCATCACCCTGGTCGTAATAGGACCTTATGCTGGACTGCCATTCAGCCACTTATGCATTTGATGGACTCCCACTGAGCCACTTACACTATCATGGACGCCCACTGAGCCCATGTTGCTTATGCCGACTCAATAGATAGACTTACTTCCCGAACTTTGGGTAAGTAATCAATTCATTTACCAAAACTACAACCGTGTTGCGAATATAAAATACACCACAGAGCCGGATCCCTCAGGTTTTGAGCGAGTATTTAAATCCCCTTAAAAAGGAAGATCTTAAATATAAAAATGAGTTTTGGGATCCGCTCTAACTTTTAAAAATCATTTTGAAGACTCGAAAACACCTTATAGAGTGTTTGGAGTAAAGCTGATTTAATGAAGTAAATCAGTCCCCAGAATATTTAGAAAATGACTGAATATTATTATTTAAATAATATTCCCATAAAGAATAATCTTTATAAAAATAATTGAAGTAGAAGTATTAAAACTTATACTTGAAACGAGTATTAAATAACCAAAGATATACTTATATGAAAGTACTATCTTTATTTGAATAATCGAAAATAAGTTTGATTATTGACACCTTATTCTTTAATAAAATAAAGAATATATCTCAGCAAATAATCGGAGTCATAGATCCTCAAATGAATATTCAAATAATATTCATTAAATAATATAAACTGAGTCATAAGCCCTCGAATGAATATTCAAATAATATTCAGATAATAAAATAAAAGGAGTCATGAGTCCTCGAATGAATATTCAAAATAATATTCATTTAATAAAATAAAAAAAGTCATACGCCTTCGAATAATATTCGAAATAATATTCAATAATAAAATAAAGTTAAAGTTATCGAATAAACCTTATTCGATTAATAGTTTTGAAAACTATGACCATATATATATATATATAAGTATATATATATATTTATTTATATCCATATATACAAAATCTACTCGGGATCCTCGACTCCCGGTTTTAGAAAATATTTTCACCTTTGGGTCCCTGTACTAAGGGTATATGCAAATTACCGCTATCCTCTAGCATAGGTATTATCAACTGAATCAACAGATATGTATGGAAAGAATGCGAAACAGGCATGCATATATATATACCATAGCAGCATGCTTCAATATATTGCAACATTTGCTAATTAACCAACATGCATCTATCGCAAGATAATGCAAATATATATACTCATCACAACAACAGTTATAACGGGTAGAAAAACTTGCCTGAGCGACTTGGGGTGATAAAAGGCTCGGGACGAGTCTGGTAACCTATAAACAACAAGTAAGTTGGAATTAAACCAAAGTCACTTATAAATCTGTACTTTAACTAACTTAGACTCTAACGCTTGTTCTGCGCTTACTGACTCGCTTAAGTCACTCGGGTACCCTCGGCTCCACCATTTTTAATAATTTAACCTTTACGAGTTTTAAGGCGATTCCTTCGCGAGTGTCTTACCAACTGCCTAACACACTTATCATAAATGTTTCATACTTCAATTAGTCCTTTTTGGTCTTTAACCTATGTTTCAAGGTAAGGCGAGGGGAAAAGTTTCGTTCGCGAAACGCCGTTACTTGAAACGGTCGTTTCTCCTAAACCGTGCATCGGAATCGAACGAACTACATATCAAAACGAAGCTCGTAAAATGAGCTATCTAGACATGGCAATGGTCATAATCTAGCATGGGGTTCTCGGGTCCTAATGTTATGCACAAAAACAGTCTAAAGAAAATCGGACGTTACGACGACTATGTTTACGTGATTTCCCAAATTTAAACCAATTCAAACAACCACAATTTCAACTCCAATTCACAACCCAATCAAACCTCCACCTAAACTACATTACAACAGCCCCAAATCAACTCAATATTACCAATTTATTCATCTAAACCAAGTCAAAAAAATGTGACCAAGAACTTCAAATCTAACAAGCATCACTCCTAACTCCAAAATCAACAAAACCACTTACTAAACAAAGCTCTATCATGAGTACACACTCATTACACTAACCCATCATCTAACATTATGAAATCCAAACCAACAAAACTTAATACTAAGGGTTTGAGAAGTTATACCTTCCTTGGAGAGTGGAGAATCAAGAGAATGGCTTGGAATCACCCTTAAAGTCCTTATCCAAGCTTAATCTAAACAAAACTTCAAGAACACAAATTTTATTTCTTGAAAAACACTATTCACCATCTTCTTCCATGATTTATAGAAAAAGATTGGCTTGGAATTAGAAGCTTAAACTTATAGGAAGTATGTAACTATCCATGGGGAAGCTTAGATAATTACCTTGCTAAATAGTAAGTGGCGGAGCTTGGATCTTCAATTTCTAAGAAAAGAAGCCGAGAGCATGAAGAAGAAGAGAGATTTTTGTGTTTTGCCTTGTTTTGCTTTTGGTTGGTTGATTTTTGTTGTTTGATTTAGTCAATTACCTTGTTTCCCTTGATTTTGTGTGGTTAAAAAGTCACCACATTTCCTTCCCTCTTATGTCATGCTTGCCTCACTTTGTGATGTCATCACCCCTCCTTTGTCCTCTTTCTATTGGTTAGATGACATCATCCCCACTAATCCCTTTGATTAGCTTTTAATTGTTTGCCTAATGACCGCTGATCTGTTATACGGTTCGCTTAACTTTCGTTTTCGTTTATCGTTTGAGGGATCATACCCGGGATCTTATTACTTAGGTTCCCTTAACCTTTCTCAATACATTATATTCCTTTTTATGATCCTCTATTATAATCCTTTAATTTAAATCCTTTTTATCCTGCTACCTTATACTCAATTCTTTCTGTATCTATTGGATTTCCGGGAAAAATCAAAGTGTTCGGATTTGGATTCTGACGATCTTTACATACACTTATATCCCATATAAAGTACTAATAAAATATCAGAATATCCATATCAGAACCCCTACATAGTGTGGCATGAAAAGTTTTCTCATTCAGCAAAAACACTATTCATAAGGGTTTCAAAATTTCCCAAAAATTGGGGTTATTACAAAATGTTTCATCAAAATCTATTCCCTCTTGTTGAGAATAGCCTTTGGCAACCAATCTGGCTTTATTCCTTATGACAATGCCATTTTCATCTATCTTGTTTCTGAATACCCATTTTGTATCAATAGAACTCTTGTTCTTTGGCTTGGGTACCAGCTTCCACACTTTGTTCCTCTCAAATTGGTTTAGCTCCTCTTGCATAGCTAAAATCCAATCTGGATCCAAAAGAGCTTCTTCCACTCGCTTAGGTTCCTCCTGTGATAGAAAGCTACTATACAAACATTCATCTTGAGTAGCCCTTCTAGTTTGTACTTTAGATGTAGCATCACCAATGATCAGTTCAAAAGGGTGATTCTTGGTCCATTTCCTTTGAGGTGGTAGATTAGCCCTTGATGAGGTTGCCTCGGTATTGTCATGATGTGAGATAGAATGTTGATTTGTTGAAACTCCCCCTGAGTTGCTGATCCTTTGAAAGGAATTGGGAGTTCTATCAACTGATGAGGTGAAGTGATTATCCGTTGACAGACTGTGATCAACGGATGCTTCATTATGAACTTCAACGGATGATGCACTTTGTCTTTCAATGGATGCTGCATTGCTTCTTTCAACGGAAGCTGAATTTTGACTTTCAACGGATGCAGCATTCTGTGCATTATCCAAAGGCAGACTCCGGTTTCTTCTTGAGATGCCTTCTTCATCATTATCATCTTCACTATCATCACAATATATCTCAACATTGTCAAATTTGAGTCCTTCATGATGTCCCTCATCTGTTAGTCCATCAATCTTTTTATCATCAAACACAACATGTACAGATTCCATGACAATGTTGGTTCTTAGATTGTAGACCCTATATGATTTTCCAGCAGAATAACCAACAAATATTCCTTCATCAGCCTTTGCATCAAACTTTCCTTTGTGATCAGATTGATTCCTTAAGATGTAACATTTGCAACCAAAGACATGTAGAAAGTTTAAAGTTGGTTTTCTTCTCTTGAATAATTGATAGGGAGTCATGCATTTTGCTTGATTGATTAGAGAAATATTCTGAGTGTAACATGCACAGTTAACAACCTCAGCCCAAAAATAAGTTGGGAGCTTTGACTTCTCAAGCATTGTCCTTGCAGCTTCAATTAGTGATCTGTTCTTCCTTTCCACCACACCATTTTGTTGTGGAGTTCTTGGAGCTGAGAACTTATGCATGATCCCATTTACTCCACAGAACATCTTCATGGTTGAATTCTTGAACTCAGTTCCATTGTCACTCCTAATATTCCTTACTTTGAAATCAGGATGATTGTTGACTTGCTTGATATGATTGATGATGATTTCACTAGCTTCATCCTTTGATCCAAGAAAATAAACCCATGAAAACTTTGAGAAATCATCTACAATCACTAGGCAGTATCTTTTCCTTGAAATTGACAATACATTGACTGGTCCAAAAAGATCCACGTGTAGAAGTTACAGTGGTTCATCAATTGCAGATTCAAGCTTCTTACTGAATGATACTTTCTTTTGCTTTCCTTTCTGACAAGCATCACACAGTCCATCCCTTGTGAATTCCACTAGAGGCATTCCTCTAACTAAGTCATTTTTGACTAGATCATTCATTGTCTTGAAATTCAAATGGGACAGCTTCTTGTGCCATAGCCAACTTTCAACTGGACTTGCTTTGCTGAGAAGACAAGTAATGGATTCTGCATCTGTAGAGTTGAAATCAGCTAAGTACATATTTCCTTTTCTAACTCCAGTTAGAACCATTTTATTGTCCTTTTTACTTGTGACAATACAGGCTTCAGAATTGAAGGAAACAGTATTCCCTCTATCACATAGTTGACTGATGCTCAATAAATTGTGTTTGAGACCATCAACCAATGCAACTTCATCAATGATGACATTTTCTTTTGAAATCAAGCCATATCCCATAGTGAATCCTTTGCTGTCATCTCCAAAGGTTATGCTAGGGCCAGCTCTCTCCTTGAACTCTGTGAGCAGGGTGAAATCTCCTGTCATGTGTCTTGAACAACCACTGTCCAAGTACCATAGATTCCTTCTTTGTCCCTGCACACAACAAAATCAATCAAGTTGATTTTGGTACCCAAGTTTCCTTGGGTCCAACCTTGTTAGTCTTTTTCCTAGACTTCATTCCTCCTGCATCTTTTGACTTAGGTAACTTTGGGTCAACCTTGGTCTCAGATGTGGTTGGTTGAAGTGTAGGGTTAGTCACAGAATCATTTAACACATTTGATTGAATTTGATAAGGCATAGGTTGTGCAAACATGTTATTCCACATAGGCATATTGTATGGCATTTGAGGCATACTAAATGCAGTAAAGTAAGGATTGTTAATGTATGGCATGCTTGCAAAATGTGCATGGGGATTCTGGTGAGACATAACAGGCATACCATGCAGAGGTGACATAGACATGTTAGGCATGGAGGGATTTGAAGGCATGGGAGCATTTTTAACAGATTTGCAATTATCAGATAGGTGATTAACACTTTTACAATGTACACAGCTTTTTCTAGGAGCATACCTATCAGGTGTGTAATTGTTATGTTTATTAATCCCTACCTTCCCATTTCTTTTAGATTTTCTTTTAGTTTCCTTCTTATCCTCAACCAACTTAAGCCTATCTTTCAACTGATCTAAAGTCATGTGTCCTATATTCACCTTACTGACATCTCTGGATGTGCTAGCTCCTTCTTTGACAAAGTTCTTGAGAGTTGAATCATTCTTTTTATTTTTAAAAGAACTTGCCTGTTTTAATTGATGAGCCTTCAACGGATGCTCCTTTTCTTCCTTCAACGGATAACTTTCATCATCCGTTGATTCCACATCCGTTGACAATCCATCAATTAATTCTAACTTCTTTTTGTTTTTCTTCCAGGCATCCTCACAGAATGATTCAATTCCCTGAACCTTGGCAATTTGAACACTAACATCCCTAGATGTTTTCCAGGCCTTGATTACCTCTTGCTCACTATCTAACTGTTTAGAAAGAATTTCTACTTTCTTAACAGCTTCTTCTAGTTCACTCTCGACAGTCAAGCATTTAAGTTTAATCTTTTCAAGCTCAATTACCTGACTCTCTAACACAGCATTCCTATCACTTAAAAACACATTATTTTCTTTGATCCTAGTGTTTTCTTTAGCTAGTGATTTAAGAGAAACACGTAAATGATATAATTCATTGGACATATCATTTATGGCTTCATTGCATTCATGTTTAGAAAGATGAGAGAGATCAGTAGTAATTACCTGGTTGCTTGATGAACTAGTTTCATTTTCATCAGAATTAGCCATCAGGGCTAGGTTGACATATTCCACATCATCATCTTCATTTACCCCATCAGCTGCCCAATCATCTTGAGTGAGAAAAGCTCTTTCCTTTTGTTTGAGCAAATCAAAATACTTCCTTTTGTAATCAACTTGCTCAAATTTCTTTTTCTCAGAATTTGGCTTCCTACACTCACTTGCAAAGTGTCCACTAATGCCACAGTTGTAACATTTGAACTTTGATTTGTCCACCATGTTTTTGTTTGGCTTAGTGAACTTTGTGTTTTTCCTGAACTTCATCTTTGCAAACCTCCTGGACAGAAAGGCCAGATGTTCATCAATATCATCAGATTCATCCTGACAGGAATTGTCTTCATCCTCAGCAACTTGCTCTTTACCCTTGCTTAATTCTGATTTGCTTGTGCCAATTTTGAGACTTGGCATTGTCTTTTCCTCATTTCTGGCTTCAACTTTTTAACTGTCAGCTACAAGTGCAACTGATCCTCCTTTTCTCTTTCCCTTTTCCAACAGCTCATCTTGCTCCATCTCAAGTTCATAAGTCTTCAAAATTCCATATAATCTTTCAAGTGTGAAGTCCTTATAATCTTGAGAATTTCTTAGAGAAACAGTCATAGGCTTCCATTCCTTTGGTAGAGACCTTAGAAATTTTAAATTGGAGTCCTTAACTTGGTACACTCTCCCATACAGCTTTAATCCATTCAATAGTTTCTGAAATCTGTTGAATGTATCATTCAATGATTCTCCTTCTTCAAAGTGAAAATATTCATATTGTTGAATGAGAAGCTGCATTTTGTTTTCTCTAACTTGCTCAGTGCCTTCACAGATAAGCTGCACAGTATCCCAAATTTCCTTAGCAGTTAGGCTATTGATGACATTGTCAAACATATCTTGATCCAGGCCATTAAACAAAATGTTCATGGCTTTCTTGTCCTTGTGGACCTCTTCAATATCTTCAACAGTCCATTCTGCCTTTGGCTTGGGAATAGACTGTCCAACAGCAACTGTAGCAGTAGCAGCTGTGGCCACCTTGTGTGGGATGTGAGGACCATTCTCAATGCAGTTGATGTAGCTTTCATCTTGAGAGAGAAGATGTAAATGCATCTTCACCTTCCAGTGATGATAGTTATCTCTTTCCAGGATTGGAATCTTTACACCAATATCCTTCTTACTCATGATGTTAGCAGAATAGATCTTTAAACTCTTTGTATGTTAAGAGCTTGCTCTGATACCAATTGTTATTCCCAGTGGACTAACAATGAGATTTACAGAAGGGGGGGGGTTGAAGTTTTGAGCAATTTGTAAGACTAAGTGTTTGAGTGATCAAATGTGTGTGAATTGCTTGGAGCTGATACAGACAGATATATATTTAAACACAAATGTAATGAACACAAAGAACTTAAAAACTTTTCTGGTGGATTTGTTGTTCCACCAGGGATGTGTTATTTCAGAAAATCTGTGATTCAAAATTAAATCACAGCTGCTTCCTAGTACAAACTAGATGATTTTCTCTCTTGATATTTCTAAACAGCTCAGGGAAAATTCACATCTAATTACTAGCTACTACTTGGTTTATATAACACCAAGTTTACAAGTGAAGACAAAGATAAAGTACAATAAGACAATAGTTCTCCACTTGTTTTTGTTCCATTTTTATCCAGTGTAATATGGAATTATCTGTTGACTTTCCATTATGAACCAGACTAAAAACGGCTGCTTTTTCTGCTGTTCCTGAAATAGGCTACCACATCTCTATCAATCCATGTGCCTCTGTCAGCTTTGTTAACTGTCACTATCAACTGCTATGAGACTGAGCATCCGTTGAAGCTTTCATCCATTGATGACTTTATCCGTTGATGCTCTAGCAGTGCATCCGTTGAAGCTTTCATCCGTTGATGGCTTTATCCGTTGATGCTCTAGCAGTTGAAGCTTTATCTGTTGAAGCACTTATCCGTTGATGGATATTATCCGTTGAAGCATTAGAGACATCCGTTGAGTTTCTTATCCGTTGAAGGTCTTCAATATCCGTTGACACTTCTTCACTTATACAAAATTACAAGGCATGAAATATTTATAATTAGCCCTCCTATTTGTACATCCATTAGCAGTCAACATGACTGATTATCTCCTAACAACATCTAAGAATTACAGCTTGAAATCAGAGACTGAGATGTGCTACAATACCAAACTTATTGCTAAGTAAGGCTACTCCTTCAATGGATAGACAAGATGGTCTTATCCGTTGAGGCTACAAACACTAGATTTCTACTTAAGTGTTTTGCTGAACTTATCATCAAACTAATACACATATTCCTAACACTTCTGGGTGCTGTTACTCCATAAGACGAGTTTTTAAATTGATGTTGTAGAACAGAGTGTAGAGTAGATAGAAAAGATGCACCCACAGTTGAGTATCCGGTAAAACCAGAATCAGCATGTGGGGGATTCTCGACTAGACAGTCTCGCACCAGGGGATGAGATAATAACATGAAAAGGTGCGACCCCCTAACAAGATGTGATATGGCTAATACCGGTGGAAGAGCAAGGCGTGAATCAGATGATAGTCTTTCAAATGAAGGCTCCGAATGATCTGACGATCCAAGCATAAAAGAATCTTCCATCACCGCCATCTGAAAATCGCGTCGCTAGATAAGGATGTCGAATTTCATCACGAATCTCACTAAAACCTATTATTTGATCGCACTCAACCTCTCGACATTCTATTTGTCTATTTCTTAATTCTAATCTTACCCTCTACCCATTTCTGACAATCTAGGCTTGTTTTAGTGACTTATAACCTATAGCTCTGATACCAACCTGTGACGCCCTCTAAACCCAGGTCAGAAGTTTGGGGACCACAACATACACACACCATATTTAAACCTGTATATAAAGTATTATATGCATTGACCCTTCTTTATACAACCACGGATCGCAACAGGTTAAAGTATGAAAACAAGCCACAACCTTAACTTTTATTACATCGTACCAAATCCCAACTAGTTCAACTTACAATTGCTAATGATATCATTGTTACAATCTTGCATAACTCATCTATATTATAAAGCTCATGCTAGCTCGATCCAACTTAACCGGAAACCCTAGCTCGCATTCTAGACAGGGAATCCTTGTTACCAACACTTTCCTTTTCAACTGTTGAAAACATAAAAAGGTTTGCAAGAGTGAGCTAACTAGCTCAGCAAGTCATAATAGCAATAAATGAGATTAAACAATAATCAATTGAAATGATTCATAAGAATCACGTTTCTGAATAAGCAATGATTAGAATTGGATATTCATTTTTCATTTTAAAAACCAAGGTTAGGCTGCTGATCAGTCACGCACTAACCCCGAGCAAGGCTCCCAGCTTTGCTCTATATACTAGATCCAAGGCATGCATTGGCCTATTATGACCACGAATCTGGTCCGACCACGAATCTGGTCCACATTAATAAAACCATCCAATTCTAATACAATTCAATATGATAACCAATGTAAATCAATAAGCTGAATCATAAACAACATTTGTCTTGAAGCATAGGGTGATTCACAATACGATGAAGGCATAACAGGGAATTCAAAAAAATGATTGGCTCTCAAGCAAGGAAAGAATCATATAGTAGAAGACCAAAAGTTCAAGGGTTCCAAGAATTGGTCTTCTTGTTAAACAAGGAATAAGGGTGGGTATGTTAAGAAATTTAATATTAGAGATCAGTATGTGGTAGATATGTATTTGTGGGGTAGTATCGTATGTGTATGGCTCGTATTTGGAAATTTAACAATCAATGGTTTATGAAGAATAAGGCTTATGGCTCACGATCAATAAGAATCAGGGTTCAAGGTTGAATAGTTTAAAGTACTTGCAATATAAAACATGAGTTATTTTGAATAATAGCAACATATTATAAAACCGTTTGAAAATATTTGTAATATATCTTGAAGAAGGTTCAGAAGTTCTTGCCTTATCACCGACGATTTCTATTTTACTTATACTCATCTAACAGTTTTACTCATCAACCACTTTCCTACTCTTTTTATGCCTTGCTTCTATTTATCAATCATTTGCCTTCTATTTCTACGCTTCAATTCTATTTATGGATCACTGGTTTCTTTTTCTATGCCTTGCTGACTCTGCTAGGCATCACAAGTATCTATCAATACTCATGCTTATATCATTCTAATCGTCACATAGACGTCATAAGCTTCTATCTACCCTTCGTTTTACCCAAATCTGATTTACGGATTGAAAGTTATAATTGAAACAGTCAAACAATATCCACATAGGCATATAACACATAAATCGGATAGCATATAGAACATAGCACGCAAGATATTCGATCAAAATAATTTTTCAAAGAAGATTCAGAGTCAAAATGATTTTCCAGGTATTTAATACAAATTTTTTAACATTTTTCGGAGCAAAAACGGGTCTCCGAGCCATTTTATAATTAAATAATAGGGTTCGAACATCCGAATCTGACTTTAAATAATTTTATAATAATTATTGAGTCTTAAAAGTAATTTAAAATAATATTTTAAAGCTCAAATCTATTTTTCAGAATTTTTAAATCAATTTTAAATAATTAAATCTAATTATTAAATCAATTAAAATTAATTAATTATTAATTAAATTAATTAATCAATTAATTATAACTTAATCGATTAATTAAAATAATTAATAACTAATTAAAATTAATTAATACAATAGTTTCGATTTATTTTTGAATAAATAAATAATTACAACAATTTTCTGAATTTTAAAATAATTAAATAAACAATTTTTCGGATTTTTAAAATAATAAATATATCATTTTTAAAATAAAGTAAACAGAAATTCTGTTTTTGTGAATTTTTAAAATATAAATATAGAATTTGTAAACAAATGAAACTATCAGGGATCAATCTGCAATTTCCCCTTCTCCGGCCTTTCGCGCTGTCGGACTCCATGGCTGCCACCATGGAGCTTTTCCGGTGGCCGGAAAAGTTTCCAGAAACGCATAATTAATAGGAGATCATCTCTTTTTTCCCAGAAATACAGCTATGCTCTCAAAACTTGCAAATAATTCACGGTTCAATCAGAAAATTCATTCAAAGTTTCCGCCCCCGATGGGCTCATTTTTCCGGCGAGTTAACTACGGTTACCCTCCGTTCATGAAACTTACATCATTCGATCCATTTTTCAACGATCTACAACTATGTGTAATCAATTTTATATAATAACCCTTAATAAAGAAACACCTAATTTTCAATTAAGAACATTCATACCAAGAACCCTAATTTCATTTATGAGAATCAAACATCAATTTCTATATATTATTGAACTCTATTTTTGATATATAATATACCAAATTGACCAGAAAAATATTATCTACACGAGGGAATCATCAAATCATATCAACAACAGCAAGAACAAATTTTCATAATTTAATTCATAAATAATTCGAATTAAAATAATTAAATCAGAAAAATACCTTGATTTCTGCATAAAAACGGATGGTTGATTATGAAAGTACTTTTCGAGAGCTTCGTTTTGATATATTACACGTCCAAAAATTACCAGAAAAATACCTTAATTATCTATATTTTATTCTGGTCATACTAAAATTAACATACTTATACTTTATCACATATAAGCATCCAAATATCCATACCAATCATCAGATAATTCACCAAAAATCACTTAATAATCATATAAAAAGTATTTATTGATAAAAATAATTACACGCGAAATCCCGGATATTACACACATCAACCATAATTGAACTTAAGAAAGACTTCCATACTTTTTATATCAATATAAATGAATAAGAATTAGCATTGATTACTTAGAGGAATTCTGAGTAATGCCACAAATACTAATACTTCATAACTAGTTCATAGTTTAACTCTTAACTAAGTATCATTAACTGATATAAGTCAGGAATTAACACACAACTAATCATGCTACTATCATGATTTTGATTTCAGTGAATTCTGAAGATATAAACTTTTTTAAATTCACTAAAACCAAAGTCTCGCAATTAACCTATAACAATTTAGTCATAATCAATATACTAGATATCAACTGTTTAATAGATTTAGTTTTGATTAATCATGTTGCTTATTAATTTTAAGTTAGTTTGAATTATGGAGCAAATAAAATCATTGAAGTGTTTCAATTTCCACAATACAAACTGCCTAAAATAAATAATAAATAAATAAATAATATCTATGAGTTAGATACTAGCACTTAAATATTTATAATTATCCTTCAATAATTACCAATAGAATATATGAATTATACACATGGTAGTCACTTTCTAGATAATTAATAATTTTAGAAATACTTTCTAAACATATAAGATATTGAGATTTTTATACACGTAACTTAGAAAATAATTTCAACTTCTAATATTAGAGATTTTAGAAATGATCATTGATTACTTAAAACAAAAGTTCTAAATAATATCACTAATAATAAAAGTATCACAATTATTCGTACATGATACAAATTACTATGTTGCACATTATTTTAATATGATTTAAATTATGAGACTAATATGACATGGAATTGTCTACAATCCTAATTTAAATCAATTAAAATATTATTCAAACTTAATGTTATAAGAATTAATTACCACGAATGTATATGACATGATAATCAAGATAGTAGCACTAAGCATGAGGTACTGGATCACTGATAAATTCACAAGTCCTTTAAATATTCAAGATTTTTTACTTGTGAACTTATACTAAGAATTCCTTGTAACTGGGATTTCCAACTGATATGTAATCAGTAGTACCCCACACTTACAAACCAGACTTAAAAAATTAATTTCATCGAGTGATTTAGTAAACCTTTCAACAAGTAACTCTTTGACTAAAAGATATTCTCTCGAAATAAATGATACCTGGTGTCAAGGTGCCTTGTCATAAAGTGTTCCACAGAGTTGTTGGATTTGACATTGTTTCTCATCTTAACAAGAAATCAATCTTCTTCCATGAAGTTGACAGCTTCTTGAGATGCTTCTCCTGTCACTTAAGTTGACAGCTTCAGAGACGTTTCTCCTGTCTTTCTTACAACCTGCGTAATCTTATCTATACAGCCAAACATGTTAAGCATAATGTCTCTAGGGTACTATACTCCAAGAGTTGGTAGTCCCATAAGATATCTAAAAATCTTGTTAATAGTTATACGATTGAATTCTCTAGGATCCACTTGGAACCTTGAACATCGGCATCTTGAGAACATTACATATTGTCCATTAGAATTTGAATAAAAGAGTGAGCTTGTCATACCCCTATAGCTTGTCATTATACCTGAGTTGCACAGATCAAGCTTTAGTGGTTTCTTTATTCTATTGGTTTACTTTTGCTCCTAAAAGAATTATTTGTTTTGGCTTGCTAGTATAATTCCAAATAGAACTGCAACATTTTCAACATGCTCCTCCATACCTACTCTGCATTTACTTAGCAAATAATCTTGCAGGTTTTTGTTAGTAGACCAACATATAACATTATCATTACATCACTCGACATATATAACATTATGTTTGTGCCTAGTGATAAGAGAGTTATTAATATGACGACTCTACTAGTTCATATTTAACTATAACTTCAGTTAGAGTGCCATACCATGTCCTTGACGATTTCTTGAGTAGTATACTAGTTCATACTAACCTGAAGTAAGCCTATGAAGAAGAGATATACAGAGTCCAATAGATCTGCAACTGCAAAGTCCATGAACTGTTATGCATTGACTTCCTCTTTTGACTCACTAACCAAGAGTGCACTTGTTCACATCCACTAGAGTTCAATTCCAAGTTTGAATATTCATCATGTGTCTAATATGTCATAATATCCTTAAGTCTCGTTACTGGTGCTTTCTGCTAGATACTGCTTCCAGATAATAACCTAGCATCTAGTTTATCCTTGTCCCTCGTAACAATTCCATTGTCATCTAGTTTGACTTCTGGTTATCCTTGTACCAATTACAATATTGTCATTTTGTTTGGATACCAGCTTCCCTATAATCTGCTTTTTGGCCAATTGAGTTCATCTTGCTTTGCAATCACCCGATCAATCCGGATCTATCAGAGCTTCTGTAACTTTCTTAGTTTCTTCTTCAGATAGAAAACTAGAGAAACAATCATTCATACTCAATAGCCCTGCTAATCATTACTCTATCTGGATCACTTAAGAACTAGACTCTGGGAATAATATTGACATCAAACCCTTTATCTCAACAGATATGTTCTTGTCGTGTCCTCTTGATTTAAAATGTGGTGTTGAGTCTGACTAGCTGATCCTTGTTTTGCTCCCACTAAGCTGTTGCTGAGATTTCCTAAAAATTCTTACCCTTGCTGACTGGCTTCATTGAAATAATGAGTTTTGTTATACATTGCCATTCCACTACTTGGATATTAATCATCAATACCATTAATTTCTCCTGTAACAGCTTGGAGCATATAGTTGTTGAATTATGCATTTAGATTTTCAATCATCTTTTTTTGATCAACCACAAACGCCCTGTAGGTTGTAGACTCCACTGAGTAGCCATGGAAAATATCCTAACTAGTCTTAGCTGCAAATTCCAACATCTTCAAACAACTGAAATGATTTCATTATTTGTTTATGTATAATATTCTCTCCAAACACTTTCAGGTTATCCAGTGTTTACTTCTGTTGGCCATTAACTCATTAGTGGTCTTCATGTGTACATCCTGATCAAGACTTGATTTTACTTGTAAACTGTTTTGACTGCTTCTGCCTTTTGGTATTTAGAAAATCTTGATTTGATTGAAATTGTCCTTGTTGCTTTAATCAAGTTCTTGTCTTTCCCTTGTACCACTTCATTCTGACATGGAATTCCCCGTGATAAATATGTCTCAAAATATTCTTGTTGTTACAGATATTAATCAGAACTTCTTCTTGAATTCAATCCCATTATATGACCACGAGATCATTTCTTTTACAGTTACTTCTAGCTTGATCTTCTTTAATGTGATCAATCATCATCTGTGATGTCTTGTCTTGAGAACGCATGAACAACAACTTTGATTTAAGATTAGTCATCAATCATCACTAAGGTATATCTATACTTTGATGTAGACATGACATTGACTGGTCCGTAGAAATTAATTTGTATCATCTGAAGAGGATCAGTAATGTTAATCATATCTTTACTTCTGAGTGTTGTTGTCTTTGACTTCTATTTCTGATATGCCTCATATATTTATTTCTTCTGAATTCCGGATGAGTCAGTCATCTTACTAAAAAATTTCATAAAAGAGTTCCTTGTGTTGATGTTCAAGGGTGAGATTCTAATTCCATAACTAAAATTTTGTCAGATGAAGCTTTATAGTAAACTCCATTGACTTCACCTTTCCTCAGATTCCAGTCTAGCCATGAGCATGTTCTTTCCTTACTCTTGCAAGAGCAAGCTTCTCAACCTTCCTTCTTGAAATGAAACACTACTCCTTCATTGAATTGACATTTTGTCCTTTGTTAGAGAACTGTCTGATAAGAAGATATGTGCCTTGATTCTCCAGCAAGAAAGATGCTTCTAATTGTTATCGGTGACACCAATGATTAGTTGTTATCAGTGATACCAATTGTTAAATCTGTGATGACATTCCTTTATCTGCATAGCTTTGTCATGTAATGAAAACCATTTTTTTCATCTCCAAAGAGTATTGACGGAATAACTTTTGTCAATCACATTTGATTGTTAGGCTCTTTCTTTGATCATATGCATTGAGTATCAATTACCAAGAATACATATGAATCAATTAACATGTTATGTCCTACACTCACAAATGGATTAACAGTTCTTGGTACCCAATTTAATTGATAGGGTCCAGATGGATTAGAGATTTTCCTTTTAACAGTGATAACAACGGCCTCAACCTTAACATGCTAATTCTTATCTTTGATTGGCCATTTTTTCCATTTTAATACCTTTGACAAAATTGTCTCTAGGCTTGGACAAAAATGATTCCAACCTTACATAAGGAGGACTAGCGGTCTTTTCCCTATTATAATTCTTAAACATGCTTATTTTATAATTAATGCAAGTAGTAAGAGATGCATTCATGGCATTAAAATAAGCAAATATTACATTAAGAATACACGGCATTCATTCAGAAACATTACACATAAGAATTAAGCAAGATAGGCACGATATGGAACAAAAAGAATTAAGAAACAAATCACTAACTCTATCTAGTCCAACCCTGTTATTCTATGTCATCTTACTCTCTCTATTACCTAAGGCGGTCTAACAAACAACTTGGTCTACTATACATTCTACTGACAATAAAGGTAATGCATTCATCTATTGAACTTATAAATCTTAACAAACAATTCATAATAAATGAATAAATCAAATTATAATAGGATACAGAAAATAAGCACAAATAAAGGTCTTAAATGCTGGAAAATATATCTCTCACTAGAGCAATAAATCATTTTCAACAAATATTCATACACATATTTAAGATCATCTAAAGTAACATGCATAAGTTAAACATCATTCCTAGTTACCAAAAAAATATTTTAGAGAACTAGTTCAACATTATCTATGTGTGATGTTATCATGCTTGTGCGAGTTTTAAACATTTAAACACCAAGATCTTAACATGCATTGAATATTAATAGCAAAATATTGTAGTGGTTCAAGAAATTGAAACCTGAAATATGTGAGTTGGATCATCTTCAGAGATTGATATGGAATCAAGATATTTATAATCTTCTTTCTCGTCATCTGATTTATCCCAATCTGATATATCCCAACTCGTCAACTGAGTCCCTACTCATCCTTGTTTGTCAAGCTTCTTGTTCTGTTGTAGCAAACCCATGATAGTTATTTGTTATATATATCTTGTCAGAACTGTAACTATCAAATCTTGTTTCTATCCCAATCTCAGTCTTGTAACCACCTCTTGAACTAAATCTTTAAGAGTCTCTGCTTCGAATAGATAGGTTTGATCCTTGGATACAGCTTCTGTATTCCATGTGAATCTGATACGACTAAACTTCCCTGACATGTGAAACACTGCCCTGACATCCAGTCTCTCAAGTATTTCTACCTGAGCTTCCTCTGATTCAACTATCAGTAACTCTTACATTATGTCCCGAAAATACGCCATAGATTGCTTTAAGCAACCCCCCAACTGTGTTGCTATAGAACCAAAAAAATATTGCTAAAGGCCCAAAAAGGACTAAGGCAACATCAAAGCTACGTTGACTCGTAGCTACTTAGTATAGATATTTATAGCAACATAGCACCTATCGTAATAACCCCAAAAATTTTGGACTTTTTGTAACCCTTATGAATAGTGATTTTGTTGATTATGCTGATTATGCTGGAAAACTTTTCATGCCACACTATGTAGGAGTTCTTTTATTGATATTCTGAGATCTTATTATTACTCTATATGGTATATAAGTGTATGTAAAGATCGTCAGAATCCAAATTGGAACACTTTGATTTTTCCTGAAAATCCACCAGATACTGAAAGAATTGAGTATAAGGTAACATGATTAAAAGGATTTAAATTCAAGGATTATAAGAGAGGATCATAAAAGGAATATAAAATATTGAGAAAGGTTTAGGGGAATCCAAGTAATAAGATCCCGGATATGATCCCTCAAACGATAAATGAGAACCAAAGTTAAGCGAACCGTATAACAGATAAGCAGTCATTAGCCAAGTAATTAAGGGTTAATCAAAGAGGTTAGTGGATGATGATGTCATCACACCACAAAGGGAAGACAAGTGTTAAAAAGATGACACAAGCTTGATGACATAAGCATGACAAAGGGGTTTTGTTTTGTTGGTTGATTTTGGGCCATGCAAAATTAACAATGGTAAAAAGACAAATCAATTGCTAAGACAAAAAGAGAAGCAACCAAGCATAATTTCATAAAACAAAAAGAGGGGAGTTGACTTTGCCAATTAGCTCTCGGCTTCTTCATTCCAAGGAAGAGAAAAATTTCAAGAATCCAAGCTTCACTCCATAAACAAATCCAAGGTAAATTCCTTAGCTTCTTGATTATTAGATAAGTATATCCTAGGAGTTTAAGCTTACAATTCCTCATGAATCTCTTCCAATAAATTAAGGAAGAAAATGGTGAATAGTAACTTTCAAGAAATAACCTTAATTTTCTTGATTTTTTATGAAAGTTTAAGGTAATACAAGCAAGGATCAAGGTTCTTTTAGGCATTCAAAGCTCTTGTGTTATGTTAGGAAGCTTCAAGAAGGTATAAACTTCAAACCATAGCTTTACTTTTGAATATTTAAGAATGGTTTTGATTGATATAGAATATGAGAAGCATGATGCTTGTTTGCTTAAAGTTTGGTTGGGTTTGTAGTGATTTTGATGGTTGAATTTTGTTATAGTTAATAAACCTTAAGTATAGTTAGTAGATTGAATGAGTTGGATAAGGTTATGTACTGATGTATTAAGGGTTTGGGTGAAATTTGGTTGTATTGGTGGTTGTGAGTTGATTTGTATCCGGCTCCGTGGGGGTCCATGAAAGTGTAAGAGGCTCCGTAGGAGTCCGTCAATGCATAAGTGGCTGAGTGGCAGTCCAGCATAAGGCCCTAATGCGGACAGGGTGATGACCAGTGGGGAATTCATCCATCTACTAGTAGAAAAGGTGACTTAATTGGTATCTTTTCCGGATCAGCAAGATATCAGGTTTATGCCAAAGTTTCTTCTTTTCAAAATTCATGGGAATGACGACTCTGTTTATACTTTTAATAGCAGAAGAATGTATGAGATGTATATATATATAGGTATATATATATATATATATATATATATATATATATATATATATATATATATCGGGACTAATGAAGTATCTCGTAACTTTATTCTTTTAACTGATATTTCAAAGATTGAATCCATTCAAGTCTTATCTTATAGTCTCATCTATGTGACGAACTTCGAAAACTTATTATACTTTGAGCAGTGGTAGTTTAAGTAGTTTTCTAAAATGATATAAGTATAGTGAAGTGTTTGGTAACTTCATCTCCCTTTTAGCTTATATCCAGTAAGTAATTATCTTACACTTGATAAAGATTTCTAGTAAGTTATCTATTTAGATACTTGCATTATTGATTAAACTATATATTATCTTGCGATCTGTAATGCTCACTCTTGCTTCATTTCTTCATCACACAACAACAGTTAGGAAGGATGGCCAGACTCAAGCAGACCCAGCGCAAGAGCGTGGGAAGCGTCCCGCGTCTTCCCGTTAATATCATAGCTGTCATAGCTGCAGAGGCAGATCTATCTGTAGACCAGGCATTCTACTTTTGGGAATCAATTATATATAATTATAACTTGTGATAGATAATGGCAATTAATTGTAAACTTATTAAGTAATCATTTTGGGTTGTAATAACTTTTAATTTGTGGAATCAAGGACTTGTACTTATTTCAATTTCATCTCTGAGACTATAACGTGTTGTGGTGTGTGTTAGTGTGGAGTCACAGCATGAGATTATTTATTTTTAATTACATTTAAGTGATATTTATGGAAAGAAAGACCGTGACGACCCGGATCCCCAACCCCGGATCTGGGGGTGTTAAAGAAATGGTATCAGAGCTAAGCGTTATAAACCTCAGAGATGATGCGACGATATAATAATAAAATCACAAAGATAATAAGAACTCTTACCAAGTTCATGGTTGGACTACTTAAAGTAGCGCTGACAGTTAAAACCCTTCCAGGAAATTTTATATGTATCATGATAGTAACTTAGCTCGTTTAATGTGTAGGCGCATAAGATAGGGGACCCAGAGATGTTCGAGCGTGAGCATGATGAGGCACTGCTAGATGTCGAGGATCAGGAGGAGCCTGAGGAGGATGAGATGGATGAGGAGGACCCCTCCGAGGAGTCAGAGACAGAGGTTATTGCTATTTTAGATGAAGAGGACCCGGATGAGGTCCCAGTAGATGAGGAGCATGCCGGAGCTATAGTGGAGTATATTGGAGTTCTTGGTAATTTCCTTTGGATTAACCAACGCCCCAGCAACTTTCATGCATTTAATGAATAGAGTATTCAAGAAGTACCTGGACAAGTGTGTAATAGTTTTTATCGATGATAATTTAATCTACTCAAGGACCGAGGCAGAACATGCAGAGCATTTGAGGATAGCTCTAGGAATACTCAGAGAAGAACAATTGTTTGCCAAATTCTCGAAGTGTGAATTCTAGCGGAATGAAGTACAATTTTTAGGACATGTGATCAATAAGGAAGGAGTGTTGGTCGACCCCTCCAAGATAGAGGCGGTCTCAAATTGGGAAAGGCCAACCACACCCACAGAGGTAAGAAGTTTCATAGGATTGGACGGCTACTATCGTAGATTTGTACATGATTTTATGAAGATCGCAGCCCCTTTGACACGACTTACTCGTAAGACAGAGAAGTTCGAATGGACAGAGAAATGCGAGAACAGTTTTCAAGAATTGAAGAGAAGATTGGTGATGGCTCCTATGTTTGCGTTGCCAGACGGAAAGGGAGATTTTATGATATATAGTGATGCGTCGCACAAAGGATTAGGGTGCGTGCTTATGCAGCATGGTAAGGTGATCGCGTATGCGTCAAGACAACTGAAGGAATACGAGATTAGATATCCTACTCATGACCTTGAGCTCGCGGAAAAAGTTTTTGCCTTAAAGATTTGGAGGCACTACTTGTATGGAGAGAAGTACGAGATTTTCACAGACCATAAGAGCCTCAAGTACATATTCACGCAGAAAGAGCTCAACATGCGTAAGAGAAGATGGTTAGAGCTAATCAAGGACTATGATTGTGAGATTCTCTATCATCCAGGGAAAGCCAATGTGGTGGCTGATGCCCTTAGTAGGAAGGAAAGACTCAAAATGATAATGTCTTCGGAGGAATTGATAAGGGATTTCCAGAGAATGGAAATAGAAGTAAAGGTAACCGGAGCCGGAGCCGGAACCGAAAAGCTATTTGAGATCGCGATGCAGCCATAGTTATTGGAAAAGATTATATTTTGCCAAGAAAAAGTAATGAATGAAGGCAGAGAGTCAATGACTAGAGAAGAGATCCATACTGAGAGAGATGATAAGGGGATAATGAGGTATTCCTACATGATTCGGGTTCCGAATGTTCAAGAGCTTAAATACGAGATTTTGGATGAAAGCCATAGTTCAAGGTATTCCATTCACCCGGGGAGCACCGAGATATATAGGGATTTAAAGGAATATTACTGGTGGCCCAACATGAGAGGGACGTAGCAGAATGGGTAAGCAAATGTTTGACTTGCCAAAGAGTAAAAGCGGAGCACTAGAGACCCAGTGGACTTTTACGACCCCCGGAGATTCCCGAATGGAAATGGGAACAGATAGCGATGGATTTTGTTGTAAGCTTACCAAGGACGAAAGCCAATCATGATGCCATATGGGTAATTATAGACTGACTGACAAAGTCAGCTCACTTCATTCCTATCAATGAGAGATACACAGTCGATAGATTGGTGGAAATTTACCTTAAGGAAATAGTGAGGCGACATGGAGTCCCAGCGTCCAATGTCTCAGACCGAGACCCAAAATTCAACTCCAGATTTTGGATGAGCTTTCAAGAATGTGCGGTAACCAAATTAAACATGAGTACCGCTTACCATCCCCAAACGGACGGGCAAAGTGAAAGGACCATCCAGACACTAGAGGATATGTTGAGGGTCTGTGCAATAGACTTTAAAGGAAGTTGGGATGATCACTTGTTGTTGATCGAGTTTTCTTATAATAATAGCTTTCATGCCAGCATCGAAATGCCGCCTTACGAGGCCCTGTACGGAAGAAGGTGTCGATCTCCCTTATACTGGGATGAAGTAGGAGAGCGAAAAATGCTCGGACCCGAAGTGGTCCAAATGACCAAAGACATAGTGGATCTCATCAGAGGACGGCTTGTAGCAGCCCAAGACCGACAAAAGAAGTATACAGACCTAGCTCGAAAGGACAAGGAGTATGAAGTAGGGGACTTAGTACTGCTAAAAGTATCTCTTGGAAAGGATTGATGAGGTTCGTAAAGAAAGGGAAACTAAGCCCAAGATACATTGGACCTTTTGAGATACTAGGACGGATTGGGAAGTTAGCTTACGAGCTAGCCCTACCCCCGAACCTACAACAAGTTCATAATGTGTTCCATGTGTCAATGCAAAGGAATTATCATCGAGATGCCAGGCACATAGTGGAATACGAGCATGTGGAAATGCAACCAGACCTGACTTACGTGGAGCAACCAGTAAAGATTATGGATAAAAGGAGCAAGTGCTTCGGAACAAAGTGATCAAGCTAGTCAGAGTACTATGGCAGAATCATAATATGGAGGAGTCGACTTGGGAACTAGAGAGTGCAATGATGGAAAAGTACCCCCATTTGTTTTCTATCTGATTCTGGGATGAAATCCTTTTAAGGAGGGAAGACTATAATAACCCCAAAAATTTTGGACATTTTGTAACCATTATGAATAGTGATTTTGCTGATTATGCTGATTAAGAAAAATTTTCATGCCACACTATGTAGGAGTTCTTTTATTGATATTATGAGATCTTATTAGTACTCTATATGGTATATAAATGTATGTAAAGATCGTCAAAATCCAAATTCGAACACTTTGATTTTTCCCGAAAATCCACCAGATACCGAAGGAATTGAGTATAAGGTAACATGATTAAAAGGATTTAAATTCAAGGATTATAAAAGAGGATCATAAAAGCAATATAAAATATTGAGAAAGGTTTAGGGGAACCCAAGTAATAAGATCCCGGATATGATCCCTCAAACGATAAATGAGAACGAAAGTTAAGCGGACTGTATAACTGATTAGCTGTCATTAGCCAAGTAATTAAGGGTTAATCAAAGAGGTTAGTGGATGATGATGTCATCACACCACAAAGGGAAGACAAGTGTTAAAAAGATGACACAAGCTTGATGACATAAGCATGACAAAGGGGTTTTGTTTTGTTGGTTGATTTTGGGCCATGCTAAATTAATCATGGTAAAAAGATAAATCAATTGCTAAGACAAAAAGAGAAGCAACCAAGCATAATTTCATAAAACAAAAAGAGGTGAGTTAACTTATCCAACTAGCTCTCGGCTTCTTCATTCCAAGGAAGAGAAAAATTTCAAGAATTCAAGCTTCACTCCATAAACAAATCCAAGGTAAATTCCTTAGCTTCTTGATGATTAGATAAGTATAACCTAGGAGTTTAAACTTCCAATTCCTCATGAATATCTTCCAATAAATCAAGGAAGAAGATGGTGAATAGTAACTTTCAAGAAATAACTTTAGTTTTCTTGATTTTTTATGAAAGTTTAAGGTTATACAAGCACGGATCAAGGTTCTTTTAGGCATTCAAAGCTCTTGTGTTGTATTAGGAAGCTTCAATAAGGTATAAACTTCAAACCCTAGCTTTACTTCTGAGTATTTAGGAATGGTTTTGATTGAAATAGTATATGAGAAGCATGATGCTTGTTTGCTTAAAGTTTGGTTGGGTTTGTAGTGATTTTGATGGTTGAATTTTGTTATAGTTAATGAACCTTAAGTATAGTTAGTAGCTCTTGTTTGAGATTGAATGAGTTGGATAAGGTTATGTACAGATGTATTAAGGGTTTGGGTGAAATTTGGTTGTATTGGTGGTTGTGAGTTGATTTGTGGTTGTTTGGAGTGGTTTAAAACTTGGTAATCGCGTAAACATAGCCGTCGTAATGCCCGTTTTTATACAACTGCTTGTTCTTAGTGGTCGGGACAGAGAGCTAACTGTTTAATCTGTAACTTTTCCATGTTTAGCTAGATCGTGTCGTAAGCTTCGTTTTGATATGTGGTTCGCTTAAATCCAATGTACGGTTTAGGAGAAACGTCTGTTTTAAGTAACGGCGTTCCGCTAACGAACCATTACCCCTGGCCTTACTTTGAAACCTTGGTTAACGTCCTTAAATGAAGTATGAAACAATTATGTAAGTTTAATAGGTCAGTTGGTAGACTATTCGCGAAAGAGTCGCCTCAAAATTCATAACGGTTAATTTATTAAAAATGGTGTAGTCGAGGGTACTCGAGCGACTTATGTGAATCGTTAAACGCAAAAGTGAACGTTAGGGTCTAATTGGTTAAAGAATAGTTTCTTAAGCGACTGTGGTTTAATTCCAACTTATATGATTGTTTATAGGTTACCAGACTCGCCCCGGGCCTTTTACCACCCCCAGTCACTGAGGCAAGTTTTCTACCCGTATAACTGTTGTTGTGATGTATATGTGTATATGCATAATCTTGTGATAAGTGCATGATTGTTATTAGCAAATCTTGCAATATATTGGAGCATGTTGATATGATATATATGCATACCTGTTTCATAATCTTGATATTCTATTAACAATTCAAATGCTTTTAAATTGCATAATACATATGCTAGAGAAAAGTAGTAGTGTATACCCTTAGTATAGGGGACCCGAAGGTGAACATTTTTCTAAACCGGGAGTCGATGTTCCCGAGTATTATATATATATACATAGTTTTCTATAACTATTAATCGGATAAGGTATATTCGATAGTTTTGAATAATAATCAAACTTATTTTCGATTATTCAAATAAAGATCGTACTTTTGTATAAGTATATCTTTTGTTATTTATTATTCATTTCAAGTATGAGTTTTAAAACTTCTACTTCAATTATTTTTGTATAAAGATTATCCTTATGGGAATATTATTTAAATAATAATATTCAGACATTTTCTAATATATCGGGACTGACTTATTTTATTAAATCATCAGTACTCTAAACATTCTTTAAAATGTTTTCGAGTCTTCAAAATGATTTTAAAAGTTAGAGCGGATCCCAAAAATCATTTTTAGATTTAAGATCTTCCTTTCGAAGAGGATTTAAATACTCGCTCAAAACCTAAGGGATCCGGCTCGTGGTGTATTTTTGGAGCAACGAAGTTGCTAACTTGATAAAAGAGTTTGATTACCTGCACGACATTCGGGAAGTAAGCCCAATCGAAATGCGTCGGCATAAGCAACATGGGCTCAGTGGGGGTCCATGAAAGTGTAAGCGGCTCAGTATGAGTCCGTCAATACGTAAGTGGCTGAGTGGCAGTCCAGCATAAGGCCCTAATGCGGCCAGGGTGATGACCAGTGGCGAATTTATCCATCTACTAGTAGAAAAGGTGACTTAATTGGTATCTTTACCTGATCTACAAGATATCAGGTTTATGCCAACGTTTCTTCTTTCCAAAATTCTTGGGAATGATGACTCTGCTTATAATTTTAATAGCAGAAGAGTGTATGAGATGTATATATATAGGTATATATATCGGGACTAATGAAGTATCTCGTAACTTCATTCTTTTAACTGATATTTCAAAGATTGAATCCATTCAAGTCTTATCTTATAGTCTCATCTATGTGACGAACTTCAAAAACTTATTATACTTTGAGCAGTGGTAGTTCAAGTAAATTTCTAAATTGATATATAAGTATAGTGAAGTATTTGGTAACTTCATCTCCCTTTTAGCTTATATCCAGTGAGTAATTATCTTACACTTGATAAAGGTTTCCAGTAAGTTATCTATTTAGATACTTGCATTATTGATTAAACTATATATTATCTTGCGAGCTGTAATGCTCACTCTTGCTTCATTTCTTCATCACACAACAACAGTTAGAAAGGATGGCCAGACTCAAGCAGACCCAGTGCAAGAGCGTGGGAAGCATCCCGCGTCTTCCCGTTGATATCATAGATGCCATAGCTGCAGAGGTAGATCTATATGTAGACCAGGCATTCTACTTTTGGGAATCAATTATGTATAATTATAACTTGTGACAGATAATGGCAATTAACTGTAAACTTATTAAGTAATCATTTTGGGTTGTAATAACTTTTAATTTGTGGATTCAAGGACTTGTACTTATTTCAATTTCATCTCTGAGACTATAACGTGGTGTGGTGTGTGTTAGTGTGTGGTCCCAGCATGAGGTTATTTATTTTTAATTAAGATAAGTGATATTTATGGAAAGAAAGACAGTGACGACCCGAATCCCCGACCCCGAATCTGGGGGTGTTACACCTACTCTATTGCAACATACCATTCTTTGTTATTAAAGATCTCAATAGCAATATCTTCCGGACTCTATAGTAACATACTTATTATGTTGCAAAAGATCATAGAATTTCTTCCAGAATGGTGGGCCCCACATGTGGGGCCCACATAATAATTTTTTAAAATTTATATTCTATAGTTCTTTTGTTGCTTTTTTTTCTTTAATTTTCATAAATATAATAATAAAAAGACAATTATTTCACTCTAAAACATAAATAAAAATGTTGCAAGGATAATTAGAGTAACAAATCAATTTAAATAATAAATATAAACTCATGAATTGTTATTACAAAAAAATGAACAAATTTCTATAAAAACTAAATTCTAGTTCAACAAGTCCTGTAAACATAATATCTAGGATCAACAATTACCAAGTCCTGTAAGTCCTGTAAACTAAATTCTAGTTTTGCATATTCATTTGATATTGGAGTCCCGAACCTTCACTCTTGTCACTGCCTTTCTGACTTTTCCTCTGGTTATTTGTTCTTATCTGGGGTTTTCGGCTAAATCTCTTTGAGGTGGAGCCTTCAGGCCTAGGATATAAAGCTTTTCCACTTCTTCTCGAAAAATTTATATTATATAGGATGTAGTGATGGACAGACATTAGTTCCAGTGCGACATGAGTAACATAAAATCTATAAAATACACTCAAACGCTACAATTTGTAACTAACCTGCAGTTGCAGATATTCGATACAGAAGTCCAGCTGCTCGTGTGATTACCTGTAATAGATGAGGACAGCAACAAGAACATCGAAATGAGGAAAACTATGTTTATTATTACATAAGCAAAACAGAATTCTCTCTGTAAAAACCTACAAGCTTATCTTTAAAATCCCCAAAAGGTAAACTAAATATTAATTGTAGCCCTGAATTCATCAATTGCTTTCCAAATTATCTTTTTATTTGTGCATGAACATGACATAAAAAGCATGCATAACGTGTAGTAAACTTGCGGCAATTTTCTGAAGATTTAAAAAAAACCAAGAGCGATGTCTCAAAAAGTAAGGCCACAACCAAGTTCTTATTGTACATAATTGGGTTACTGAACTGACTAATGTATTTGTAGTAATAAATCACCTGATAGTTTAGAGTGACACCTAACTATGGTACAGACTGCCCAACCACTAATCTTCAATAATTATACACATTATTTTATCATTCAGAGGAAAGCCTTGAGAATTTGACAAAGTTCAAATTCAGATTTTATTACGTTTAAACAAATCTAGACAAAGAGTATCATGTCTCACACAGTTTGTAAACTCAACGCCATTTAGCTAATTCCGCTAAATAATACAATATACTACATGATTGTACCTGTTCAACAAACACATCAAACGGCCTCTGACCATCAGCTACCATTGTACCAAATTCATTGGATATTGCAACTACAGTAGAAAAGGTTACTTATTGGTATCTTTGCCTGATCAGCAAGATATCGGGTTTATGCCAAGGTTTTCTCCTTTCCAAATTCATTGGATATTGCAACTCTGTTTATAATTTTCATAACAGAGGTTTTCAAGGAGTGTATGAAATGTATATATATATGTGTATATATATATCGGGACTTAATGAAGTATCTCGTAACTTCATTATTTATAATGATATTCAAAGATTGAATCTATTCAAATCTTGTCTTGTTGTCTCATCTATGTAATGAACTTTTGAAACTGATGATACCTTGAATGGTGGTAGTTCAAGTAGTATCCGGAAAAGATATAAGTATATTGGAGTATCTTGTAACTTCATCTTTTCAACTTATATCTGGTTAATGATTATCTTATGCATGATAAAGATTTTCACAAAAACGTTGAGACAAGGCTAGATATATGAGATCACCTTGCAACGATATTTTTATACAGTTATAAACTGGAACTCTGTGTATATTATACATGTCAGAGGATTTCAAAGATTATGAAAAGTATATATACTTATATACTGAATATTTTGCGACTTGGTCGCGTTAAGATATCAACTTGGTTCATTTCTTCTTGACCAAGACTTTCATGAGTACTATGAGAATGCTCATATATTGTTAATTATTATACAAATTATTTTGGTGGGCTTGTTGCTCACCCTTGCTTTCTTCTTTCATCACACAACAACAGATAGACAAGATGAAAAGGATCAAGCTCCCAATTCGTGAGCAGATAGGAAACGTTCTACGGTTTCCTGTAGGCGTTGATGCCGTGTAGCTGAGGTAGGATCTACCAATAGGCTAGGTTTTCAACTTTCGATGTACCAGACTTGTGTATATTTATGAATTGTAATAAAGGCAAAGGATATGTAAATTATTCAGAAACCCTTTTTAAGGTGAAATGGTTTATAATTGTGGAATAAAATGACTTGTGTTATTTTTGGTATTCATCTCTGAGACTATAACTTGTGGTGTGTGTGTGTGTATATATTGTGGGGTCACAGTACGTAGTAGTTGGTTGACTGTTAAGATTATGTATTGATAAGGGAAATGGAACTCGTGACAACCTGGATCCCCGACCTCGGATTTGGGGGTGTTACAATTCTGCTTTGTTTTTTTGTTTTATTTGTGCGTATATACCAACATGTTTGCTTCCAAACTCATTCATTTCTAAATGCTTAAGTTGCCGAAAGAATTCAAGAAAATAGCAGCTAATGAAGCCTAACTGAATAACCAAGAAACTGGCAGCTATTTATAAAAAAAATAGACCAAAAAATTAATTTACATTAAAAAAATTTATTCACTAAAATTTAAATGATAAATTTATTTAATTCAAATTAATAAAAAAAATTATTTAAATTAAGTTCATAAAATAAACTTATTCATGTTTAAAATAATAAACTCATTTAAATTAAATTTATACAAATAAATTTGCTAAATCAAATTTATAAAATAATTTTATGTGAAATCAAACTAATAAAATAAATTTATTTAACGAGGTCTCTCATCAGTTAGACTTCAAATAGCATCCGCACACCGGGCTGCATTGGGCTAAGGATCCTTATTTGTGTATCAATCAGTCAGCTCTGATACCAATTGTTAGGCCCCGAAGTATCGTAGAAGGGGGGTTGAATACGATACTTACTAAATTAAAAAATTCTTTTGAATCTTTTGCGGATATATAATTTAGTGTTCGGTTAGTGGTTCTGTGTTCTTGAGGTGAATAGTGTTTAAAATAATAAAATAACGAGCACAAGATATTCGGGGAAGTATATATTCATATATAATCCTCGGTGTTGTTGCTACACTCCGGTAAATAAATTAACCGGCTAACAACAATGTTCTTGCTTCTACAAATATCAACAAATTAAATCCTATACAAAGATCTAACTTTTGTTTGTCTAAGGATTTAATTATCGGGTAACATTTATAAAAGCCCCTATGAATATACAAGAGTTAAATCGGGCATTATAACGTTATTCTGGTGAGAAGATTAATGGATATAACTTTGAGTGTGTATCTCCTTTGTCTCTCTTTCCTTTAATTCTTTAGTTCTTGTGAGAAAGAAGATGAACATAACAATTGAATAATCTGCTGCTTGAGTGTAGGCTTTTATATCAATTGCAATATGTGGCTAAAAATCAACCACATTAATTAATTGATTAATCAATAAAGTTGTGGCTGAGTGTTGATTTATGACCCTGTAAACCATTTCCGTTTACTTGCGCACAAAAGGAGAGGGAAATAACATGGAATTTTTCTACAACAAGTTAGTAAGTGGCGACTACAAGGGATTAGTGCAATCTTACTTACGACCTGAGACCACTTAACTTAGTAGCACAAGTATTGTCCAAGTAATTAACCAACAAATGCAGTATACAATTTATTTTGTTTACACAGACCGACGCAAGCAATGGTGGCCATTTTGACTTTAGGTTAATAAACAAAATATTACTCCTGCTGGCACCTTGTATGCATATTAAGTTTAAATAGTAAACTTTAATAATTTATAAAATAAACTTACATAGAATTTATTAAATAAACTAATTTAGATTTATAAAATAAATTTATTTAAAGTTTATAAAATAAATCATTTTAAGTTTATTAAATAAATTAAATTAAAGTCCATTATATAAATTTAATTAAGTTTATAATCAAACTTGACTTTGGCCAATTTCTCGAGCTGTTTAGCTGCATACCCTGCACACCTCTTCTCGTACTTTAATAGATAAACGTTCAATCCAAGTATGTTCCTTAACTTAATAATTATTCTATAAATAAAACTCGGATTCCTTTTACGAGCCGTTGATGCCTGGTGCAACTAGTCTGGTTCACTGATGACTAATTTTGATTCAGGTCTTCGTATTATAGCCTTGATTACATTGTTAAGCTTGCAATAACTTTATCGTTTCAAACGCTGACTGTCAATACACAAATGTACTTTCACTGGAATATTTTCTGGTACTCAGACAACATCTTCATTGTTACTACAATCTTGAATACTTCATTCAATGATCTTCACTGACACTTGAACATATAATTAAACTCATGTCGGTGAGTATGACTTCAAGACTGTAGTTGTCTTCTTTAACCCCTGTCTATATCCTGTCTTCAATTCTTCAGATTCATATGCTTCGTACACTCTCTATCTTCCATCAATGCTAATACACTGAAATCTTCTGCTGACACTTATACACTGAATCTTCAAAATTTCTGAAACCCTGAAAGTCTTTAACCTTTATTCTTCACTAAGGCATTAACATATTAATGAACTTCTTTCAGTGACCTGTAAACAGACTTCAAGCCTTCATCTAATCTTTTGATCTTTGTATTTGTCATTTCTTGATTTCTTCCAGATTTCTTGTATAGACGTAGTATTATTTACCTGTCATGTTCTAGTGTTGATCTAGTGTTGATTTATCACGTATATTATTCATACAGTTACGCAGTCTCACCAACACCTGCAACTAATTCTGATAGAGTCACTTGACAATGTTATGTAAAATAATATTGTCAACTGTGACATATCCAAACAGATTTGGGAGAAGATAGAGATTTTGTGTGAGGATACATAGGAAGTAAGGTCTAATCAAAGGAGAATACTGGTGTCTCAGTATGAGGGTTTCATGGCCAAGCCTAAAGAAGGAATTACTGAAGTTTTTAAAAGGTTCAACAAACTGATAAATGACTTGCAACTTCATGAGAAATATTATGAAGCTGAGGAGGTTAACCTAAAGTTCTTGCTAGCTCTTCCTGACCACCTTGAACAGAAAATATCAGCCATAAGAGAAGGAAGAGACTTGAGTCGAATGACACTGAAGGTATTGTATGGGATCTTAAATACTTATGAACTTGTAATGTTACAAAGAAAGTCATTAAGAGCAAACTAAGGACATGTACTTGATGGATCCAGTGCCTAAGTTGTCAATGACAGTGAAGCAAGTGAAGATGAACAAGATTCTCATGCTCCGGTCATTGTTAGTCGCTAAACACGCACTAATAATACACGCAAGTATACGAGTTCGCAAATAGTATAGAATATTTTCTAGTTCATTACCACAGAGACTGTATTGGTTAACTAATCAATTCATGCACTTAAGCAACAATGTATGTGTTAGGTCACACACACTGTAGAGGGGGTGAATACAGTGTATAATACAATCAAATCGAACTTTAATATATTAAGTAACAGAAAACAAACTTTATTGAAACAATAAACTCTGTTACAGTATGGAACTGTTACCTCTCAGTGATGAACAAATATCACGAGAGCTGCTAGGGTTATAATAAATAATCTTCTCGAATATGATAACACTTATAGTGTAAACCCTATGTCTGTGTTTATATACTACACAGTTACAAGATAATCACTAATTGATATGGAATATAATTCTGCTTCCTAAAATATATCAATCAGATATCTTTTCTTCCAAGTATTCCATTCTTCACGGAACTCCTTCTTCATGCATATCTCTTCTTATGTTTATCTCGATCTTCTTTCCTTTCATCAGCTACTTTCCTTATCTGATCGTCCTTCAGCACTTAAGTTCTGATATCTAACTTCTGATGATTATCTCCTGATAATATAAGTACTGATATCCTTAAGTCCTGACTTTCAGTATAAGTACTGATCAACAGTTAAGTACTGATTTGTCCTGTTAAGTAAGATCTGAAATCTAAACATAAATTATATTAGCCATGACATTATCAAATATATCTTACAATCTCCCCCAACTTGTAAATTAGCATAATATACAAGTTTAACAGATATTTGATGATGTCAAAAACATTAAGTACAAATGCATGAGAATTAGACTAGATAACTACAACTTACAGTCCTTAAAGCTTTACCAATATTCAACTTCCAATAACAACTTCAGTCTATACAAATATCAGAATTTAAGCAGTTGTAGATCTTCAACTTGGCTTCATCATCTGATCTCTCTGATGTCAGGAGTTGTTCTGAGATAGTTCTTCAACAAACATTTCTCAGCATATCTGAGTTCATCAATCATTCTCCTTTTGGCATCTTTAAGCTCTACAGTATCTTCACCAGTTTGAAAGATTGCAGCTCTGAGATCATTGATCTTTGCTTTTCTCAACTCCTGATCTAGTCTTATGACATAGGCTTTGTCAGACTCCAGATTGAATTCAAGTCCCTTAATACCAAGATATGTTCTGATCTGTGCAGTATTAGGCTTCATATCAACAATATCACCATTGTGATCTCTGTACTTTGAACATATGTGCTGTCAGACTTAACAGAATAAAGCCTTTTCTGTCTCTGAATCTGTTCTTTTAAGTAGTTTGCAGCAGTTCCTGTTATTCTGTCATCCACTTGAAGTAAGAAAAGTACATGCTCCAATTCTTCAAAATACTTCAATGGAATAGCATTTTGTCTTATATGATAAACCCTACCATCTGTCATGAAATACAACATGATGTATTCTTTCAAGTAGGTATGGTAAACCATCTGTACAGATTCCAGTTGATTCAATCTCTCAGGAGTTGCTCCAATACCTGGTTCACTCAAGGAAGTTGGTCATTGGTAGTGTTATGTATTCTTCTTTCATCAGCAACTTCCCAATCCAGTCTTATCTCTAGCTTCCTTTCCAGTAACTACTCTTACTTCAAAACCACTTGCAGTAGTCTTCAAAGGTTGAGTCTGTTTTGCTTTAGTGAATCCTGGTAGGAGTGTTTTTGGTCTATCTTCTGATATCAAGTTAACTTGAGCTATGTCAGAGGTTACTTGCTTCTTCTGAATATCAGAACTTACAATTTCTTGACTCTGAACAACTTGAGCCATGTCAGAGGTTGTTTTAAGAACTTTTCTTGAAGTCAGAGCAAGATCATCCTTTTCATCAATAATTTCTTCATCCTCAAGAGGCACATAAACCTTGATAGGTTCACCAACTTTTTCTTTACCCTTGGATCTTGGATCTATCTGCGGTTGTGATCTAGCCAATGTTGCTTCAGTAAGTGTCCTTTCTTTGATCACAATGCCTTTGAGTTTTGGAAGTGGCTTTTTACCAGAAGCTTCAGATTTAGATGTGACTTTCTCTGATTTAAGCCTAGCTTCTTCTTTCATTAAACTCTCCAAGTCCATTCCTGGATTTTCCTGAAAAAATAACTGTCTTGACATTTCCTCATCAAGATCTAAAAGTTCATCAGAACTTATCCTTTTACCAGTAGCAGAACTTATTCTCTTCCCAGTATCAGAACTTGTCCTGTGACTAGCTTGTCTTGATTGAATCCTCTACCTTGACTATGACCTCTACCCATTCCAGAGTTTCCTTGATCATCTTTTTCATTATCCTTTCCTGTCAGTGTCTTGTCAGTCTTGCATTTGGACTTAATTACTTTCTCCCCCTTTTTGGCATCAGCAGGTAGTAGAAGAGAGATAAGCAATTCCACTGAGGATTGGATTTCAGTTAGTTGTGATGGCTGAGAAGATTGATTTTTCAGAATTTCATCTATCTGAGCTTGTTGATGATCTTGAGTCTTCTCAATATAAGCAATCCTATCAATGGTAGGTTGGAAGAACTTTTTCTTATCAATTTTCCAAACTTGTTCCTGTTTGATAAAGTTCTCCTGAATCTTGTGTAGCTCTGCATGAGTAGTTGAATGAAGACCTTGTAGATGTTTAGTACTCAATGCAGTGACTCTAAGCTGGGTTTTAAAATCATCAGAATTTAACATTTCATCAGCTTTAGTCAAGTGCTCAGCAAGATGCTTGTCAGTTGGAACACATGAAACTGAGTTCCATTCCTTAGTCCACTCCTGACCTGCAGGAGTTTCACTCCAAGGTACTGGTGCTTCTCCGGTAACAAACTTCTTAACCAGTTCAGACTTTAGAATAGTCTGTTGAGAAGCATGTCCTGAAGGACCTGCTGTATCAGCATCTGCAGTTGGAGCAGCATCACCAGTATCTCCAGCATTTGCAGCATCAGAACTTAAAGAATCAGTATCTTCTGATAAGACAACAGTGTGAGTAGCAATAGAGGCTTCAGCATCCTCTAATTGCTGATCTTGTTCTAAGTTCTGATCAACAGCCAAATCCTGATGCTCACCTAAAGTCTGATCATCATCATCATGATTTAGAGAAGATGGTGTTGATAACTCTGGAGTTTGAACAGCATGAGGAACAAGTGTTGTAGAAGGATTAGTTGTTGGTGGAGCTTCTAAGAAAAGTATTTCAGGCACAACCAGGTTCTGAATTTCAATTTCAGCACTTAGGCCTAGATCAACAGGAGAGACAGACTTTTGAACAGGAGACACAGATGGTGTGTTGGCCTTTTCAGTAGCAGCTTCCTTAGATGGAGTTGATGGAGAACAAGTGACTGGAACAAATTCCTTGTCTTGTGAGATCAGAGATTCCTGATCCCCTTCCTTAGCTGCTTCCTCTTCATCATCTGAAACTGGCCTTTTTGCCCTCTGTTTCTGGTATCTCTTTGTTGATTTGGATTCCTTGGGAGTTTCAGGGACTGTCATTCTTCTAAGCCTTTTGAGAAGCCTAGATCCCCCAATTCCAGAATCCTTCTGAGAAGTCTTTTTCTCAGCTTCACCTACAACAGGTTCTGAAGAAGGAACCTGCTCCTCAGTATCAGATTCATCTCTCAAGGCAATCCTCCTTCTCTTTTGAGGTGTTTGAGGAACAGTCTTTGTCCTCTTTGGCTTGGAGGATGAAGGCTTCAGAGTAGGTGCTGAGGCTGAGGGTTGATCAGTCTGTGAAGTGGAGAGATAGGATTTGAGATATGTCCTGTGGGTAGGTTGAATAGAATGAGTGGGAGGTGCTGAGGATGATGGTTTTTGGGTGTTTATTGTTGGTTGGACATCAGAGTAAATAGATCTATAAGTACCAGGATCAGCATTTACTAGGATCTGTTTTACAGACTGAGGAATCTGTAATGGTCTAACCACTGATTTCTTAGTGTCAGCATTTACCAGGTCATTAAAGTATCGTTTTGCAACTTTAAAAGGTGGGGTTGAGGAACTGACTAATTGAGGTTCATCAGTATAAAAAGTATAAATAAGTTGATAGAATCTAGCAAAATAGACAACATTCCTATCCTCTGTCATCCTATCCCCAATAGAACCAATTATACCAGTTGCAAAATCAAAATGAGTTTGATTGATAATAGCATACCCGATGTGCTGACTCAGAATTGGGATAGCATCAAAATTCGAACATTTGTTCCCAAAAGCTTTGGTGATGCAGTCGAAGAAGAAGCTCCATTCTCTTCTGATATGAGCCCATTTCAACTGCCCAAGTTTTGCCAAACTCCTTTCATACCCCAAATTTGCCATTAACTCCTGAAGAGCTGATTCTTCTAGAATTGAAAAGGTACAATCTTCTGGGAGATGTAGAGCTTTGCGTATTGTACCAGGAGTGACTGCATAAGATGAATCACCCACTTCGAAAACAATACTGGGAGTGCCATGTTTACCACCATCATCAAAGTCCCCAGTCCGCCAAAACGTCAGAACTTGTTGGCTCGAAAAGACTGAAGGCTGGGTTAGTGCATACCCAATCTCACTGTGTGCAAGAAGATCTTGCATAAAATGCAATTCAGATGGAACTTCAGCATGATCAAGAATTGCAGCATAGTTGTTGTAATAACCCCAAAATTTTGAACTTTTTGAACCCTTATGAATAGTGTTTTAGCTGAATGAGAAAACTTTTCATGCCACACTATGTAGGGGTTCTGTTATGGATATTCTGAGAGTTTATTAGTACTCTATATGGTATATAAGTGTATATAAAGATCGTCAGAATCCAATTCCGAACACTTTGGTTTTTCCCGGAAATCCACTAGATACGGAAAGAATTGAGTAAAAGGTAACAGGATAAAAAGGATTTAAATTAAAGGATTATAAGAGAGGATCATAAAAGGAATACAATATATTGAGAAAGGTTAAGGGAACCTAAGTAATAAGATCCCGGGTATGATCCCTCAAACGATAAACGAAAACGAAAGTTAAGCGAACCGTATAACAGATCAGCGGTCATTAGGCAAACAATTAGGAAGTTAATCAAAGAGATTAGAGGGGATGATGTCATCCAACCAATGAGAAGAGGACAAAGAGGGGAGGATGACATCACAGGATGACATAAGCATGACATAGGGAGTAAGGAGATGTGGTTGGTTTATAACCACACAAAGTCAAGGTTAAAAAGGTAATTACCCAAAAACAAATAAAAAAAAACCAACCAAAGAATCAAATCAAAGCAAAAACACAAAAAATCTCTCTTTCTCCAAGCTTGCTCTCGGCTTTTCTTCTTTTTCAAAGAAGAAATTTCCAAAAATCAAGTTCCAAGCATTGTTAAATCACAAGGTAATTATCTAAGGTTCCTTGTACATAGATATGGATATCCTATAAGTTTAAGCTCCTAATTCCTTCACAATCTCTTCCCATAAATCAAGGAAGAAGATGGTGAATAGTAACCTTCAAGAAATAACTTTAGTTTTCTTGAATTTTTATGAAAGTTTAAGGTTATACAAGCAAGGATCAAGGTTCTTTAGGCATTCAAAGCTCTTGTGTTGTGTTAAGAAGCTTCAAGGAAGGTATAATCTCTTAACCAAGCTTTGTTATTGAATGTTAAGAGCATAATATGAGTATTCTAGTTCATGAGAGGCTTGATGGTTGTGTATGTAGAGATTAGTTGGTTTTGGGATGTTTTTGGAGTTGTAAATCTTGGTTGTTGATTAATGAACTTAAGTGTAGTTTAAATTCATGATAAAGAATAGTATAAATTGTTAAGGTTGAGTTGTTGGGGCTGTTATGATAAAGTATGGATGGAGTTTTGATTGGGTTGTGATTGTGGGTTGATTGTGAGATGATTTGGAGTGGTTTAAAATTGGGTAATCGCGTAAACATAGCCGTCGTAATGCCCGATTTACCGTAGACTGTTTTTGTTCTTAACATCAGAACACTTGAACTCACTGCTAGGTTTTGACCATTGCCATGTTTAGATAGTTCATGTTACGAGCTTCGTTTTGATATGTGGTTCGTTGGATTCCGATAAATGGTTTAGGAGAAACGGCCGTTTTAAGTAACGACGTTTCACGAACGAACCCTTACCCCTCGCCTTACTTTGAAACATAGGTTAAAGACCTTAAAGGACTAACTGAAGTATGAAACGTTTATGTAAGGTGTAATAGGAAGTTGGTAAGACACTCGCGAAGGAATCGCCTTAAAACTCGTAATGGTTAAATTATTAAAAATGGTGGAGCCGAGGGTACTCGAGTGACTTAAGAGAATCAGTAAGCGCAAAGCGAGCGTTAGAGTCTAAGTTGGTTAATGTATAGATTTACAAGTGACTTTGGTTTAATTCCAACTTACTTGTTGTTTATAGGTTACCAGACTCGTCCCGAGCCATTCGTAACCCCCAGTCGCTCAGGCAAGTTTTCTACCTGTATAACTGTTGTTGTGATGTATATGTGTATATGCATGATCTTGCGATAAATGCATATTGGTTATTAGCAAATTCTTGCGATATATTGTAGCATGTGATATGGTATATATGCATGCCTGTTTCATATTCTTGATTTATATATCTGTTGGTTCAAATGCTTATAGTTGCATAATACCTATGCTAGAGATAAGCGGTATTTGAGTTTACCCTTAGTATAGGGGATAAAAGGTGAACATATTTCTAAAACCGAGAGTCGAGGCTCCCGAGTATAATATATATTTATATATATATATTGATATAGTTTTTAAAACTATTAATCGAATAAGGTTTATTCGATAACTTTATTTTATTTAATGAATATTATTACGAATATTCATTCGAGGGCTTATGACTCCTTTATTTTATTTAATGAATATTATTACGAATATTCATTCGAGGGCTTATGACTTCTTTATTTTATTTAATGAATATTATTTTGAATATTCATTCGAGGACTTATGACTCCTTTTATTTTATTATTTAAATATTATTTGAATATTCATTCGAGGGCTTATGACTCTTTTATATTATTTATTGAATAATATTTGAATATTCATTCGAGGGCTTATGACTCAGTTTATATTATTTAATGAATATTATTTGAATATTCATTCGAGGGCTTATGACTCAGTTTATATTATTTAATGAATATTATTTGAATATTCATTTGAGGATCTATGACTCCGATTATTTGCTGAGATATATTCTTTATTTTATTAAAGAATAATGTTTCGATAATCAAACTTATTTTCGATTATTCAAATAAAGATAGTACTTTCATATAAGTATATCTTTGGTTATTTAATACTCATTTCAAGTATAAGTCTTACAACTTCTACTTCAATTATTTGTATAAAGATTATTCTTTATGGGAATATTATTTAAATAATAATATTCAGACATTTTCTAAATATATTGGGACTGATTTACTTCATTAAATCAGCATTACTCCAAACACTCTTTAAAGTGTTTTCAAGTCTTCAAAATGATTTTTAAAAGTTAGAGCGGATCCCAAAACTCATTTTTATATTTAAGATCTTCCTTTTAAAGGGGATTTAAATACTCGTTCAAAACTTGAGGGATCCGGCTCAGTGGTGTATTTAAATTCGAACGAGGTTGCTGTTTTGAGAAAGCATCTTGATTACTTGCCCATCGTTCGGGAAGTAAGTTCATCTATTTGAGTCGGCATAAGCAACATGGGCTCAGTGGGCGTCCATGAAAGTGTAAGTGGCTCAGTGGGAGTCTATCAAATGTGTAAGTGGCTGAGTGGCAGTCCAGCATAAGGTCCTATTGCGGCCAGGGTGATGACCAGTGGGGAATTCATCCATCTACTAGTAGAAAAGGTTACTTATTGGTATCTTTGCCTAATCAACAAGATATCAGGTTTATGCCAAGGTTTTCTCCTTTCCAAATTCATTGGATATTGCAACTCTGTTTATAATTTTCATAACAGAGGTTTTCAAGGAGTGTATGAAATGTATATATATAGGTGTATATATATCGGGATTTAATGAAGTATCTCGTAACTTCATTATTTATAATGATATTCAAAGATTGAATCTATTCAAATCTTGTCTTGTAGTCTCATCTATGTGATGAACTTTTGAAACTAATTATAACTTGAACGGTGGTAGTTCAAGTAGTATTTGGAAAAGATATAAGTATTTTGGAGTATCTTGTAACTTCATCTTTTAAACTTATATCTAGTAAATGATTATCTTATGCATATCAAAGACTTTCATAAAAACGTTGAGACAAGGTTAGATATATGAGATCACCTTGCAACGATATTTTTATACAGTTATAAACTGGAACTCTGTGTATATTATACATGTCAGAGGATTTCAAAGATTGTGAAAAGTATATATGTATATATACTGAATATTTTGCGACTTCATCGCATTAAGATATCAAACTTGGTTCATTTCTTTTGACCAAGACTTTCATGAGTACTATGAGTAGGCTCATATATTGTTAATCATTATACATATTATTTTGGTGGGCTTGCTGCTCACCCTTGCTTTCTTCTTTCATCACACAACAACAGATAGAAAAGATGAACAGGACCAAGCTCCCGATTCGCAAGCGATTAGGAAACGTTCCGCAGTTTCCTGTAGGCGTTGATGTCGCTGTAGCTGAGGTAGGAACTACCAATAGGCTAGGCTTTCAACTTATGATGTACCAGACTTATGTATAATTATGAATTGTAATAATGGCAAAGAAATGTAAATTTATTCAGAAACCTTTTAAGGTGTATTGACATATAATTGTGGAATAAAACGACTTGTGATTATTTTTTGGATATTCATCTCTGAGACTATAACTTGTGGTGTGTGTGTTTATTGTGGGGTCACAGTACAGAGTAGTTGATTGTGTATTAAGATTGGGTGTTATTAAGGGAAATGGAACTCGTGACAACCCGGATCCCCGACCCCGGATTTGGGGGTGTTACAGAAGTGGTATCAGAGCCAAGCGTTATAAACCTCAGAGATGATGTGACGTTAAGATAATAAGTTCACTAAGATAATAAGAACTCTTGCCAAGTTCATAGTCGGACTACCTAACATAGTACTGACAGTTAAAACCCTTATGGGAACCCTTATAAATATCGTGATAGAAGCGTAGTCCGTTATCGTATATGGTAGCGGGACTCCGAACCCTGAGGTTGAGGAGCAACAACGCGATGATGTTTTATTACTTATTGGAGATCAGATTATGGATCCGATAGAGCGTCCTAACGCGGGACCGGATGATGTTCATATTGAGGATGTAATGGTTGAGGATGTTGTCCTAGATGGGATTGTTGCTGAGGAGGATCTCGTGGAAGATCCTAACAAGAATGAATAAAGGACCATTGAGGAATTGATGACCATGGTTAGGGAAACTACCAGAGGTAGGATTGGCCGGTCACTACCGGAGGTTCATTCAAGTTCCTAAAGATAGTAGCCCCTTTAACGCGGCTTACTCGTAAGACTGAGAAGTTCGAATGGACAGAGAAATACGAGAACAACTTTCAAGAACTAAAGCAAAGATTGCTGATGGCCCCTATGTTGGCATTGCCGGATGGAAAAAGGAGATTTTGTGGTTTGTATTGACGCTTCGCATAAGGAATTAGGGTGCTCTTATGCAGCACAACAAGGTACTCGTGTACGCGTCAAGAAAATTAAGGGAATATAAAATTTGATATCCCCACCTATGAGCTTGGGCTCATGGCAATAGTTTTGCCCTAAAGATTGGAGGCACTACTTGTATAGAGAGAAGTGCGAGATTTACACAAACCATAGGAGCTCTAGTCCATTTTTACGTAGAAAGAGCTCAATATACGCCAGAGGAGGCGGTTAGAGCTAATCAAGAATTATGATTTGGAGATTCTTTATCATTCGGGGAAAGCCAATATGGTGGCTGATGCCCTTAGTAAAAAGGAGAGACTCAAGATGATAATGTCTTTTGGAGAGTTTATAAGAGATTTTGAGAAAATGGAAATAGAAGTGAAGGTAACCGGAGCCGGTACCGAAAAGCTAGTTTGAGGAATAAGATTTAGAGCAAACCCTGAACGTGATAGTCAGGGAGGTCGCCATCAAGATCGAAGGAACCCATAACATAATGAAGTGGAAAACAAGGATTTTTAACGTATAAGATAACCCCGATTATGGGAGAAGGTTGGAACATTTCATACTGAGAAAACAGAAGTTGAACAAGATAGGGAGAATCAGAATGGTACTCCTATTGGGCAATTCATGGACC
Organism: Apium graveolens; assembly: GCF_009905375.1. Lineage (NCBI taxonomy): Eukaryota > Viridiplantae > Streptophyta > Magnoliopsida > Apiales > Apiaceae > Apium > Apium graveolens. The sequence continues at coordinate 273,211,435 of NC_133651.1, forward strand.
TGTCTAAACAGAACTTATACTTTATTCCCAACCACCACCTTGAAGGAAACAATGTAGTGGAAAATTCTTTCAGGACCTTTAAATCGCTAAGCTCTCAGTGTTCCAAGGAACAAGTTGACCCAGTCGAGGCAAGAGCCTGGCTAAAGGAAATATAGGAATCATTTGAGATTCTAAATGATTGACGAATCACAAAAGACTGTTTTGTCACTTACCCTCCTAAGAGAGAGGCCACCCGCTGGTGAAAGGCCAAGGAAGGCACGGAGCAAGAGATTATAATAAACTGATTTAAGTTCAGTCAATTATTTTCAGGAAAGTACTTCCCAAGGTTATGGGGATAGTGTAGAAGCTTTAGAGCCAGAACAAAGGCAGACGAGTATGATGAATTATGAATCTAAGTTGTAAAAGTTATCAAGATTCATTCTGAGGACACGAATCCAGAATGACGGGATGTTTGAAATCAATGCTTATGTTGTGTTGGTTCATGAAATAATGATAAGAGAAAGGAAAATAAAAAGAAATTGAAGTGGAAAGGAATATAACGGCAATAGAGTTTGAGGAATGATAAGGGAGTTGGGTATGAGGAAACCCTAAAGACTCGTAGCAATAGAAATAGAAGAGTATGTAACCGTCAGGATGAGGGTGATTCACCATGAGTTAAAATTGATGGTTGAGGGCATAAGAGATACATATATTTCATCCCCTGTAAGTTGGGAAGATTCGAGGAAACCTTGAGATAATTCGAAGGATAAATAATGAGACGCGGATAGACTGAGGAGACAAGAAAGTAAGAAATTAAGAAAATTGAATGAAGGAAGTGACATTCAAGAAGGAGAAGTGTAAGACCGGTGGCATGATACCCAGAAAGGGAGACGCCAGATATGAAAGATATCCCAATATTGAGGTGACTGTTGAGATAAACAACAAAAGTAAATAAGGAATTATTAAGAAGAGGTTCACATTGAACACGACCAATATCTTCCAGAACATCCTTGTTGTCATTACCAAATTAGGAAAGGAAAGCGGGTAAACATTGTTATCTTTTGGAGGCCATATGGGTTGACCTCAGTTTGAATAAGGATGCTATTGTGAAATTGGTATAGACTATCGAGGTGGGAATGATTGAATAAGATAATCTATCAAGGATATATGACTTGATTTATCCATGAAAGGGTGCAAGTATTTTTTAGAAAAAAAAGGTGGAATTAAGGATATAACTTCGATAACTTGAGATGAATCCTAGGGGAATGCATAAAGGTTGGCATCCACCCTTAATAGGGACAACATGAGTTTTGACAGTATGAATTGGAAAGGATCAAGGTAACAACAACCTTTAAAGATCAGTAAAGAAATTTTTCAGAAGTACATAGACAATGGTTCTAGTATTAGTAAATGGTATTTTGATTTGCCCTGTATCTAGGGAATACGGGAGGAATGATTTAAGGATAACCTTAGAGGTTTTACAAGGAGAAAGGTAATATTCAAATTTCTCAAGAATAGAAATGTTGATAAAGGAAATATGACGTAATTATAATGATGCCAAGTGGGGCACGTGTTAAACCACGAGAAAGTATGGATCGAACCAGTAATGGTCGAAATTGTTCAGGGCAATTAGGACTTAAGATAAAAGATGTTCTAAGTATGATTGAGAGTCAGTCGTGACAGTGATTAACCTCTAAAGACTGAGACAATAACTTATGGAAAAAAAAATGGTGATATTTTTTTTTTACTCATCAGATATTAAAGAAAAGCATTTTCACATAAGCAGTGATTGAAATAAGGTAGAAAATTTATTTGGAGGTGGTTAAAATGACATTGACTATAAGGAAATTTTACTATCAGGAAAGGCCAAAGAGGTGGCCGACACTTTAAAGGTAAGAGGATAATTATAGGCGCTTGTGCCAAAGGAATACAGTGATGACGGTTAAAGCTATGCAGATTGTATTATGGTTTGGAAGGTTGACACTCCTTCTGATGACTGTGCAATACCCAACCGTAATAGTAGTTGGTAAAGGTTTAATTCGTGTAATCGCCATGAGTGGGCTATCTATCTCAGAAGGTACTATCTTGAGAATAATCCAGGACCATATTTTAAAAAGGACTAAACGAACCTTGAGTTAAGTCTTCTATTTAAGGCATACGATTAAGAATGGTATTCACCTGCTATCGTTGCTTTGACTGAAACTCTTCTGCAATTTTATCTGCTTCATGTCATGTATGTATGTCAGGATCAGGAGTGTTCTTCATGAATCATGAATGGTGATTATGTTACCTCCTTAGAAGAATTTTATACGACATATATGGACTCCGTACGGTTAGATATTAAGATTTCATGGAAAGTGAATGACGACAGTAGGTTAGTGCTGGACCATAGTAAGGCAGCAATGATTCTGCGAGTAACGAGCTGATTACAACCATGAGAGTTGTATTGGAATGGATGTTGAGATTGAGTACCACTAAACGGGTCGTGGTAGTGTATAAGTTATCATTGATAAACTAATTAAGTAGAGTATCTACCTATTGAATAATTATTCTTTCTTATCGATAGAGAGTCGTATTATTATACGAGGAAGGTTATGGTGCAAGCATAGAATTCAAGTAACGATGATATCTAGAATGAGATCCCAGGTTCGATTTTCGATATCGAAGGAGTTTCAAAGGTGATTGTGTATAAGCTCGAGGAAGAGCATGGGTCCATAGAATGATGGACGGGATAGCGAAAATATTTAGGCATGTGAAATACGATGCTATAATACTTGATGTTGATATAAATACATATATGTTTTGTTCTCCTATGACAAACCTCTATAGTTCAGAGGTAGATTCCAAGCCAGATATTTTATGGAAATAAAATTTTTACGAATATACAATTCTTTTCAGTTCGTTCTTTTCTCTTCTTTTCATTTCATGTAAGCTGAGAAGAACAACCCTTCCAGAAGGGGAGGTATTGCCGAATGACTATCTATCTGTGTGATAGAAGCCTAGTAGGATACCATCTATTGTTTAATTGCTTGTCAAGTACTAAAGGCTGGCCACCTTCTGTACTAACTATGCGATATAACAAGTGTTCATGATCATAGTGATCTCTCAATAAATTCCTTTACTTCTATATGATTGATCAAACTTTTGGAAATAGAAACAGCTGAAAAAGGAGTAGTAAAGTTATGGTGGTATTTGGAATGGAAACACATTCGTGATACTAAGGTTGACGTGGTTATTAAAAGGTTATAGAACGCTAACGAGCAAAAGTGTAACCAGTATAATATTAGGAACGGAAGGTAGTAGCGACTACGAACTGGAAAATAATGGGTATTGAGAAGCAAAAGCTATAATGCTAGAAGCTATGATGAAAGTCGGTGCAATAGACTTGAAAGAATTTGGAATGATCACTTAACGCGGATTAAGTTATCTCACGATAATCGATCGTATGTCAATATCGAGGTATCGCCTTATGAGATCCTTGAGGGAAGACAATGTCGATCTCCCTTATGTTAGGATGAAGTTGTAGAGCGCAAGATGCTCGGACCCGCAGTAGTCCAAAGGACCAGGGATATAATAGATCTAATCAGAGGACGGCTGGTAGTAGCCCAAGATGGACATGATACATATGTTGATTTGACATGAAAGGACAAGGAATAGGAAGTAGGGGACCTAGTGCTATTATAGGTATTCCCTCGGAAAGGATTGATGAGATTCGGAAAGAAAGGAAAGCTAAGTCCACAATGTGTCGGACCCTTGGATATACTAAAACATATTGGGAGGATAGCATACGAGCTAGCCCTACCCCCGAACCTGTAGCAAGTTCATAACGTGTTTCACGTATCAATGTTAAGAAAGTGTAATTCGGATGCCAGATAAATAGGGGCATATGAGCGCATAGACATGCAACCCGACGTAACCTATATGGAGCAACCAGGAAGGGTTATAGAGTGAAAAGGAACAAGTGCTTAGGAGAAGGGTTATTAAACTAGGCAGAGTTTGGTGGTAGAACCACAATGTGGGAAAATTTACTCGAGAGTTAGAAAGTGCAATGCTAAGAGAGTATCCCTATTAATTTTCTATCTGATTCCGGGACGAAATCCTTTTAAGGAGGGGAGACTGTAATAACCCCAAAATTTTGAACTTTTTGTAACCCTTATGAATAGTGTTTTAGCTGAATGAGAAAACTTTTCATGCCACACTATGTAGGGGTTCTGTTATGGATATTCTGAGAGTTTATTGGTACTCTATATGGTATATAAGTGTATGTAAAGATCGTCAGAATCCAATTCCGAACACTTTGGTTTTTCCCGGAAATCCACTAGATACGGAAAGAATTGAGTAAAAGGTAACAGGATAAAAAGGATTTAAATTAAAGGATTTAAATTAAAGGATTATAAGAGAGGATCATAAAAGGAATACAATATATTGAGAAAGGTTAAGGGAACCTAAGTAATAAGATCCCGGGTATGATCCCTCAAACGATAAACGAAAACGAAAGTTAAGCGAACTGTATAACAGATCAGCGGTCATTAGGCAAACAATTAGGAAGTTAATCAAAGAGATTAGAGGGGATGATGTCATCCAACCAATGAGAAGAGGACAAAGAGGGGAGGATGACATCACAGGATGACATAAGCATGACATATGGAAGAAGGATATGTGGTTGGTTTATAACCACACAAAGTCAAGGTTAGAAAGGTAATTACCCAAAAACAAATCAAAAAAAACCAACCAAAGAATCAAATCAAAGCAAAAACACAAAAAATCTCTCTTTCTCCAAGCTTGCTCTCGGCTTTTCTTCTTTTTCAAAGAAGAAATTTCCAAAAATCAAGTTCCAAGCATTGTTAAATCACAAGGTAATTATCTAAGGTTCCTTGTACATATATATGGATATCCTATAAGTTTAAGCTCCTAATTCCTTCACAATCTCTTCCCATAAATCAAGGAAGAAGATGGTGAATAGTAACCTTCAAGAAATAACTTTAGTTTTCTTGAATTTTTATGAAAGTTTAAGGTTATACAAGCAAGGATCAAGGTTCTTTAGGCATTCAAAGCTCTTGTGTTATGCTAAGAAGCTTCAAGGAAGGTATAATCTCTTAACCAAGCTTTTTTATTGAATGTTAAGAGCATAATATGAGTATTCTAGTTCATGAGAGGCTTGATGGTTGTGTATGTAGAGATTAGTTGGTTTTGGGATGTTTTTGGAGTTGTAAATCTTGGTTGTTGATTAATGAACTTAAGTGTAGTTTAAATTCATGATAAAGAATAGTATAAATTGTTAAGGTTGAGTTGTTGGGGCTGTTATGATAAAGTATGGATGGAGTTTTGATTGGGTTGTGATTGTGGGTTGATTGTGAGATGATTTGGAGTGGTTTAAAATTGGGTAATCGCGTAAACATAGCCGTCGTAATGCCCAATTTACCGTAGACTGTTTTTGTTCTTAACATCAGAACACTTGAACTCACTGCTAGGTTTTGACCATTGCCATGTTTAGATAGTTCATGTTACGAGCTTCGTTTTGATATGTGGTTCGTTGGATTCCGATAAACGGTTTAGGAGAAACGGCCGTTTTAAGTAACGACGTTTCGCGAACGAACCCTTACCCCTCGCCTTACTTTGAAACATAGGTTAAAGACCTTAAAGGAATAATTGAAGTATGAAACGTTTATGTAAGGTGTAATAGGAAGTTGGTAAGACACTCGCGAAGGAATCGCCTTAAAACTCGTAATGGTTAAATTATTAAAAATGGTGGAGCCGAGGGTACTCGAGTGACTTAAGAGAATCAGTAAGCGAAGCGAGCGTTAGAGTCTAAATTGGTTAATGTATAGATTTACAAGTGACTTTGGTTTAATTCCAACTTACTTGTTGTTTATAGGTTACCAGACTCGTCCCGAGCCATTCGTAACCCCCAGTCGCTCAGGCAAGTTTTCTACCCGTATAACTGTTGTTGTGATGTATATGTGTATATGCATGATCTTACGATAAATGCATATTGGTTATTAGCAAATTCTTGCGATATATTGTAGCATGTGATATGGTATATATGCATGCCTGTTTCATATTCTTGATTTATATATCTGTTGGTTCAAATGCTTATAGTTGCATAATACCTATGCTAGAGATAAGCGGTATTTGAGTTTACCCTTAGTATAGGGGATAAAAGGTGAACATATTTCTAAAACCGAGAGGCGAGGCTCCCGAGTATAATATATATTTATATATATATATATTGATATAGTTTTTAAAACTATTAATCGAATAAGGTTTATTCGATAACTTTATTTTATTTAATGAATATTATTACGAATATTCATTCGAGGGCTTATGACTCCTTTATTTTATTTAATGAATATTATTACGAATATTCATTCGAGGGCTTATGACTTCTTTATTTTATTTAATGAATATTATTTTGAATATTCATTCGAGGACTTATGACTCCTTTTATTTTATTATTTGAATATTATTTGAATATTCATTCGAGGGCTTATGACTCTTTTATATTATTTATTGAATAATATTTGAATATTCATTCGAGGGCTTATGACTCAGTTTATATTATTTAATGAATATTATTTGAATATTCATTCGAGGGCTTATGACTCAGTTTATATTATTTAATGAATATTATTTGAATATTCATTTGAGGATCTATGACTCCGATTATTTGCTGAGATATATTCTTTATTTTATTAAAGAATAATGTTTCGATAATCAAACTTATTTTCGATTATTCAAATAAAGATAGTACTTTCATATAAGTATATCTTTGGTTATTTAATACTCATTTCAAGTATAAGTCTTACAACTTCTACTTCAATTATTTGTATAAAGATTATTCTTTATGGGAATATTATTTAAATAAAAATATTCAGACATTTTCTAAATATATTGGGACTGATTTACTTCATTAAATCAGCAATACTCCAAACACTCTTTAAAGTGTTTTCGAGTCTTCAAAAATGATTTTTAAAAGTTAGAGCGGATCCCAAAACTCATTTTTATATTTAAGATCTTCCTTTTAAAGGGGATTTCAATACTCGTTCAAAACTTGAGGGATCCGGCTCAGTGGTGTATTTTACATTCACAACGAGGTTGCTGTTTTGAGAAAACATCTTGATTACTTGCCCATCGTTCGGGAAGTAAGTTCATCTATTTGAGTCGGCATAAGCAACATGGGCTCAGTGGGCGTCCATGAAAGTGTAAGTGGCTCAGTGGGAGTCCATCAAATGCGTAAGTGGCTGAGTGGCAGTCCAGCATAAGGTCCTATTGCGGCCAGGGTGATGACCAGTGGGGAATTCGTCCATCGACTAGTAGAAAAGGTTACTTATTGGTATCTTTGCCTGATCAGCAAGATATCAGGTTTATGCCAAGGTTTTCTCCTTTCCAAATTCATTGGATATTGCAACTCTGTTTATAATTTTCATAACAGAGGTTTTCAAGGAGTGTATGAAATGTATATATATAGGTGTATATATATATCGGGATTTAATGAAGTATCTTGTAACTTCATTATTTATAATGATATTCAAAGATTGAATCTATTCAAATCTTGTCTTGTAGTCTCATCTATGTGATGAACTTTTGAAACTAATTATAACTTGAACGGTGGTAGTTCAAGTAGTATTTGAAAAAGATATAAGTATATTGGAGTATCTTTTAACTTCATCTTTTAAACTTATATCTAGTAAATAATTATCTTATGCATATCAAAGACTTTCATAAAAACGTTGAGACAAGGTTAGATATATGAGATCACCTTGCAACGATATTTTTATACAGTTATAAACTGGAAATCTGTGTATATTATACATGTCAGAGGATTTCAAAGATTGTGAAAAGTATATATGTATATATACTGAATATTTTACGACTTCATCGCATTAAGATATCAAACTTGGTTCATTTCTTTTGACCAAGACTTTCATGAGTACTATGAGTAGGCTCATATATTATTAATCATTATACATATTATTTTGGTGGGTTTGCTGCTCACCCTTGCTTTCTTCTTTCATCACACAACAATAGATAGAAAAGATGAACAGGACCAAGCTCCCGATTCGCAAGCGATTAGGAAACGTTCCGCAGTTTCCTATAGGCGTTGATGTCGCTGTAGCTGAGGTAGGAACTACCAATAGGCTAGGCTTTCAACTTATGATGTACCATACTTATGTATAATTATAAATTGTAATAATGGCAAAGAAATGTAAATTTATTCAGAAACCTTTTAAGGTGTATTGACATATAATTGTGGAATAAAACGACTTGTGATTATTTTTTGGATATTCATCTCTGAGACTATAACTTGTGGTGTGTGTGTTTATTGTGTGGTCACAGTACAGAGTAGTTGATTGTGTATTAAGATTGGGTGTTATTAAGGGAAATGGAACTCGTGACAACCCGGATCCCCGACCCCGGATTTGGGGGTGTTACAGTTATTTGGAACAAACTTAGCTCCATCAATGATTAAATCCTTAGGTGCCATGTGAAAAAATGAGATTTAAAAGTGCCTGTTAGGTGTTTGATAAAATGTCTGTATGAAAAACCAACGTGAGAGAAAGAGAGAGTAAAAGCAAGTAGAGAGAAAAAGTATGAAGGAAATAAAAGATCAAAGAAATCCTTTCTCTGTCGTACTTATACTCTCAAAAAAAATGTTACCGTTAGACACCTGTCAGACATGCAGTAATAACGGATAGTTACTGGGCGTGAGAAAACGGTAATCATTACTTGCCCACTTGCCTGTTTTCAAGGAAAAACCGTTCCATTTACCCAGATATTCCATTAATCAAGGTGAAACCGTTATAATTCAAAATTGAAACTGTTCCCACTGATTTAATTATTTTTCACTGCATCATTAATATTCTGAAAAGAAATCAAGTGAAAATGACCAAGATAAATCATATGAGTAAGTACTGATAAAGGAAAGTCAGAACTTAAATTAAAACAGAATTTATATGGTCATCAGAATATCAATCAGGATTTATCAATGCATTACAAAATAACTTAGAGACAAAATCTTGAAATAAAGACAGATTTCATTAATATATCAAGAGAATACATTCATGAAATGGAAATTACATCAGTACTTATACAAGATTTCCCTAAGCTACTAAACCTAACATCAACAGCTTTAGTCCTAGCTAAGAAGCCTGACAAAGCTGATGATGAAGAAAAATAGGAAGAAGACAAGATTAAATCATTTCTTCTTCTTCCTACTCTCGACAAACAGAATGGCGAGTCGGATGATTCGCTCTTGCTGGCGGAGAGCTTCCAGCCTTTCCTCCTCCAATCGCTCTAGATGGCGATGGTAGTCCATATAGAAGAACAGGAGTTGGGTCAGTACCTCCTGTGGGACAGAGTCCCATATCTTCTCAGGAATGGCCGTGACATGCCATTCCTGCTGCCAGTCGGCACAGCTTAGCTCCATATTGAAGTTTTGGTAGTTCAAAAACATGTTGTATCTGACCATTGTGTTTTTGAAAGAAAAAGTATGAAGGTAAGTTTGTGAGAAAGAGTGTGATGGGAAGGCTGATGTGAAGTGGCTGCTTATATAGGCAAGAGAATGCCATGAGACGTAAAAGTATTTAATGCTGACAGGTAGAATTAAATCTACCTCATTTCCCCAGACTTGGAAAAAGAATAACATTCATTGGAAAGAGAAAACATGGTTGAATGCGCACAAGACACAAGTAAAAGTTGACTGTTTAAGTACGAGTACCATGAATCCTAACCATAGTGACTATTAATCTTCCACTTCACATGTTCTAGTTTGTACCGAGAATGTTATTAAATTTTATCCACAGATAAGTCAAGTAAAGAATTTAGACTGTAATATCAGAACTTAGACTTATTTCAGAACTTAACAGTCATCAGAACATAATTTCTTAACTCGAAAAAGGAATGCCTATCTAAGTAAATCCTCATACAAGTGCTGAGTTATACTCTTCAGAACTTAATCGTCAGAATATGCAACCAGAACATGGCCTCAGAGTTAGTGCAAAATGACACAATGACTGTTTATCTCAAATAATATAGACCATCACAGTAATTTTCATCATTCAGATGGAGTGATTAGTGTGTGCATCAAGCTAAATAGCAAACAAAGAGTAAAGTCTGATTCACTTCAGTATATCTTAGAAATAAGGCATAACTAAAATTTTGCTAAAGAGCTGTCATTATCCTGAAACCTACTGATGAATGAGTTCATGCTTGAGTCCACCTCAACTGTTGTGTGCTAATTTTATGCATCTTTTTAAATTCTATTTTACAGTGGCTCCTCAGTGTAAGTGAGTCACGACTGCTTATCAGAATTTATGCTATTATCAGAGTATTTCTCCAATAATCATAGAGTGTGAAAAGTCACCAAGAAAATATTTTGCTTTTCTAATGCATATTTACTTAATACCAGCAATGCACTTGGGTCTTCCCTTCCACATTTTTACTCTAGATCTCAAAGGAGTACCTGATTTTATTCTTTGAACCTTTTGATTTTTCTTTTTATAAGTGAGGTTTATCAACAGTTAGTACATTCAGCAGTTTTACTAGTATCAGAACTTAACAGATGAGTAGCATTATTCTAATTTGTGACTTAGTAATAAGATAAACAAAGTAAACTCAACTAAGCTCAATTATCAGAATTTGCTAGTGTCATAAGATTTCAACAGAAATAATTACTTCTTACATGGGATCATTTGTTTATTGAAGACTAGTAAGTCAGTATCTAGCACAGTTATCCTCATAGGATTGAATAGTTACTTAGACAGACATATCACTTATCAGAGTTTAGAAACATATATCAGACAGCAGTCAGTACTTAAAAACATTTGACAATTAATCACAGAATACACAAAGAGATTAAATTTTGTAAATACTGATCATAAAGTCTGATAATACAGAACAAGACTAAGCAGATTTAGAGAAAGAACCTGAAATCATTCCAAGTTCATTTACCAATCTTGTAAAAGTGGCTTCACACAGTGGTTTTGTGAAGATATCTGCTAGTTGTTGATCTGTTGGAACAAAGTGTAATTCCACTGTACCTTCATCCACATGTTCCCTTATGAAGTGGTACCTGATGCTGATGTGCTTTGTCATAGAGTGTTGAACTGGATTACATGTCATAGCAATAGCACTTTGATTATCACAGTAAATAGGGATTTTGAAATATGTTAACCCATAATCCAGTAACTGATTCTTCATCCAAAGAATCTGTGCACAACAGCTTCCTGCAGCAATATACTCTGCTTCAGCAGTTAATGTGGAAATTGACTTTTGTTTCTTGCTGAACCAAGAAACCAATCTGCCTCCAAGGAATTGGCAGCTTCCACTTGTGCTTTTCCTGTCAATTTTGCAACCTGCAAAATCTGCATCTGAGTAACCTATTAGTTTAAAATCTGATTCTCTAGGATACCACAATCCCAGATCAGCTGTTCCTTTAAGATACTTAAAGATTCTTTTCACAACTGTTAAGTGAGGTTCTCTTGGATCTGCTTGAAATCTTGCACAAAGACAGGTAGAATACATGATATCAGGCCTACTAGCAGTTAGATAGAGTAGAGAGCCAATCATACCTCTGTAGTCAGTAATATCTACTGATTTACCAGTATCCTTATCCAGTTTTGTTGCAGTGGCCATGAGAGTGGATGCACTTGAACAATCTTGCATTAAAAATTTCTTCAGCAAGTTTCTGGTGTACTTGGTTTGACAAATAAAAGTGCCTTCTTCATTCTGCTTGACTTGAAGGCCCAGAAAATAGCTAAGTTCCCCCATCATACTCATCTGATATCTTGACTGCATTAGTTTGGCAAACTTCTTGCAAAGTTTATCATTTGTAGACCCAAAAATGATATCATCAACATAAATCTGGACCAGAAGTAAGTCCTTTCCATGGTTGAGGTAGAACAGTGTTTTATCTATTGGACCTCTGTTGAATCCACTTTCCAGAAGAAACCGAGCTAAAGTCTCATACCATGCTCTAGGAGCTTGCTTAAGTCCATAAAGTGCTTTATCAAGCCTGTAGACATAATCTGGATGTTTAGAATCTACAAAGCCTGGAGGTTGTTCAACATATACCTCCTCCTCCAATTCTCCATTGGGAAAAGCACTTTTCACATCCATTTGAAAGATAGTAAACTTTTTGTGAGCAGTATAAGCCAAAAATATCCTTATGGCTTCTAACCTAGCAACTGGTGCAAATGTTTCATCATAATCAATTGCCTCCTGTTGAGAATATCCTTTTGCAACCTGCCTTGCCTTATTCCTTGTAATTATGCCATCACTGTCAGTTTTGTTTCTGAATACCCACTTTGTACCAACAACAGATCTATTCTTTGGTCTTGGCACTAGGGTCCAGACTTTGTTTCTTTCAAATTCATTTAACTCTTCCTGCATTGCTTGCACCCAATCAGCATCTTGAAGAGCTTCTTCCACTTTCTTTGGCTCAGTCTGAGAGAGAAAATAATTGTAGAGACATTCATTTGAAGTACCTGTTCTAGTTCTGACACCTGCATCAGGATTTCCAATTATCAAATCAGGTGTATGTGATTTTGTCCACTTCCTTGCAGATGGAAGGTTTTCTCTAGAACTGGATGCTCCCCCATGATCCATGCTGTCTTCATTTTCATTTTTGATGCTCCCCCTGAAACTATGCTCTCTGAGTTGGATTCTTCAGTATGTAGATTTTCAGCACTATCAGAACTTGGCTTATCAGAACTTGACGAATCAGAACTTGAAGAGCCAGATGTATGTTCTGATGTTTCTTGAGATGTGGTAGGATCTTGAATATGCTCCTCCTGCATAGGTACATCTTCCTTTGACGTAGTCACCACAGTTTCAATAACATCAGAGTTTAATCCATCAGAATTTACAGTATCAGGACTTAGACTGTCAGGATTTTCAGTATCAGAATTTGAGTCTTCATTTTCAAATCTCAGCTGATCATGGTCAATGAAATCTTCAAGACCAGTAATCTTCTTGTCATCAAAAGAGACATCGATAGATTCCATGACCACTTTTGTTCTCAAATTATAGACTCTGAAGGCTTTTGTGGAAAGTGGATATCCAACAAAGATTCCTTCATCAGCTTTTAAATCAAACTTGGATAGCTGTTCAGGATGAGTCTTGAGAACAAAACACTTGCATCCAAATACATGAAAGTATTTCAGATTTGGCTTCTTTTTCTTCACCATCTCATATGGTGTTTTTCCATGCTTGTTAATGAGTGTTGCATTTTGAGTAAAACAAGCAGTCTGCACAGCTTCAGCCCAGAAATAGGTTGGAAGCTTTGCTTCTTCAAGCATTGTACGTGCAGCTTCAATGAGAGTTCTATTCTTCCTTTCAACAACTCCATTTTGCTGTGGAGTTCCAGGAGCAGAAAATTCCTGCTTTATTCCATGGTTTTTGCAGAACTCTTCCATTATCAAATTCTTGAACTCAGTGCCATTATCACTCCTTAAAATTTTCACAGAATCTTTGACCATTTTATCCAAATGTTTGACATGATCAATCAAGCTAGATGCAGTTTCACTTTTTGTGTGCAAGAAATACACCCATGTGTATCTGGTGAACTCATCCACTATGACCAACGCATACTTCTTCTTTGCAATAGACATGACATTTACTAGACCAAATAGATCAACATGTAGTAGATGATAAGGCTCAAGAATTGATGATTCAGTCTTGCTTTTGAATGAAGATTTTCTTTGTTTGGCCTTCTCACAGGAATCACAAAGGCCATCAGGAGCAAATACTGACTTTGGCAGTCCTCTCACAAGATTTTTCTTGACCAGTTCATTTATATTGTTGAAATTTAAATGAGAGAGTTTCTTGTGCCAATTCCAGCTTTCTTCAATTGATGCTCTACTCATCAGACAGATTGCAGAACCATCAGTACTTGTTGAAAGCTTAGCTTCATAAATGTTACCACGCCTGTATCCTTTCAGAACAACTTTGCCTTTAGATTTACTCACAATTTCACAGTGTTCTTCAAAGAAATCAACATGATAACCTCTGTCCCAGATTTGACTTATACTCAGTAGATTGTGTTTAAGTCCTGAGACCAGATCTACTTCTTTAATTATGACATTTCCAAGATTGATATTGCCATATCCCAATGTTTTTCCAATGTTGCCATCTCCATAAGAAACACTTGGTCCAGCTTTCTCCACAATGTCTGATAGCAGGGCCTTATTTCCAGTCATATGTCCTGAACATCCACTGTCCAGAACTAGAATATTTTTCATGTTGCCCTGCAATCACAAAGACCACTAATTATTAGTTTTAAGGACCCAGACTTGCTTGGATCCTTTGGCCTTATTAAGTTTGTTAACATTTACAGCGGATTTAGCATCAGAGTTTATGTTAACATTTTTCTTATCAGAACTTATATTGTCAGACTTTGAATCAGAATTTACACTAGAAGGAACAATGGAAACTTTCTTCAAAGAAGGTTTTATTTGATAATAATCATAGTACAAACTATGATATTCCTTACAAGTATAAATGGAATGCCATAAACTACCACAATGAAAACAAGGATTCTGTGGTTTGTATCTAACAAACTGACTCTTAACTCCTGATTTGGAAGGTAAGGAGTTAATATTTTTATTCTTCCTGCAAAAAGAAGCCAGATGGTTAGAACTTCCACAGTTATGACATGTTTTCCTAGGAGCATCAGGAACAGGTTTATAATCATTGCTTTTATTCACACCTTCCTTTCCATCCTATTTTTCCTAGGTGATTTTACCTTGTTTGCATTCTTAACATCTTTCAGCTTATGCTTAAGCTGCTTCTTTTTCATTAAGCCTATGTTCACTTCAGCTGTCTTTTCCTGTTTTAGTTTGTCAGAAGTTAATTCCTCTTTAACTTCTAATTTCTCATTTTCAGACTTTACAGTTATAAACTTAATAGGTTTTAACTTTGGCTTTTGCTTAACAACAGGCTTAATTTCTTCAGTTCCTTTATCATTCTTATCTTCTCCATAACCTAAGCCCTCTTTCCAGTTTCCACTACTTATCAAATTTTGAGTTGTTTTGCCAGAGTTAGTCCAAGTCCTGATAATCTCTCTTTCCTTTTCTAACTCAGTTTTTAGAGATTCATACATTTTTAGCACTTCATCCCTAACATAAAAAGCATCATCTCTATCCTTCTGAGTTTGATGGAACATGACTAACTCTTTTTCTAAGAAATCATTTCTTTTCTTAAAAGCAAGATTTTCAGAAGTTAATCTTTCACATGTTAAAGTTTTATCTCTATAACTAACAAATATGGTTTTAAGATATCTTCTCAACTCATTAATATCATCAGTATGAAAAGCATAAGTAGTCTGAGGTACCTTTGTTTCAGCAGCTTCAGAACTGCTCTCAGCACTTTCTTTATCAGCATTTGCCATCAATGCATAGTTCTCCTCACTTTCAGAGTCTGAGGTGTCTGTCCAGCTTTTCTGCTTTGTGACAAGAGCCTTGCCTTTGTCACCCTTTGCCTTCTTGTAATTAGGAGATATGTGGCCTTTCTCACCACAGTTATAGCATTTAACATTGGTATAATCTCCTCTGTCAGACTTTCCTCCAATGCCTTCAGATCTTCTGAAATTCTTCTTATCAGAACTTATGCCTTTCCTGGAAAACTTCTTTCCCTTCCTGAACTTCCTGTATGTAATCTTTGTGATTCCTTTCACCATAAGAGCACACAGCTTCATCATCTCCTCATCAGCATCAGTCTCAGGCAAGCTTTCAGAATCTGAGTCATCATTACTTTCAAGACTAGATGACTCAGTTTCAGACTTTATGAAAAGAGCTTTACCCTTGTCTTTCCTTGAGGAAGCTGCTTTGGGGGATTCTTCTTCAGCCTTAAGAGCAACTGTCCTTGACTTTCCTCCTTTCCTCTTGCTTCTTTGTTCCATCTCAAGTTCATGAGTCTTGAGCATTCCATAGATTTCATCAAGAGTTGTTTCATCAAGATTGTAGTTGTCTCTTATTGTCGTTGCCTTCAAATCCCAACATTCAGGAAGAGCTAACAGGAATTTAAGGTTTGAATCTTCAAGATTATACTCTTTATCAACCAATGACAAATCATTCAAAAGTTTGACAAATCTATCATATAAATCATTCAATGACTCATTAGTCTTTGAGTCAAAATGTTCATACTCTTGAGTGAGTATTGTCTTCCTGTTCTTCTTAATTGTGTCCGTTCCCTGACACCTTATTTCCAGAGCATCCCATATCTCCTTAGCAGTCTTGCAGTTGATTACCCTGTTTGACATTACATTATCAATGGCACTATGCAGTAAGTGTCGTACCTTAGCATCCTTAGTAATCGATGCTATATCTTCAGCAGTATAATCACTCTTCTCCTTTGGTACGGTCTTTGTTGCTTCACCTGCAACTGCAACTGCGAGCTTGGTTGGTTTGTGAGGCCCTTCCTTGATTCTATCAAGGTATTCTGGATCTGTTGCTTCCAGGAACATGGTCATCCTTACCTTCCATATGGGATATTCAGATGGTCTCAGTATAGGAACTCTGAAAGTCTCATACCGACTTTGAATTTGTGTCTTTGGAGGTTCTTCAGTTTTGGTAGGCTTAGTTGGAGTTTCTGTGTCAGACATGATTGTGTTTGGATCTTTAACTGTATGTGTGTTAACAGATTAGCTCTGATACCACTTGTTAGGTCACACACACTGTAGAGGGGGTGAATACAGTGTATAATAATCAAATCGAACTTTAATATATTAAGTAACAGAAAACAAACTTTATTGAAATAATAAACTCTGTTACAGTATGGAACTGTTACCTCTCAGTGATGAACAAATATCACGAGAGCTGCTAGGGTTACAATAAATAATCTTCTCGAATATGATAACACTTATAGTGTAAACCCTATGTCTGTGTTTATATACTACACAGTTACAAGATAATCACTAATTGATATGGAATATAATTCTTCTTCCTAAAATATATCAATCAGATGTCTTTTCTTCCAAGTATTCCATTCTTCACGGAACTCCTTCTTCATGCATATCTCTTCTTATGTTTATCTCGATCTTCTTTCCTTTAATCAGCTACTTTCCTAATCTGATCGTCCTTCAGCACTTAAGTTCTGATATCTAACTTCTGATGATTATCTCTTGATAATATAAGTACTGATATCCTTAAGTCCCGACTTCCAGTATAAGTACTGATCAACAGTTAAGTACTGATTTGTCCTGTTAAGTAAGATCTGAAATCTAAACATAAATTATATTAGCCATGACATTATCAAATATATCTAACAGTATGGTTATTATTCAATGCTAAGATGATAACAGATTGAGGTTGTTTATAACTAAAGATTAAACTAATAATTATAACTACGAGATTAATATTGACTGAATTAATATATATGACTAACTTGGGATTCTAGCTTCATTAAATACTTCATTCAATAGCCTTATTGTCCTTAACCTTAGCATGCAATGACGATGACACTAATCAGACAACACGAAACTGATAAACGCCAACTTTCGTTGCACGAGTACCATAATACCAGACATCCACAAAAGAGATAGAAGCTGAATAGACACCAATTATATTGAGACCCTATATGTCTATAGAATTTGACAACATAATGGTTTAAGCACAAGTTATCTATTTGATTACACAGGGCAAGTAAGATCGTAAAATTACCTACGAGTCATGCATAACGAATACATGAACCTATGCTAGTATGGCAAGTTCTAAAATTTTAAATTCACCTTCGCTTCATTAAGAATTAACACACTATCTTATAAGTTCGCGATGCTCATAAGACGAATACGCGCAACCAATACTAGGATATCATAAAATCACCACATACTAAGGCATTGAAACAATTTAAGTAAAGAAATCCATAAATAAATCCGCTAAAACCCCACGATAACAGTTAGCCCATAATCGGACTTATCATCACTATGGGTTCCAATGAAAACATGATATAACAAAAGTAGTCTTTATAACGAACCAATAATAGAGTATAACACAAGAGTATAGGTTCAACAAAACGAAAACGAGCATCCAAAATTACAACTCAAAACAAAGATTCATAAGAATAAACTAGATCGTCTTCACCTTTGTTGATTCGTGCTATAGGTCTCTTGTCGTCTTCTCCTTAGCTCTGAAGTCTCTCCCTTTTATTAAAAATGACCTAGAGTTGTTTATATAGTAGCCATGATCAGCATAGAACCCCAGAAAATCAGTCTTCTATTCAAAATAGGAATTCTGCATCCCGACCTGGCGCGGCCGCGCGCTTGATCAGCGCGGGCGCGCTTGCTCTCTGAAGTTCCGCGCGCTTGATCAGCGCGGGCGCGCTGGGCTTCTGCCAAAAATTATTTTTTTTTCTTTTATCTTTTCTTGCAGCCTCGAGCCGGACTTTGCGAGCTTTTATTCCAACACCACCTGGACACTATATTAGCACTAAAACAATGCTAATTCACCTGATTCACAGATTAATGCCTGAAATGCAAAAACACTAGAAAACACATTAAAACACTTAACAATCTGAGTACAAACACATCAATTCAAAGCTTATTAGAGCATTATAAAGTGTCATAAATGCCACTCAACATACCCCCAACCTTGAATCGATGCTTGTCCTCAAGCATAAACAGACTCAAAGAACAAAAAATAAAAATGCATGAATGCAACTAATATGAATGCAATGATCCCCATAGAATAACTAATCCAATCAACAAGTAATATCTCAGCAAATGCACTTATTCACATAAAGAGCAATTAAATCTCACAAATCAACCTACAAACCAGAGACGTGCGTGTGTGCAAATACTTACAGATGTACTATCGTAACTAGATCGATAATCATGATTCACTACTTATCAAAACAATCGCAAGCTTATAAATAGAATAAAAGCTAGATTCAAAATAACTTATAACACTTCCATTCTTATATCAGAGCTTAATCATGGATTCATGCTTTTATTCACAACAACACAACACAAGTATGCTTATTTGATCGTGCAATGAGTGAGGTCCATGTAGCGAGCGTTAGGTTAGCGGATCCCAGACTATAAGAGCCTTAGGTCACTAGGCACAAAGTCCCCTAAGAACTTAATAACTCGAGTACTAAAGAGCCCACTCGTAATTAATTATACATACACTTATTCTTTCTCTTTTTTTCTTTTTTTGTTCTTTTTCTTTTTTCTATGAACTTCTGAACGAGTGCGTTTCGCTCCATCTCGCTCAACCCTAAACTACTCATACAGATATGAGCCGGCTACTAGCCATTTGACACCTAGCCACACAACTAGCAATGAGATTCAATTTTCTCCAATTTTTAAATATCCATGTCTTTTATTATTGAGAAAATATCCTAAATTTTAAGTATAAGCAAGCGAGTAAACCTTAACAAACAAACAAACAAACCATGACCATGATCTAGAACTCTAGCAACCTTTAAGACTTAGTGAAATACAAGGATCTCTAGCATGCAAATCAATCCAATAAGACTCAACATCACTAAATATGACATCACTACACTAGCATCAACATCACCAATCAATCGGAAAAATTAACTAAGGGATCATGTCATAATGCAAATGCATGAAACTACATGAACAAAATATCATAAAACTACCAAAAATAATAGAATAAAATAATAAAAAAACTACATGGAAAAATATGCAAACTATATGAACTAAACTATCATGAACATGCAACTATATGAGACTCACACACAAATATATTCCTTCACTACTCCCCCAAACTTAAAATATTCACTATCCTCAGTGAAGGTAATAGTAAGGAATCAGGCATACCTACTGTGAATCAGAATCCTCACCCTCAACGGATGGAGTGTCAGGCGTGTCCGGAGGCGGATACACGGAATCCTCAACAAATACTGGCCACTGGATGTCAACACCGATGGCTCTGAAAGCTGTCCCAAGTGCCTGGGTGAGATCGTGTGTAAACCAAATATGGATGTCGTGTATCGCATCCATCCTCCTCGCGAGATGCCTATATTGTGTGGAGCTCAACCCAGCTCCCATCTCTGCTCCTGTTGTTGCTGCTGTTACGACGAACCAGCCTCCTCTCCATACTGAGCTCTCCAAGCTGCTCGACGGGCATGCTGAGAACCTCCTGCCGTAGTTGCTTCCATAGGCACACCACCTGGAAGATGATCATATGAATACCCAAGCCCCTTAAGATCGGGCCTCCCTCCATACCACTCCTACATGCTCTGCAGCGTAGAACTGTCAATAAGAGCACTGGGAAGCTGCAGTTGCCCACGTGTTGGCCAATGAACACCAACCGCCACGCACAACTTCGTCACAACCGACGCATACAAAATAGCACATGTAGTACCTCCTCTCAAAAATCTCAAAATCCCCTGATATATCACCACCCCTCAAATCAATGTAATCACCCTGAAGAATACCCCAAAGCAGACGAGCATGCTCCACAGTAATCTCATGCACATGCGAAGATGGCATGATGTTAGCACAAATAAATGAGTTCCAAGCCCGTGCAAACTTGTTCATGCACGAAGCAGGGAATGTGGAGTAATCAGTAGTGCCCTCTTGAACTTCCAATGAGTATCAGGCACATAGAGAGTAGCAACGATGAGATCCAAATCAAAGTCCTCCAGAGTCTTATCGTTCCAAGTATCCTGACCCACCTTCCTCGCAGGCTGCTCAATCACCGTCCTGATAGCTTCAGCACTATACTCTATAGTTCTCCCCCTCACCACCGTGAAACAATTCTTCTCCGCCTTGGCGTTCGCATAGAACTCCTGCAAAACACTCATGGGCACAGCAACGGGAGCCTCACAGAAAGGTACCCAACCCATCTTGAGAATCATCTCTAACAGCTTACCATCCTTCCCTGATGGCAGAAAACCTCGCTCCTTAGAAATAGGCTTTGAGAGAAGCCTAGTGTACTCCTCCTCAGCCTCAGGAGTAGAAAACCTGGGCCTCACACCACCTGCAGATGAAGAATCGGTGGTGTTGCTTCAAACTTGTGTTCTTTGTCTATTGGGTGCCATCAGAATTGCTGAAGAGAGAATAAAAGCTTAAGTGTTTAAAGAGAATTTGTGTTTGAGAGTTTGTGATATGGTGGAGAATTTGTGTATAAGTGTATGTATTTATAGGTGGAGAGGTGTGAATTCTATAAGTAATAAAACTGGGAATTGATTGTGGGGATCGTGGGAATAATGGAATTGATTAGGAGAGGGAATTATAAGATGTTGAAGAGTAAAAATCGGGTTGGAATTCATTTTCGAGTAAAAGTCCCGATTTTACTTTATAAAACTGCTGAAATTTATTTATTTATTTTTTTCGAACAGGACCCGGTGCAACCATGCGCTAGGACAGTGCGGGCGCTCTCACTCTCTGGAAAACCGGTACGGTCGCGCACTAGATCAGCGCGGGCGCGCTTGGGTACTGGAAAAATGGCGCGGCCGCGCGCTTGGTCAGCGTAGGCGCGCCCAGCTTCTGTAGTTGGCCCTGAATTTTTTTCTTTTTCTAATTTTTTTATGTTTTTCTCCTTTCTTCTTACTTCTTCTACCTACTAATGTACAACAACTTTGGTTTGCCTCCCAAGAAGCGCTTCTTTTACGTCTCTAGCTCGATGTATAATCTCGAGATCAAATGGACAATAAAATGGCACTAACCACCTCGCGGTTTGCCATGTCACCATAGTAATTCTTCAACCTTTGATCATTTATCTTAAATGCTTGGCCCGGATCATTCTCAAAAATTTCCACCGCTCCATGTGGAAACACAATTTTGATTATGAAGGGCCCTGACCATCTTGATTTTAATTTTCCAGGAAAAAGACGAAGACGAGAGTTGAACAAAAGAACTTGTTGTCCCGGCATAAATGATTTGAGCACTAGACCCCTATCGTGCCACCTCTTGACTTTTTCTTTGTACATTTTGTTGTTCTCATAAGCTTGAAGTCGAAATTCGTCAAGTTCATTCAATTGAAGCATCCTCTTCTTTCCAGCCACATCCAAGTCAAGATTCAATTTCTTTTAAGCCCAATATGCTTTATGCTCGAGCTCCACAGGCAAATGACACCCCTTACCAAAAACCAGCTGAAACGGCGACATTCCCAATAAAGTCTTATATGCTGTTCTATACGCCCAAATGGCTTCATCAAGCTTTAAAGACCAATCTTTCCTCGATGGACATACCACTTTCTCTAAAATGCGCTTGATCTCTCTCTTAGATACCTCAGCTTGACCATTTATCTGAGGATGATAAGCCGTAGCAATGCGATAATTCATATTATACATTTTCATCATAGCAGTGAACTTGCGATTATAAAAATACGACCCCCTATCACTGATTATAACTCTTGGTGTTCCAAACCTTGTGAAGAAAATTAAGCACCACCTTCGCATCGTTCATTGGCAACGCCTTAACTTTAACCCATTTTGACACGTAATCAACTGCCAACAAGATATATTGATTATTACAAGATGAGAGAAATGGCCCTATGAAGTCAATTCCCCAAACATCGAAGACCTCAACCTCGAGAAGCACATTAAGAGGCATCTCATCCCTTTTGGACATATTACCCACACATTGACATCGATCATATTTCAAAATGAACTGATGAGCATCTTTAAATAAGGTTGGCCAAAAGAAACCTGTTTGAAGAACACGAGTTGCTATCTTTTCTCCCCCGTAATGTCCTCCATAAGCCGTTGAATGGAAATCTCGCAAGATCCCCCCCCCCCCGTTTTGCTATAAGGAATACATCTCCTGATTATTTGGTTAGCTCTTTGGTGAAAAAGAAACGGCTCATCCCACAAATACCACTTCACTTCATGTAGAAACTTCTTCCTTTGAGCATAAGATAAGTTGGGAGGCATGATATTACTCACAAGGTAGTTCACAATGTCTGCAAACCACGGTTCTTCTTCTTGCACTCTAAACAGCAGATTGTCGGGAAAAGATTCATTTATCAATGTCTTATCCAGTGAAGTGGCATTAGGATTCTCTAAACGCGAGAGATGATCAGCGACTTGATTTTTCGTTCCCTTTCTGTCCTTGATCTCTAGTTCAAATTCTTGAAGCAAAAAAACCCATCTAATAAATCTAGGCTTTGAGTCCTTCTTTGAGATGAGATATCAAATTGTCGCGTGATCAGGGAAAACTGTCACCTTAGTCCCAAGTAGATAAGATCGGAATTTCTCAAAACCATAGACAATAGCTAAAAGTTCTTTCTCTGTAGTAGTATAATTTAGTTGAGCACCATTTAGGGTCTTACTAGCATAGTAGACCATATGAAATATATTTTTCTTCCTCTGCCCAAGAACTGCTCCAACTGTGTAGTCACTTGCATCACACATCATCTCTAAAGGTTCATTCCAATCAGGTGCAATTATGATTGGTGCCGTGATTAAACTCTTCTTCAATGTCTCAAACGCTGCAAGGCACTCGTCATCAAATTTGAAAGGAACATCTTTCTCTAACAGACTGGACAATGGCTTTGAAGTTTTTGAGAAGTCTTTGATGAAACGCCTGTAGAAACCCGCATGTCCAAGAAAACTGTGAATTCCCTTAACAAAAATGGGTGGAGGGAGATTCTCAATGACCCCCACCTTGGCCTTATCCACCTCAAGACCCTTACTAGAAACTTTGTGCCCGAGAATAATGCCCTGATGCACCATAAAGTGGCATTTCTCCAAATTGAGAACCAGATTGGTCTCAACACACCTCTTGAGAACATTTCCAAGATTTTGCAAGCATTCATCAAAAGAATCGCCAAAGACTGAGAAGTCATCCATGAACACCTCCACATTCTGGCCAATCATGTCAAAAAAGATTGCCATCATACATCTCTGAAATATGGTTGGTGCACCACATAGACCAAAAGAAACTTGTCTGAAGGCGAAAGTACCAAATGGACAAGTGAAGTTAGTTTTCTCCTGATATTCTGGAGCGATACAAATTTGATTGTAACCTGAATAACCATCCAGAAGACAAATATACTCATGACCGGCCAACATGTCAAGCATCTGATCAATGAAGGGCAAAGGGAAGTGATCCTTTCTAGTGGCTTTGTTCAGCTTCCTCTAGTCCATGCAAACTCTCCACCCCATGACTATTCTAGTAGGAATAAGCTCATTCTTTTCATTTACTACCACAGTAATACCACCTTTCTTTGGCACACATTGAACCGGGCTTACCCATGAACTGTCAAATATAGGGTAGATGATCCCTGCATATAGCCACTTAAGAATTTCCTTCTTCACTACCTCCATTATGATTGGATTAAGTCTTCTTTGCTGGTCGACTGTAGGCTTGCTACCTTCCTCTAGCAGAATTTTATGCATGCAGTACGAAGGGCTGATTCCCTTGATATCTTCTATAGTCCATCCAATTGCCGATTTGAACTCTCTCAAAATCTTCAAAAGCTTTTCCTCATCACTACCTGAAAGGTCAGATGCAATAATAATAGGCAGAGTAGATGCATCACCTAAAAACGCATACCTCAAATGCTCAGGAAAAGGCTTAAGCTCAAGAGTAGGAGCTTCCTCAATAAATGGCTTGAGGCGTTTAGGAGCTTTGTTCAATTCCTCCATTCCAAGAGATTCAAAAGGCATATTTATCTTCCTTTTCCAGGGAGAAGTATTCAAATATTGCAATTGTTCTTCACCTTCGTCATCTTCACTATCTAAATTACCTAACAAGGATTTCTCAAAGGCATCAGACCTTAGCAATTGATCAAGTTCCGATGTGACCACTGAATCGACCAACTCCACTTTTAAGCATTCCTCATTATCAGTAGGGAATTTCATAGCATTGAACACATTAAAAGTAACATCTTAATCCAAAACTCGAATTGTGAGCTCACCCTTCTGCACATCGATCAAGGTTTGGCCAGTTGCCAAGAAAGGTCTCCCCAAGATTATGGGAATCTTCTTGTCCTCCTCGAAATCAAGAATGACGAAATCGGAAAGGAAGATGAGTTTATCAACCTTGACCAAGACATCCTCCATAATACCTCACGAATATGTAATAGAACGGTCGGTCAACTACAAGGTCATATAAGTCGGTTTGGGATCAGGTAAGTCCAACTCCTTCAAGATTAACAAAGGTATCAAATTGATGATAGCTCCTAAGTCAAATAGGCATCTATCAAAAGATACTTTTCCAATAGTACATGGAATAGTGAAGCTTCCAGGATCCTTAAGCTTTGAAGGAAATTTATGTTGCAGCATAGCGTTGCATTCCTCCTTAAGAGCGACAGTCTCTAAATCATCTAACTTCACTTTCTGAGAGAGAATACCTTTCATAAACTTTGCATAACTAGGCATCTGCTTAAGAGCGTCAATGAAAGGTATATTGATATGAAGTTTCTTGAACACCTACAAAAACTTCTCAAATTGCTTGTCCAGCTTCTTCTTCTGCATCCACTTAGGAAAAGGCGGTGGAGGATAGATCTGTTTCTCCCCTGTATTACCCTTAGGAGGAGTGTGCTCAACAGTTGTCTTTCTTGGTTCCACTTCTTCATCCTGCTGTTCAACTTCTTTCTCAGCCCTAACTTCTTCTGTCAACTCTTGAGTTTGTTCGGGATTCGTAATCTTTCCAGACCTTAAAGTGATTGCAATTACATGCCCCTTAGCTTCCCTCTTTCCTGGCACTTCAGTATCACTAGGTAGTGTACCAGGCTGACTATTTAGCAAGGCGTTGGCAATTTGCCCAATTTAATTTTCCAAGGTCTTGATAGAAATAGCTTGACTCTTGCACATAAGATTCAACTCCTCTCATTCAGATTTTTCATTTGCTTATTGTAGCTGGAGTTGCTGTCTAGGTGCATACTGTGGTTGCTGAAAACCAGGGAGGTTGTACTGCTTAGCTAGATATTGCTGATAAGGCTATTGAACCGCATTCTGAGTGTTGCTTCAACTAAAATTAGGATGATTACAGTTGTTGGGATGATAGGTGGCTGGCACTAGTTGCTGCGATCGCTGGAAGTTGCTCACAAACTGAGTTGATTCACTAGAAATTGCGCACTGATCAGTCTCATGGGCACCAGCACAAAGCTCGCAGACACTAGCAATTTGATTAACTCCATAATTATCCAAAGTATCCACCTTCATCGTCAAAGCCTTAAGTTGAACAGTGATAGCAGTTGCTGCGTTCAACTCCAGAATTCCTGCGACTTTCCCCTGAGTTAGTCTCTGGGAAGGCATCTGGTACTCATTAGTAGCCATCAGTTCAATAAGTTCATAAGCTTCATCGTAGCTCTTAGCCCACAAGGATCCTCCTGATGCTGCATCAAGCATGGGTCTAGAAGTAGCACTCAATCTATTGTAGAAGCAATTAATAATAATCCAATCAGGCATGCCATGGTATGGGCACTTCCTTAGCATCTCCTTATATCGATCCCAAGCCTCACACAGAGATTCTCCTGTTTGCTGAGCAAACTGGGTAAGAGCATTCCTGATTGCAGTAGTCTTCGCCATGGGGAAGAATTTAGTGAGAAAATTTTGCGTAAGATCCTCTCACGTGGTGATAGACCCTGCTGGTAGAGAATGTAACCAGCACTTAGCCTTGTTATCCAGAGAGAATGGGAAGAGGCATGGCTTGATAGCATCTTCAGTCACATCATTAAACTTAAAAGTGTCACAGATCTCGATGAAATCCCTGATGTATATGTTGGGGTCTTCAGTAGGAGAACCCCCAAACTGAACCAAGTTTTGTATCATCTGAATCGTGCTTGACTTGATCTCAAAAGTGTTAGCCCTGATGGCTGGTCTGATGATGCTTGACTGAATGTTATTAATCTTAGGCTAAGAATAGTCCATCAAAGCCTTAGGATTTTCCGCTTGATCACCCATCTCTATCAAAGCTGGTTCTTCAACTTTCTCTTATTCTTCTACCTTCTTTTCTTCATCAAAAACTTCCTTATGAACTACCACAACTTCTTCCTCGGTCTTATCCAGTGTTCTCTTACGAGTACGCGAACGCGTATGCATACACCCTCGCTAGAGTACCTGAAATAAGACAAGGAAACAGATAAGTAACAATGTCCGAGTCAATAAACTTTAACGACCACTGATGGAAATCACATAAACTATAAATTAACACTCAGTCCCCGACAGTGGCGCCAAAAACTTGTTAGTCGCTAAACACGCGCTAATTATACATGCAAGTATACGAGTTCGCAAGTAGTATAGAATCTTTTCTAGTTCGTTCCAACAGAGACTGTATTGGTTAACTAATTAATTCACACACTTAAGCAACAATGTATGGTTATTATTCAATGCTAAGACGATAACAGATTGAGGTTGTTTATAACTAAGGATTAAACTAATAATTATAACTACGAGATTAATATTGACTGAATTAATATATATGACTAACTTAGGATTCTAACTTCATTAAATACTTCATTCAATAGCCTTATTGTCCTTAACCTTAGCATGCAATGGTGATGACACTAATCAGACAACACGAAACTGATAAACGTCAACTTTTGTTGCACGAGTACCATACTACCAGACATCCACAAAAGAGATAGAAGCTGAATAGACACCAATTATATTGAGACCCTATATTTCTATAGAATTTTACAACATAACGGTTTAAGCACAAGTTATCTATCTTGATTACACAGGGAAAGTAAGATGGTTAAAATTACCTACGAATCATCCATAACGAATACATGAACCTATGATAGTATGGCAAGTTCTAAATTCTTAAATTCACCTTCACTTCATTAGGAATTAACACACTATCTTATAAGTTCGTGACACTCATAAGACGAATAAGCGCAACCAATACTAGGATATTATACAATCACTACATATTAAGGCATTGAAACAATTTAACTAAAGATATCCATAAATAAATCCGCTAAAACCCCACGACAATGATTAGCCCATAATCGGACACATCATCACCATGGGTTCCAATAAAAACATGATATAACAAACGTAGTCTTTATAACGAATAAATAATAGAGTATAACACAAGAGTAAAGGTTTAACAAAATAAGAAACGAGCATCCAAAATTACAACTCAAAACAAAGATTCACAAGAATAAACTAGATCGTCTTCGCCTTTATTGATTCATGTTATAGGTCTCTTGTCGTCTTCTCCTTAGCTCTGAAGTGTCTCCTTTTTATTAAAAATGACCTAGAGTTGTTTATATAGTAGCCCTGATCAGCATAGAACCCCAGAAAATCAGTCTTCTATTCAAAACAGGAATTCTGCATCCCGACCTGGCACGGGCGCGCGCTTGATCAGCGCGGGCGCGCTTGCTCTCTGAAGTTCTGGCGTGGCCGCGTACTTGATCAGCGCGGGCGCGCTAGGTATCTGCCAAAAATTATTTATTTTCTTTTTCCTTTTCTTGCAGCCCCCAGCCAGACTTTGCGAGCTTTTATTCCAACATCACCTGGACAATATATTAGCACGAAAATAATTTTAATTCACCTGATTCACAGATTAATGCCTGAAGCAAAAACACTAGAAAACACGTTAAAACACTTAACAACCTGAGTACAAATACATCAATTCAAAGCTTATAAGAGCATTATAAAGTGTCATAAATGCCACTTAACAGTCATTCATGCTGTTGAGAAAAAGAACAAGGGACCTCAGAAATAAGTTATTTTGGAGCTAGAGGAAGATGAATAATATACCCTTGATGAGCTAGATGAGATGGATCAATCTATGGCTTACCTTGCTAAAAAATTCTCAAACATCAGGGTCGAAAAGCCAAAGTTTTTCAAGAACAAGGGACAATCCTCAAATAGCAACAACTGGAAATCAAAAACTCAGTTTAACTCAACTAGCAACGGTGGTTACAAAATTGGATCTGTTGACAGATCAAAGATAAGGTACTTTAACTAAAATGAGTTGGGCCATTTTACTACTGAGTGCAGGAAGTCAAAGAAAGTGAAGAAGGATAAAGCCTATCAGGAATTGGAAGCAAAGTATGAAGCTCTCTTGAAGAAACAACAGGGAAAGGCTTATATAGCTGAAGGTAAAAGTTGGGATGACACAGATGAAGATGATGACAAAGAAGAATTTAGAAATTATGCACTCATGGCTCTTGAGCATGGAGAATCATCCTCTTCAAAATCAGAGGTACCAACTCTAACCACTACTGATTTATATACAAGTCAATATAAGGAAACTGTTGAAAAGATGAGTGTAGAGATGTTTCATTTCCATACAAGCATGGTGGTAGCTACTGAGCAAGTTAGTAGACTGTCAAAAACAAATGAGAAACTTGAGACTAAAAAGCAAGAATTGGAGATGCAGCTTGTTGGTCTTGAAACAGTCAAGCAAGAAAATGAATATCTGAAAAACAAGCTTGTGTGCAAGTGAAATTGAAGCTATGTTGAAGGAAAAGTTTTTGAAGAATGAGGTGAAACTGAGTCTTTCAGAAAAGCATCTCAGTTGGTTGTACAGTACCATGAGAAGAACAAACCATGTGCTAACATAGCTATTTGTTTGGACTATGATGCCTTGAACAAAAATAAGTGAAGGCGACAAAGGTAAAGCAATTGATGATCAAGATATCCCAGTAATACTGAGGAAAGTTGACGCACCTGTGTTTAAGGCATGTGAAGTTAATTTTAGTGAAGTTGAGTTGGTCATCAAGCAAGAACTTGGAGATGAAGACAATGAGAAGAAAAATGAAGAAACCACTTCTACTGCTAAAATTAAGAAGAAGCCCATTGTCAACCAAGTTTCTAAGACACCAATCAAGGAGACCAAAACTGAGAATGCAAGAAAGAAAAAGAAGAATAGGAATGGGAAAATTGGAGTGAACAAGAGCAATAACTTTGCATTTCTTGCAGATGCTCCCAAAAAAACAATGTCATAAGTGTGGCTCTACAAATTACCTAACTCACCTTTGTAAAAAGGATGTTAGTGAGCCAAAGGTGGGACCATGTAAATACAATGAAGCAAAGGCTGAAGATCCCTACTCATTTTGTGATAAATATGATTGCATTCACTGCAATATGAAAGTGATGAAAAGTTGTCATAAATTGAGAGTAGATCTCAAAGAAGCTAATATTGGATCTACAGAAAAAAGGGAAAATACAAATCAATTATTGAACACTCTTTCTACTTCTGTAATTTCAGTTAAAATGAAGAAAGTACCCAACACTGCTTGGGTAGCTAAACACACTTAATCCTCATTGTGTGCAGGGAAAATGAAAAGAGTCATATGGATCATTGACAGTGGATGCTCCAGATGTATGACATGTGATAAGGCCCTGCTATCACAGTTTGAGAAGATGGTTGTCCCATTGGTGACTTTTGGAGATAACAGCAAAGGGTTCACAATGGGATATGGCAAGTTAATTTGGAAATATTGTCATTAAAGATGTACCACTGGTAGCTGGTCTTGAGGTGAATCTCCTGAGTGTCAGTCAATTCACAAATAGTGGATTCAAAATTTCATTTGACAAATGAGACTACTCACTTATCAGCAAAAAGACTGGTGAAGTTTCTTTGAAAGGAGAAAGAAAGGGAAGCTTGTTTGTTGCAGATTTATACTCAGGAAATAAGGATGGGATATGTTGCTTTTACACCAAGGCATCTATTGAGCAAAGCAAGCTATGGCACAAAAAAACTCTCTCACCTGAACTACAAAGCAATTAATACCTTAGTAAAAAAGGAATTAGTGAGAGACATGTCAAACTTGGAATTTGCTCAAGATGAAGTTTGTGAGGCTTGTCAAAAGGTCAAAATGAAAAGGTCTAGTCACAAAAGCAAAGTTGTGAATTCCATAAGTACAACTCTGTAACTTATTCACATGCACCTGTTTGGACCAGTTAATATCTTATTTATTTCTAGAAAAAGATATGCACTTGTGATGATGGATGACTATTCAAGAAACACATGGGTAGAGTTTATGCATTCATAGGATGAAATTCCACACATCATTATTGAACACATCAAGAAAATTGAGAAGCATGCTGAAGATCAAAACTGTGTAAATAGATTGAGGAGTGACAATAGCACAGAATTCAGAAATACAACTTTAACTGAATTCTGCAAAGACAAGGGTATTGTTCAAAAGTTCTCAGCTACAAGGACACCTCAGCAAAATGGGGTAGTTGAAAAGAAGAATAGAACTCTAGTTGAGGCTGATAGAACAATGTTGCAAGATGCAAATTTGCCAACAAGTTTTTAGGAAGAAGCTATTAACATTACATGCTACACTCAAAACAGACATCTCATCAACAAAAATTTTGGCAAGTCACCCTACTCAATCTTATCAAAAAGGAAGTCTACTATGAAGCATCTGCATGTGTTTGGAAGCAAGTGTTTTGTTTTAAAAGACAACTCTGAATATGTGGGAAAATTTGACTCTAAAGTTTTTGAAGCAATTTTTCTGGGATATTCATTGGAAAGAACTGCCTACAGAGTCTATGTGCTTGAACAAAAGAAGATTATGGAAAGCACATATATGACTTCTGATGATGACAAGTGTCCAGGCTTGGATTTCCTTGATGAGAATGAAGCTGAAGCTCTTAAGTTTGAATAATTTAATTCATAAAGTTCTCCCAAGTACACTATTAGACTTCTCGATAACTTAGAACTAGAATAATTTAACTTAATAAATTATTTTAGTAAAATACTTTCGATATAAAATTATTCTAATTTTATTTTGATTTATTCAAATAAAAATTGGAAAATTCAGTCAATTCTGGACAAACTGGGTATTTATTTGACATCTCGATTAGTCACTGTCTAGCTCTCGAAAAGAGTCGGGAAAGTGACATATTATTGTGTATCTATTTTCTCACATGACTTCTCGATAAGAAAATCCCAAACATTTATTCCTACTTCTCGACAAGTCATTTACCCTTTTCTATAAATACCCAGACATCTCGACATAACCCCTTTTTACGCTTTCGAGATCTCAGTTGACCTAATTTTTGCAAACCTCAACCGTTCTCTCTCATTTTGAACTCTATCTCTTTCAAATCTCTTACTCACTCAAATTCAAACAATATCAATGGCATCCAACAATGTTAAAGCTATTATCCCCAAGGATGGAAAAAACTACTTGGCTTTTATAGATGCGAACCAAGCTCTTGACAACTTCAAATGTTTTTTCAAGTTTCTAGCTAAATCCTATTTTGTAGGAGCTATGACTACCAACCTATACTCTACCTGGATGTGCTTAATGACTTTTGGAACTCATCTATAATGGAGACAGTTGAGCATGAGAACCAGGAAGCTTATTTGGTGGTCAAGTGCTCAACTCAAGGGAAGCAGGTGGAGTTTGATGCAAGTGATATCAACAAAGCACCGGGTATTCCTACAGAAGTCTTAGTGGATGCACCAACAACAGAGGAATTAGCTGAGTTCATGGACTTCATGAACTATAGTGAAAATATTGACCTGGTCATACTGAACAAGAAGCACCTAAGGAAAGAATGGTCATCCCTTTTTGACTCCATTGTGAGGGCATTCACATGCAGAAAGACAGGATATGATAATATATCCAGTGTTCTTTCCTAGATTTATTATGTCTACTTTTATTCATAAAGTAACAGACATACATATGCTTGAAGGTATTGACAGAACCAAAATAGGCAATTACAAACAAGTGTCCAAAATATTATTTGGTTCACTAATTATAAATAATAAGGTGGAGGTAGAATTTTGGTGAATTATCTGATGATTGGTATTAATATTTAGATGTATATATGTGATAGAATGTGAGTATTTTAATTTTAATATATCCAGAATAAAGTATAGATAATTGTGATATTTTTCTGATAATTTTTGGATTGTTATATATTTTTATAAAGCATTTATAGATTTAATAATTATTTTTTGAATAATTATCGGCCATCGTCCAGCTTCAACCGTTTTTACGTTTTTACAACCCGAAACTCTTCGAAAAACTCCTTTCTAACCTAATCTGGTTATTCTGAACATTTTCCATGTTTTAACTTTTTCGATCCGGAGTACGGTTTGACCCGTATGATAATCATTTCGATAGATCAATAAAACCTGTATTCTCGAGAGACGGGATATTATTAAATTATCTTCGTATAAAGTGTTTTATAAGAAGTCTGGTTTTGATAATTATCCAAAATAAGTATCAAATTGGATCATTTTTGCAGTTACTTAGCAGCTAAGTAACCTATTTTCCGATCCAATACGATCCAACGGGTATTAATATCCCATAAGTATAAATAGCCTTTTTCTTATTTTATTTTATTCATATAATCATAAACAAACAGTTAAAACCAATAATTTACAGAAAAAACCCGAAAACTCATCGCGTTCTTAAGAATCAAACCTAAAAACGAAGGCGTTACCGAACTCAAAATCAAGCGTTCCATATATGAAATCGAAGCTCTCAAAAAGTTCTTTCAGAATCAATCATCAGATTTGGTGCAGAAATTAAGGTTATTTTTATTTATTTTAATTCAAATTAATTAATGATTAATATATGAAATTTTGATTTTGATGTTGTTGATATGATTTGATGATTGTATCTTGTAGATAATTTTGTCCTGGTCGCTTTGGATATTATATGATGAATTTGGAGTTTAATAACATGTAGGAAAGTGAGGTTAATTTTTGAATTATTGAAATTAGGGTTTATATACTTTGAATGTTCTTAATTTAAATTTAGGTGTTTCTTTGTTAAAGGTTATAAGCTGAAATTGATTACACCGGTGTGTAGATTGTTGAAAAATGAATCGAATGGTGTATATATGATGATCAAACGATAATAGCGAGGGCTTCATCGGAAAATGGGTCGAAACGGCGGCGAAATATTCGGACAGATTTTCAGTTCGATTCGTTGGTTGTTTAAACGATGTGATTCTGCAGATAGATTCCTGAAAGCAAGAGGAGTGATTCCTGATAAATTAAGTCATTTCTAGGCAGTTTTTACAGTGGCCGGAAAAGCTCCAGTCGCCGTTAATGGCGACTAGCCGGCAGGCAGTCGCCGGGGACGACGAAAGGGGTGGCAAACTTCAGTTTGGCCCCTGAAGTTGTCCTTGATTCGCAAATATATTATTCCAGTTTTAAACTTTTACAAAAATAAGATTTATGTTTTAAATTTTTATAAAAACAGGATTCTGTTTTAATTATTTTCAAAAATAGTATTTTCTTTTATAATTATTTTCAGAATTTTTTTTAATTATTTTTTAAATTCCAATAATCAATATTTATTATTTTGAAAATTATTTTTATTTCGAAAATAATTCAATAGACGAGTACAAGTAAAGTGAAAGCGCATTGAGATAAGTCAAGTATTTCGCAACTCTCTTTATATATGTTGCAAGTATTTCCGTTCATTCTTGTTATATTGCAATTATTTCTTGAACCATCTTGATATGTATTAAAATAGTTCTATGTTATATTGCAAGTACTTTGAAGTGCTTAACCCTAAACCCATATTCTTGTTATTGATCTTGAGCCGTAAGCCTTATTCTTTGTAAACCATTGATTGTTGAATTCTCATATACGAACCACACATATAGGCCAATATGTGCCTTGGATCCAGTGTAAGGAGCAGAGATGTCCGCCTTGCTCGGGGTTAGTGCGTGACTGATCAGCAGCCTAACCTTGGTTTTTAAAAATGAAAGTGAATATCCAATTCTAATCATTGCTTATCAAGAAACTTAATTCCTTATATCATTTCCATTGATCATTGTTTAATCTCGGTATTATGATTATGACTTGCTAAGCTAGTTAGCTCACTCTTGCAAATCTGTTTATGTTCTTTTCCAATTAAAAAGGAAATTGGTGGTAGCAAGGATCCCCAGACAAGTGTACGAGCTAGGTTTCCAAGTTGAGATGGAATAAGCTAGCAGAGGCTGTTTGTCTTAGTTGTGTTTAAAGTTTGTAAGACTATTTTTCTTTAAATTATAAGATAAATAAACTGGGATTTGGTACGTTTGTAATATAAATAAGATTGTGGCTTGTATGCATACTTTAAACTGTTGCGATCCGTGGATTATGGTAAGTAGGGTCATTGCGTATATATATTATTTTTATAAACAGGTTTATATATGGTGTGTGTGTGTGTTATGGACCCCAAACTTCTGACCCGGGTTTGAGGGCACCACATATTTGGTATCAGAGCTACAGTTTAAAAGTCACTGCCACAAGCCTAGATTGTCGGGGAATGGGTAGAGGGTTATGATTAGGATTAAGAAATAGAAAAATAGAACATCGAGAGGCTGAGTGTGACTAAATATTAATTTTTGATCCACGCCCTGCTCTTCCACCAGTGTGAACTATAATACAAGTTG
Source organism: Apium graveolens (assembly GCF_009905375.1). Taxonomy (NCBI): domain Eukaryota; kingdom Viridiplantae; phylum Streptophyta; class Magnoliopsida; order Apiales; family Apiaceae; genus Apium; species Apium graveolens. The sequence continues at coordinate 273,246,649 of NC_133651.1, forward strand.
TGACGGTTGTACCACTGCGAGCTATTCCACCTCCTGGTGTGTAACAACCTATTCGAGGACCCCCACATGCTAATTCTGACTCTACTGGACATTTGGTTGCGGGTGCATCTTTTCAATTTACTTCACACCTAATTCCATACCATAAGTATGAGGATCTTCTTTTAGAGCGAGAGGCTTTGTTGGCTCATATTCAGGAGCTACAACATATTATAAGGACTATAGATGTTGACAGGAATGTGAGGGAGCTTCAGAATGAGATTTAGGTGACCTAGAGAATACTTGAGTCTAGACTTTATGGAGCTACTTGCAAGTATGCATCCCCAGATGCTCTTATGGGGTGGGCCAGAGAGGTATTGGAGGATTTTGCGAGGCTTGGTGGACCAGAGTTTCCTTGAAAATAGACGACAAAAATGATGTGACAGCTGATATATGTACAATAGTGTGTATTGTGTATCATCAGACTTTTGATGGGTATATAAATAAACTAGACTTACTAAATAATGGATAAGCATATTGTACCTTTGCTTTTACAAAAATGTTTTCTCGCTTGTACTACCAAACTTTGAAATATAAATATATATATATATATATATATATCAGTACATTTCCTTCTCGAGTATCATCATTTATCTTAGTGTACCTGTTTTATATTACTTACTGTACCAGTTTTACACTCTTGTGATAACATGCACCCTATCACCTAATTGTTTACATTCTGTAAAGAAGCATGCAATTTACTTATTTCAACCATTGAAAATGTTTTCAAAAAGAAATATTTCTGTTTTTATAAAAATCTTTTCATAAAAAAGATTTGATTTAAAGGATAAATAAGTTGTTTGATTCTTTACAGAAAATGCCTCCTAGAAGAAATATCCGTTCCACCAACCTGAATGAAGAAATCAACAACAACAACCAAGACAACAATAACCAGAATGCAAATCCAGGTCCCATAGGCCCAACTGTAACCAAGATTCTTCAGATCTTGGTCCGGCAAACAGTCCACATGACTCAACAACAATAGAGGCGTGTTACGACCGGTATCTTCGTGTAATATTATTTGTGGATTTGGTATAATATTAAAGCCGAATGAAAATATATTCAATGATTGTACGTTTGTGTGAGTGAAAATTTCTGCATTATAAATTTGCTTTATGTAGTATATGATTTTTCAAAGCAAGAGTTTATTTAATTTCTTTATTTTTGATTTATAAGGAATATTCTAAGCCTTGGAAAAATTTTCTTTTAAAAGGTATTTTGTTCACAAATTTTGAAAATGATTTTATAAAGTCTCTAAAAATCCAAGTTATTTTATGGTATAAATTTTATAATTTTTGAACTTGTATTTTATTTTATAAAAATAAATCATTATAAATTTTAGTTGTCATATTTAGCAAATTACAAGAAAGCCCTTGCATGCAAACCACCCTCTCATTCTTTTCAAGGACAAAGAGGACAATTCCAACCCCACTAACTCTTATTTCTCTAGCCAATTTCCTTCTTTACCCTTGCATGCAAAATGCACGAAGTATAAGTGGAGGGATATACTTGTCAATTCTCCTTTCCACTCAAATTTTGTCAAATCAAATACCATAAAAACAAGCAAATATCATGATCATTCTCATACTCCACCCACACCTCACTCTCTCCTCCCTCCCTTCTCCCTCCTCTCGGCTTTCCTCTCTCACTCTCGGGTTTAGCCGAGAACCACCCCCTCCCCATTTTTTTCTTCAATCCTCAACCAAGCTTCCACTCTTTACACAAGTAAATGTTACTTCACATACCATGATCACTCATATTTCAAAAAGTTTTGATTAGAAAGTTTAAGTTTAAAGGTTGCATGTAAAAGTTTTAGTGAAACTCAAAATACAACCTTGATTCTTGTGAGTTTAGGGTTGTTTTTGAGAGGACTACAAGGAATGGATAAGTGCCAAGTCTTGAGAAGGAAACTCTTGATGATTAAATGGCCATTCCCATCCATTTCATTCGGCCATGACCATATGGGAGCCGAATGAATGGTCCTTGAGATCATTCTTGTTGTTTTGCTCAAATTTTGCATGTTTATGTGATAATGACTTGAATTTTGTGGTGAAAATTTGATAAAACTCCTTGCATGCTAAGTGATCATCTAGGTATAGCTTATGCTAGGCTTGCATGTCAATTTTATGATAGAACATATGTAGAAAATGTGTTGTTTTGGTTTGCAAAACCCGAGGACATGCATGCATGTGGATTTCTCTTAGAATGTTATAAGATTTTGATCATTTGGAAAGATTTTGTTAGTGAGCTTTAATTTCAGTAGGAATAATGTGTTAATATTGATTTATGCTTCTTGTTGCATGGTAATAATTCGTGGTTATCTTTTATAAAATGCATATCTTGTGATTTCAAAAACTTAATGATTGGTGAGTTGAGAAATGTGATCTTTTTTTTGTTTTGTCATAATTGTACCTTAGGTAAGGATGATCTCACCCAAGGTTATTTTGAGAATAAGGGAGTTAATTCTTTAGAATACCATGTATAAGTCTTGGTTTAAGTATTGAGTTGTTGTTAGTTGAGTTTGTCAAGTCAAAACCTTGGAGAAATGAGAGTTATAGTTTCTGCAGAAAATCAGTTTAGTACCCTGAGGTTTAGAGTGAGTTTTGACCATGTCATTGATGTGCACTTTGAGGCCCAAGCTACCAGAAGTTATTATTGGGAGTATATAAAAGGTTTTAGGAGTTGGTTGGAGGTTTGCATGTCTTTTGGTTAGGTGCACAAGTAGAATAACAAAATATGTCCAGCAGGGGACAATTTTGTTGCAACTTAGAAATAGGAAGATTTGACCATGTCATGGGTAGGCCCTCATTAGGCCCTATTGGGCCTTAGTTAGAGGGAGTGTCAGAGAATTGTTTCCAACCATAGTTCATAGGATATGAGTTAGAACCATGTGTCACAAGTTAATTCAAGTCAGGGCGTTTTCTGCCCAGAAAAACAGGGGAACCTTGGACTTTTAGCTTAGGCCTAAGAAGGCTCAAGCCAGGCCCTTGAGCCACATCAAGTTTGTGAGATGCCCTTAGATCAGGAGAGTCTTGTGTAAAATTTTTGAAGGAAAACTTGTAGTTTAAGAGTGTCTAATGCACTCAAGAAACTATAGTTGTCATTCTGAAATTTGCTCCAGTGAGCGTTTTCACTTATCACATAGTTTTAGAACACTTAGAAGTGAGTATTAGGTCGACCACCATAGTTGTAAGATGGTATAAGGTCAGTAGAGATAAAGGCACAAGTGAGGGTCAATAGGTTTTGGATAATTTAGGAAAGGCACATCGAGTTAGGAAGCCAAAATTAGAAGACCTTGTCTAGTTTAGCGACCAAGTGACTTAAGTGGTGAGTCGAGATCATCCAAGCCTAGTGTTGTATTATGGTATATATGGTGTTATTTGGTGTTAATATATGATATGTGAATATGTGGCTATTTGTGTACTTTTGTAATTTAAAAGTGAATATAAAATTAAGTGCGTATAGGCCTAAGTGCCATTTGTGTTTAATTTCAAGTTGTAAATAGGTTAAGATGGTAAGAATATATTATAATGAGGATTATTATTATTATGTAGGATCTCGAGACGAGGGAAAACTTGCCATAAAGGTCGAGTGAAGCTCCAGTTGCTCCTACCAGTCAGACCAGACCAGCCTTTCTCAAGGCAAGTGATTCAACTTGACCTTCGTATTTACTGCTAATAATTCATACATTGCTACAACTATCCTGTGTCATTTGATACATTAAATCAAGCGTATCTTATGTTTATCTTTGAATTATATAGAGATGCCATGAACCCTCGAGTACGTATTGCAAGTAGTTCAAAAGTCTTTTCATGATAGTTGAATGCCATGATAAAATAAAGAGTTGTTATAATACTTGATTGATCCTCTTGATTAACATGCTAATGATTCCTAAGTATTAATATCTCACCCTGAAACTTGAACCCCTATAGAACCTTACCTTGAACTCTGATAGTCAGATACTTACCAACGTGATTCCTCATTGATTGATACCTTCTTTCTTATCCTAAAGCTTGACAATTCTGATATATCCTGAGTTAAATATCATTTCTGCATACCCTAATACCCTTAGTATTCATGAAGCCTACCTTCTTGATGATCCAGCACTTGAACCTTGATGAGAAACCATTGCTTAAAGCCCAATTTGGCATTACCCTTTTATAATATCCAATAGCCTCACTGAATTCCCTTGTCTAAATCTTTGAGATATGAAAACCATTCAGTTACTTTAATAGAGTATAGTTTTGTGAAACATGGCCCTGAGATTTAGTACCATATTTCCCGTGTTTCGAGTTGATCTATATTCCCTTAATAAAAATGTTTACTATTAAAAGAGATTTTGTTATAATTCGGCATCAGTTTTTGAAATAAATAAAATGTGGGTTTTCAGTCCCAAAGGGGGATAAATGTTTTCCTTGAATAGTGGATCTGGACTGAGACGCGAGTCCTTTCCACACTTATATTAGGCTTAAAAGTTGCCTAGGGATTCCCGTTAATGTATTAGAACCCAGCGAGGTTCGGGATTACTTGGCGGTTGATCACCGGCTGTAATCCGTAGCGTCATAAAATGATTTTGATTAAGACATGATTTTAAAATTGTTTTGATACAAGCAAAATGATGCCATCTCACACAGTTTTATCTCTCGTTGCCATTGGTTATGTCTTTCCATTGTCATTCTTTAATGTATATCTCGATTTATGTTTTGTGTCGTACTGTTAGCACTTGTTGAGCATTTGGCTCACTCCTTGCTTTACCCTGATATTACAGCTAGCAGCTATGGTTAGATTTAAGCAGACTGCCCGTAAGACTTATGATGTTGATGCTTATGTTCGAGCTCAGGTAGAATAAGTGATAGTAGTTTGTGTGAGGACTCGGTATTCAAAATCAGATGTAATAGTTGGTAGTGTTGGGCTGTTCCAAACCCTAAACTGTAAGATCTTGGATTTGGTTGTGTTATCTCTTTTAAAATTTTGTAATAGCTATATTAAATTTGCTGTTTAAGTTGGGGGCGTGACAGGTTTTGGTATCAGAGCTACGGTTTAGAGTCCCTGGACAGCCCAAATAGGTTATAGGATATGTGTGTAGGTTATAGATAATATGCGAGAGAGTAGGTTAAGTAAATTATTATTAATACTCCTCTTATTGGTTGTCAGCAAAGGGTGCATTCCTCGTCATCCTCTGGGTCGGACAACACTATTGCTTTCTCCGTTTATGCTGAGTTGAGGCGCGAGTTCGACATGCTTCAGGGCAAGTACGACCGACTGATAGACCGACTGAAGAACGTGTATCCGGACAGCCGAAACTATGAAGGGAAGCCCAAGGAGCAGATGACTGCGAGACTTGAGACCTTGGTTCAGTACGTCAACACTAAGCTTGAGGAGATGCCAGCGCACCGGGACCGTACCAGCCAGTATGTCATTCAGATGGTGGCGGATGAGCTCCAGAGCATTGTGAAGACGCTTCGAGAGGAAAAGACTACCAAGCCCCGTTCAGATGGAGTGGAGCCTTAGTTCTTTCCATTTACCTTTCATGTTGTTGTACTATCAGACTCTATGGAATCCCCAGTTGTTTCCGTTGTTTCTTTTAAATAAGCCTGTTATTCCTAGAATCAGACTTTGTCCCAATCCTATGTATTGTGACCTTTAAAATTTCAATAATTATGTGCTATTGTTCCATTTGCTCTCAACTGTTATTTTACGTTTTTATCATCATATCTGCTTAATTTGGAAACTTGACCCCATATGTAAATGAGAATGCCATGCGATACCCTCGAATCATTTTATCATTCATATCTGTTTTGACACAACTCTTATTTCAGAATCATGCCTCCCAAAAAGAAGAACCCAACAACCACATCCACCACAGACCCAAACATTCTTCGATTACTGGAAACTTTACAACAGCAAACCAATGCTATAGCTCAACAACAACTAACTCTTCAACAACGAATTGAAAACCAAGATAACCGTGAGCCACACCAACCACCTGAACCACCAGTACCACCTAGACAAATTGTCACTTTCAAGGCTTTTCAGAATGTGAATCCACCTGCATTTCATGATACCACTGATCCAGTGATAGCTAACACATGGATCAAGGAGATGGAAAGGGCTTTTGAGTTGGTACAGTTAGGAGACGATCAGAAGGCGCCGTATGCTACTTACTTCTTGAAGGGAGAAGTCATCTATTGGTGGGAATCAGTAAAAGCTATGGAAGTTACTCAGCAGGTTTCTTGGGAGAGATTTAAGAAGTTATTTCTGGACAAGTATTACCTTAAGTACATGCAGAATCAGATGGAGCTAAAATTTCTTGAGTTGAAGCAAGGGAACATGACGGTATTGGAGTATGAGAAGAAGTTCACTGAGTTGTCAAGATTTGTGACAAAGTGTACCAGCACTGAGGAAGAAAAAGAAAAGAAATTTCAGCAAGGATTGGAGCCTTGGATCAGAGATAGGGTGGCTATGTTTGAGCTTGAAACTTATGCGGGAGTAGTACAGAAAGCTGCTCTGATTGAGAATAATGGGATGCAGTCAAGGAAAGAGAGGGATAACAAGAAAAGGAAGGTTCCATTTTATGGAGAAAAGTCTGAAGCAGGAAGTTCACAAGATCGGAATGTAAAGAGGATTGGTTTCCAGAAGGGCGGAAATTTTCAAAAGAAAGGAAATTTGGGTAAAAGGCAAGAATCGAAAGGGAACAATCAGGCAAGCCAAGGGAAAGTTGGAGAAAACAGGTTCCAGAGGCACCCCGGAGTGTGTAATAAGCTGAGCATGACATGCTACAGGTGCAATCAGAAGGGACATTTGGCGAATGAGTGCAAGATGTCGAAGCCAGGAGTTACATGCTACAAGTGTGAGAAGACTGGACACATAGCTAGGGAGTGTAAGGCAACCGGACCAGTCAAAGCTCTGATGAATGTGGCAAGTACCAGTGCAAGCGTGCCAGCCGAGGTATTGGCATTACCTCCACCACCCGCACCAACCCCGCAAGCAACAGCAAGGACATTTGATTTAAAGATGAAGGATGCTGTACAGAATTCGGAAGTGATAGCAGGTACACTTTTACTCAATAATGTCAAAGCTAAAGTATTGATTGATTCAGGAGCAACAAGATCTTTCATATCAGAATCTTTTGTTGATAAGCTTCAATGTGAGAAAATGATTATGAATGAGGTAGTAAATATGGTAATTGCGAACTAAGAGAAGATTCCTGTGAATCAATTTTGTCCAAAGTGTGAGATTGATATTTTGTGGTATAAGTTTTCAGCCGACTTGATACTCTTCAAGTTGGGGGAGTTTGATATAATTTTAGGAATGGATTGGTTAGGAGAGAATAGCGCTCAGATTAATTGTAAGACCAAGAGAGTGTATTTAAAGATGAAGAGTGGAGAGAAGGTAGTATTTAAGGGGCAGAGGCAAGAGCAACTATTTCTTACAATTGTTCAGGCTAAGAAGCTACTTAGAAAAGGTTATGAGTCGTTCCTAGCTTATGTAGTGGATTCGGAAAAAGGCAGCCCCAGCATGGAAGATATCCCTGTAGTTAACGAGTTCCCGGATGTGTTTCCAGACGAACTACCAGGCTTACCACCAGATCGACAAATCGAGTTCGAGATCAATCTTGCTCCAGGAACGTAACCAGTTTCAAAGGCCCCATATAGGATGGCACCAGCAGAAATGAAAGAGTTGGCGAGCAAGCTACAAGAATTGTTGGATAAGGGAGTGATACGACCAAGTACATCGCCATGGGGAGCATCTGTTCTGTTTGTAAAGAAGAAAGATGGGAGTATGCGTCTATGCATAGATTACCGGGAGTTGAATAAGGTGACGATCAAGAACCGCTACCCGCTACCAAGGATAGATGACCTTTTTGATCAGTTGAAGGGAGCAAAATGCTTTTCGAAGATTGATTTGAGATCGGGATACCATCAATTAAAGATCAAAGAAGAAGATGTTTCCAAGACCGCATTCAGGACCAGATATGGGCATTATGAATTCCTAGTAATACCGGTTGGATTGACCAACGCTCCGGCCGCATTTATGGATCTGATGAATCGGGTATTTAAGAAGTATTTGGACAAATTTGTCGTGGTATTTATTGATGACATCCTTATTTATTCTAAGTCGGAAGAAGAACATAAGCAGCACCTCTGGATAGCATTGGAGATACTCCGACAAGAGAAGTTGTATGCCAAGTTTACCAAATGTGAGTTTTGGTTAAAGGAAGTTCAATTTTGGGGGCATGTCATTGGAAATGAGGGAGTTAAAGTGGATCCGGCAAAGATTGAGGCAGTTATGAGTTGGGAGAGGCCAAAGAATCCTACGGAAGTGCGAAGTTTTCTAGGATTGGCCGGATACTATAGAAGATTCGTCAAGGATTTCTCGAAGATCGCCACGCCATTGACCAAGTTAACCAGAAAGAATCAAAAGTTTGAATGGATTGCAAAATGTGAAGATAGCTTTCAAGAGTTGAAGCAGAAGTTGGTAACAGCTCCAGTGTTGGTACTTCCAGATGATCAAGGGAACTTTGTATTATTCAGCAACGCTTCACATAAGGGTTTGGGTTGTGTGTTGATGCAACACAGTAAAGTGATCGCATATACGTCAAGACAGTTGAAACTGCATGAGTTAAAGTACCCGACACATGACTTGGAATTAGCCGCCATAGTGTTCGCACTTAAGATTTGGAGACATTACCTCTACGGAGAGAAGTGTGAAATCTACACAGATCACAAGAGTTTAAAGTACATTTTTACTCAGAAAGAGCTCAATATGAGGCAGAGTAGATGGCTGGAATTGATCAAGGACTATGACTGTTCGATAAATTACCATCCTGGAAAGGAGAATATAGTGGCCGATGCTCTGAGTAGGAAGGAGAGACTGAATATGATGATAACATCAAAAGAGTTATCTAAAGAAATCGAAAGATTGGAATTGGAACTTTGTGCTTATGGAAAAGTCGAGGAAGTTTGTCGTGCAATAACCTTTCAGCCAACACTAGTGGAAAGGATAAATAAGTGTCAAGAAGAAGTAATGGAGAAAGAGAAGAATCAGTTATCTGGAGAGGAGATTAATACTCAAAGGGATGAGCAAGGGATACTAAGGTTTTCATCCAGAATATGGATTCCTCATGTACTTGAATTAAAGAATGAGATCCTCCATGAAGCCCACAATTCAAAATTTTCAATCCACCCGGGAAGCACCAAGATGTATCGAGACTTAAAGAAAAACTTTTGGTGGCCAAATATGAAGCGAGACGTGGCAGAATGGGTTACAAAGTGTTATACTTGTCAAAAAGTAAAGGCAGAACATCAACTACCAAGCGGATTAATTCAGCCCCTGAAGATTCCAGAATGGAAATGGGAAAATATTGCTATGGACTCTATAGTAGGACTACCGCGAACGAAATCCGGACATGACGCAATATGGGTTATAATTGATCGTCTTACGAAGTCGGTGCATTTCCTTCCAATAAATGAGAAGTCGTCACTGGACAAGTTGGTTCATCTGTATGTGCGCGAAATCGTACTAAGGCATGGAGTACCCGTATCAATAGTTTCAGACAGAGATCCCCGATTTAACTCGAGATTTTGGAAGCAGTTTCAGGAATGTCTTGGCACGAAGTTGAATATGAGCACGGCATACCACCCGCAGACTGATGGCCAGAGTGAAAGGACAATTCAAATAATTGAAGACATGTTGCGCAGTTGTGCAATTGATTTTGCAGGAAGTTGGGACGACCACTTGCCGTTGATTGAATTCTCTTATAACAATAGCTATCATTCCAGTATCGGCATGCCACCATACGAAGCTTTGTACGGGCAAAAATGTAGATCACCAACAAGTTGGGATGAAGTAGGAGAAGGAAGAATTCTCGGCTCGGAATTGGTACAACAGTTGCATGACTCGGTCAAGTTAATTCAAAAAAGGTTGCTTGCTGCTCAAGATAGACAGAGGAAGTATGTGGATCCATCATGTAAGGATGTTCAATTCCAAATTGGCGAAGCTGTGTTGCTGAAGGTGTCACCTAGAAAAGGGTTGATGAGATTTGGCAAGAAAGGGAAGTTAGCACCTAGATACATAGGTCCTTTAGAAATATTGAGTCAAGTAGGAAATGTGGCCTACGAGTTGGCCTTACCACCTCAGTATCAGCATGTGCATAATGTGTTCCATGTGTCGTTGCTTAAGAAGTACAATCCTGACGCTAGCCATATGATAGAATATGAACCTGTAGAAATTCAGGCAGACCTGTCATTTGTGGAGCAACCGGTTAAAATACTCGACTGGCAAGTAAAGAGTCTTAGGAATAAGTCGGTAAAGATAGTGAAAGTGCTTTGGAGGAACCCTAAGGTCGAAGAATCGACTTGGGAGTTAGAGTCTGATATGCGTTCCCGGTATCCTCATCTGTTCTCTTAGATTCTGGGGACAGAATCCCTTAAGGGGGAGAGGATCTTATGACCGGTATTTTCGTGTAATATTATTTGTGGATTTGGTATAATATTAAAGCCGAATGAAAATATATTCAATGATTGTACGTTTGTGTGAGTGAAAATTTCTGCATTATAAATTTGCTTTATGTAGTATATGATTTTTCAAAGCAAGAGTTTATTTAATTTCTTTATTTTTGATTTATAAGGAATATTCTAAGCCTTGGAAATTTTTTCTTTTAAAAGGTATTTTGTTCACAAATTTTGAAAATGATTTTATAAAGTCTCTAAAAATCCAAGTTATTTTATGGTGTAAATTTTATAATTTTTGAACTTGTATTTTATTTTATAAAAATAAATCATTATAAATTTTAATTGTCATATTTAGCAAATTACAAGAAAGCCCTTGCATGCAAACCACCCTCTCATTCTTTTTAAGGACAAAGAGGACAATTCCAACCCCACTAACTCTTATTTCTCTAGCCAATTTCCTTCCTTACCCTTGCATGCAAAATGCACCAAGTATAAGTGGAGGGATAGACTTGTCAATTCTCCTTTCCACTCAAATTTTGTCAAATCAAATACCATAAAAACAAGCAAATGTCATGATCATTCTCATACTCCACCCACACCTCACTCTCTCCTCCCTCCCTTCTCCCTTCTCTCGGCTCTCCTCTCTCACTCTCGGATTTAGCCGAGAACCACCCCCTCCCCATTTTTTTCTTCAATCCTCAACCAAGCTTCCACTATTTACACAAGTAAATGTTACTTCCCATACCATGATCACTCATATTTCAAAAAGTTTTGAGTAGAAAGTTTAAGTTTAAAGGTTGCATGTAAAAGTTTTAGTGAAACTCAAAATACAACCTTGATTCTTGTGAGTTTAGGGTTATTTTTGAGAGGACTACAAGGAATGGATAAGTGACAAGTCTTGAGAAGGAAACTCTTGATGATTAAATGGCCATTCCCATCCATTTCATTCGGCCATGACCATATAGGAGCCGAATGAATGGTCCTTGAGATCATTCTTGTTGTTTTGCTCAAATTTTGCATGTTTATGTGATAATGACTTGAATTTTGTGGTGAAAATTTGATAAAACTCCTTGCATGCTAAGTGATCATCTAGGTATAGCTTATGCTAGGCTTGCATGTCAATTTTATGATAGAACATATGTAGAAAATGTGTTGTTTTGGTTTGCAAAACCCGAGGACATGCATGCATGTGGATTTCTCTTAGAATGTTATAAGATTTTGATCATTTGAAAAGATTTTGTTAGTGAGCCTTAATTTCAGTAGGAATAATGTGTTAATATTGATTTATGCTTCTTGTTGCATGGTAATAATTCGTGGTTATCTTTTATAAAATGCATATCTTGTGATTTCAAAAACTTAATGATGGGTGAGTTGAGAAATGTGATCTTTTTTTTGTTTTGCCATAATTGTACCTTAGGTAAGGATGATCTCACCCAAGGTTATTTTGAGAATAAGGGAGTTAATTCAGTAGAATACCAGGTATAAGTCCTGGTTTAAGTATTGAGTTGTTGTTAGTTGAGTTTGTCAAGTCAAAACCTTGGAGAAATGAGAGTTATAGTTTCTGCAGAAAATCAGTTTAGTACCCTGAGGTTTAGAGTGAGTTTTGACCATGTCATTGATGTGCACTTTGAGGCCCAAGCTACCAGAAGTTAGTATTGGGAGTATATAAAAGGTTTTAGGAGTTGGTTGGAGGTTTGCATGTCTTTTGGTTAGGTGCACAAGTAGAATAACAAAATATGTCCAGCAGGGGACAGTTTTGTTGCAACTTAGAAATAGGAAGATTTGACCATGTCATGGGTAGGCCCTCATTAGGCCCTATTGGGCCTTAGTTATAGGGAGTGTCAGAGAAGTTTTTCCAACCATAGTTCATAGGATATGAGTTAGAACCATGTGTCACAAGTTAATTCAAGTCAGGGCATTTTCTGCCCAGAAAAACAGGGGAACCTTGGACTTTTAGCTTAGGCCCAAGAAGGCCCAAGCCAGGCCCTTGAGATACATCAAGTTTTTGAGATGCCCTTAGTTCAGGAGAGTCTTGTGTAAAAGTTTTGAAGGAAAACTTGTAGTTTAAGAGTGTCTAATGCACTCAAGAAACTATAGTTGTCATTCTGAAATTTGCTCCAGTGAGCGTTTTTACTTATCACATAGTTTTAGAACACTTAGAAGTGATTATTAGGTCGACCACCATAGTTGTAAGATGGTATAAGGTCAGTAGAGATAAAGGCACAAGTGAGGGTCAATAGGTTTTGGATAATTTAGGAAAGGCACATCGAGTTAGGAAGCCAAAATTAGAAGACCTTGTCTAGTTTAGCGACCAAGTGACTTAAGTGGTGAGTCGAGATCATCCAAGCCTAGTATTGCATTATGGTATATATGGTGTTATGTGGTGTTAATATATGATATGTGAATATGTGGCTATGTGTGTACTTTTGTAATTTAAAAGTGAATATAAAATTAAGTGCGTATAGGCCTAAGTGCCATTTGTGTTTAATTTCAAGTTGTAAATAGGTTAAGATGGTAAGAATATATTATAATGAGGATTATTATTATTATGTAGGATCTCGAGACGAGGGAAAACTTGCCAAAAAGGTCGAGTGAAGCTCCAGTTGCTCCTACCAGTCAGACCAGACCAGCCTTTCTCAAGGCAAGTGATTCAACTTGACCTTCGTATTTACTGCTAATAATTCATACATTTCTACAACAATCCTGTGTCATTTGATATATTAAATCAAGCGTATCTTATGTTTATCTTTGAAATATATAGAGATGCCATGAACCCTCTAGTACGTATTGCAAGTAGTTCAAAAGTCTTTTCATGATAGTTGAATGCCATGATAAAATAAAGAGTTGTTATAATACTTGATTGATCCTCTTGATTAACATGCTAATGATTCCTAAGTATTAATATCTCACCCTGAAACTTGAACCCCTATAGAACCTTACCTTGAACTCTGATAGTCAGATACTTACCAACGTGATTCCTCATTGATTGATACCCTCTTTCTTATCCTAAAGCTTGACAATTCTGATATATCCTGAGTTAAAGATCATTTCTGCATACCCTAATACCCTTAGTATTCATGAAGCCTACCTTCTTGATGATCCGGCACTTGAACCTTGATGAGAAACCATTGCTTAAAGCCCAATTTGGCATTACCCTTTTATAATATCCAATAGCCTCACTGAATTCCCTTGTCTAAATCTTTGAGATATGAAAACCATTCAGTTACTTTAATTGAGTATAGTTTTGTGAAACATGGCCCTGAGATTTAGTACCATATTTCCCGTGTTTCGAGTTGATCTATATTCCCTTAATAAAAATGTTTACTGTTAAAAGAGATTTTGTTATAATTCGGCATCAGTTTTTGAAATAAATAAAATGTGGGTTTTCAGTCCCAAAGGGGGATAAATGTTTTCCTTGAATAGTGGATCTGGACTGAGACGTGAGTCCTTTCCACACTTATATTAGGCTTAAAAGTTGCCTAGGGATTCCCGTTAATGTATTACAATCCAGCGAGGTTCGGGATTACTTCGCGGCTGATCACCGGCTATAATCCGTAGCGTCATAAAATGATTTTGATTAAGACATGATTTTAAAATTGTTTTAATACAAGCAAAATGATGCCATCTCACACAGTTTTATCTCTCGTTGCCATTGGTTATGTCTTTCCATTGTCATTCTTTAATGTATATCTTGATTTATGTTTTGTGTCGTACTGTTAGCACTTGTTGAGCATTTGGCTCACTCCTTGCTTTACCCTGATATTATAGCTAGCAGCTATGGTTAGATTCAAGCAGACTGCCCGTAAGACCTGTGATGCTGATGCTTGTGTTCGAGCTCAGGTAGAATAAGTGATAGTAGTTTGTGTAAGGACTCGGTATTCAAAATCAGATGTAATAGTTGGTAGTGTTGGGCTGTTCCAAACCCTAAACTGTAAGATCTTGGATTTGGTTGTGTTATCTCTTTTAAATTTTGTAATAGCTATATTTAATTTGTTGTTTAAGTTGGGGGCGTGACAAGGCGGACCAATCCTCAGGTAACCTTTAATATTTTTCAGGCGGTGAACCCATCGGAATTCAAAGGTTCTGTAGATCCTATTGAGGCAAGAGTTTGGTTGAAGGAAATTGACAAGGCCTTTGCTTTAGTTAAGGTGAGAGAGGAACAAAAACTGGAGTTTGGAAGTTATTATTTGAAGAATGAAGCCACCTACTGGTGGGAAACTGTCAAGACATTGGAAGGTATAGATGATGTTGTGTGGGATAGATTCAAAGAGTTATTTTTAGAGAAGTATTTCCCTCAGTTTGTTCACGATCAAATGGAAATAAAATTTCTGGAGTTAAAGTAGGGAAATATGTCAGTGGCAGATTATGAAAGTAATTTTGAGGGGTTGTATAGATTTCTACCATCCTATGTGGTCATTGATAGGAAGAAAGCTAAGAGGTTATAGCAAGGTCTTAAGCCTTGGATCCGAGGGAAAGTGGCCATATTTGAATTGGATACGTATACGGGAGTTGTGCAGAAAGCTATGATTGCGGAGACGAAAAGTGAAATGTCACAAAAGGAGAAGGAAGGTAAGAAAAGGAAGTTTGAGGGAAATGAATGACGGTTCCAAGCAGGGAAGTTTCCAAATTTTAATCAGAGGAAAGGCAAGTTCCAGCCCGGAAGGAGTTTTAATTTCAAAAGGCAGAACGCAGGCGACGGAGGACAAGGTTACTGTCCAACCACTGGGAACCAGCCAACCCAGCAGAGGCCAGTTTTACCAAACTGCCAGATATGTGGAAAGAAACATGGTGGAGTTTGCAACAAGTTGAATGTGGTTTGTTATAGATGCAATATAATAACTCAAATTTTTGAGACCTTGTAAAACGTTTAATGAATAGTAACCCTGACAGACGGGAAAAAATTTTGAGCCCACACTATGTAGTACATGAGAAAATGAGTTTCGGAGTTGATATTTCGATTATACCTACCAAATGAGTGTATGTGAACGCTATTAGTTTTCGAAGAAAACGAACTTTGAAAAACGACCGTATTTACGACTCACCGAGGATTACGAGAATCACAATATAATTACAAGATTAAAACCCTACGAATTTATATTCAAGTATGATAATTCAAAATATAAGGAATAAATACGAAAGGAATTATGTCGCGAATCATTTACGAGTAAGTATTACGAAAACATTTAAGCAACCGAGCGAACGCGTAAACGATTAAATAAACATAACGCACTAACTAAACCATGGTAGGAAAGTAATCATGGTTACTTTATCAAATAGTAAGCTAACCATAGGATGATCAAGCTAGCTAGCAAAATTAGTGTGCTAAGGAAGCTAACCCATGTAGTTAGCTTGTAACCTAGCAAGCTACTTGGATTTTGTCCCCAAGATTTGTAACAAGAATAAACCTAGGATTCAACCTAGGAGAATAAAAATCAAGTGGAAGATATCACACCCCATTTCCTAGAAGCAACCAAGAGAAGCAACCAAGAGAAGCAAGCATAAATACCCCCCCTTCCCATTGCTTCCATTCGGCCCCTTGAAGAAAAAGGAAGAAATCCAAAATCAAAACTGAAGTTCTAGCCATGGTAAAATCATCCCATTAATTCCCAAGCTTCCTAGAAATTAAAATAAGGTAACAAAATTCTTTCATCTCTTTTTATCAAGGTTTGATGGGTGAAATAAAATAAAGAAAGTCACTAGTGAATAGTATGAATAGTAACCTCTCTTTGGTTTCTTGATTTCAATGGTGGTTTTAGGTTCCAAAAATCTTACCAAGCACTTCAAGGCCTCCCCCATCCTCAAGAACACATCTCAAGATTTCAAGAAAGGTAAAAATCTTTGGCCCAAATTTATTTAAGATTAATTTTTAGATCCATGTAGTATGTGGTAGTAAACCTAGTTTAAGAAGTGGTATTAATAAAATCTTGATGTTTAAGTTAAGTAGATTTAAGGTTGGTTGTTGTTGCCTTAAGAACATGATGTTCTTGAGAGGAATTTGTGTGTTGATTATGAAATAATAATTGTTGGTGGTTGTGTTAAGAGTTAAGGCGTAAACGAAACCCTGATCGTAAACGTAACTCCGTTAAAACCAAAAAATCGTAACTTTAAGTTTTTGCAGAAAGTCCCGAAGTTGTAAACTGTAGTTTATTGAAAAAATAACCCTTTATTATGATAGAAAATATTATAAGGATCGTTTAGGCACTTAAATCACTTGATTCCGATTTACGGATCAAAAGTTATGGTCGTTTTACTAAAAGTGATTTACGCAACAAAAACTGCTATGAATTACGAACTTTGAAAATATAAAGGATCGACTTAAAAGTGTTCATAAATCATGAAAATTTTATAGAGAGTAAAATATTGAGTTTCCTCACTTCCATAAAAATTTTAAGTAAAAATAATGATTTCTTAATTTTATAAAAATATCGGAGCCGAGATCACGCGATTAGAAACCGTAGAATCCATAAGCGGAGCCGACGACGATAATGAGAATGAACCTAAGCTACTTAGAAAAATAAAGCGACCATAATGTGAATAATGACTTAAGGAATAATAAGGGTAGTATAAGTTGACAGGGTACATAATAAGTAGCACACGAGTGCAAGTCGCCGTAAATTAAAACGGGACTTAACGAAATGAATTGTGTTTATGTTATAGATTTCCAAGCGGAACCTAGAGCATCCTCCACCTCGAGATACCCAGGAAAGTTTACAAACCCAACTCCATTTTACTGTTGTGTTGTGAAAGGATTGTTTTACTATCATTGCATAAATACCATGCTTGCCATGATACGTAGTTGTTGAATTTTCATATTATATAAGACTGAGAGTCGGTCGGGATTTAAGATAAAAACCCAGGAATCATTCCGGTGATATTATAGGACGGTTATAGGTCCATAGTAATACGTTTTAAAGGGACTCAACGTACACTTACGAGACATTAAAAATACCTTGAACTTTTATTAAAATGATTTTCTAGCGATCATATTCCCTCAACTATATTTTATTGTTCAAATAATAAATATTATGTAACTATTCTTTTATCATGGGAGTATACCCCAACAATTATTTATTTTAAACCTGATTAATCACTAAAGATTATTAACTACGTAGACATAAACTAGTTGAGCAAGATTATTTTAAATATTCTTTTAGAGAGTAAACTCATTCGAGATTTAATTATTTATCGATTATCATTTAATTATTTATTAATTATTTTGGGGTATATTATTGATTTAAAAATCATAGAACCGGATTTAAACTACTTTCTGATTTCGAAGATCATTCAAATAATTTCAGATCATCGGAGAATATTATCCCGAATTATTTAATATTTTGAATATAGTTTCAAGGAGAAACTTTTTCCCTTATTTAATTATCTGTTGACAACGGTCAACTCACATCCCTAGTACTTCCTCCGGAATCTTCGGAAGTATATATATATATATATATATATATATATATATATATATATATATATATATATATATATATATATATATATAAAGTAAAGCTATGCCTATCAATAAGCAAAATGCTTGGGGGGAACTTCGATGTGGTTCGAGTTCTCGAGATATGATAGGATTTCCTAAAGGACAAGGGAGGGGTAGGATCCAAGTACTTCGTGTATTGGATAGACTACTGGTACCGTAGGAGACGGTACAATATGTACCTAAGGACCTGCGAAGTGTGTGTATACCCGAAATGAGGACACATAGCCCGTATGCGGCAAGGGTGATCGAGCTCCGTACCAGGGTTCAGATGAGGATGACAT
Source organism: Apium graveolens (assembly GCF_009905375.1). Lineage (NCBI taxonomy): Eukaryota > Viridiplantae > Streptophyta > Magnoliopsida > Apiales > Apiaceae > Apium > Apium graveolens. Next base: position 273,264,912 of record NC_133651.1, read on the forward strand.
CGATTGGAGGATACATACCGGTAGTTGATGCAGAGCTGATGTTGGCAGGAGCGATGAGGAGGGTGCGTGACCTCACGCGCAGTGATAGTGACTGAGGGACTAGTGACTAGATACGGACCTTGAAGAAGGCTGGGTGACTTGTCACCAATTTTGATAGGATAGCTAGTAGTAGGTAGCGTTCCTAGCTCTTCAGGGTACACGGCTTATGTATTTTCATTTTCGTATTCAGGACCGGGAGTAATGTATTGTAATCAGGCATGTATGAACTCAGCTAGTTGTTTCATCCCCCAGATATAAATGGGAGACCTAATGAAATATATATCTAAGCAGTTATTAAGAAATTGATGTCCATAATATTGCACTTTATAAAAACATGCTAGATAATAAATGAAATGCCTACATATGAATAAAATAATCCAACTGTCATAATTACAACTATGTTGACCAATTTTCATTATCAGAACAATGCCACCCAGTAGAAGAGGAACCAGGGCATAGCCCACAGAATCTATTAACCAACAACGGAGTGAACCTGACCCTGTAGTGAATGAGGAAAGTGAAGACCTAGACTATAATGAATATGATGAGGAAGAATATGTAGAAGAAGAGGCTGAGAATACCCATCAGGGAGGAAACCCCATGAATGAATTTATGGAACTACTAAGAGCGAATCTGAACCAACAGCCTATTCCACCACAGCCACATGCTGCCCAACAAACTGCAGCCACTGCCTTTAGGGCCTTCAAATCTCTCAAACCCCCAGAGTTTCTAGGATCTGCCGACCCCGTGGAAGCACGGGCCTAGCTCAAAGAGATAGAAAAGTCCTTCGAGATACTAAGTGTTGAGGAATGACACAAGACCATTTTCACGTCTTACATGCTGAAAGGAGAAGCTAACTACTGATGGGAGTCCAAACGAAACCTAGAGACCGATGCTGTGATCCCATGGGATAGATTTACCCGACTGTTCTTAGACAAGTATTTCCCTAGGTTTATGGAGACCCAGATGGAAATTAAGTTTCTGGGGTTGAAACAGGATAAGATGGCTGTAGCAGAATATGAGGCCAAATTTACTGAGTTGTCGAGATTTGTGCCTAAATTTGTGAATATCGAAGAGAAGAAAGCACGAAGATTTCAGCTTGGTCTGAAACAATGGATCCAAAATCGAGTGGCAGTGTTAGAGCTGACAAACTATGCCACCTTAGTGCAGAAAGCCCTGATTGTTGAAGCTGGCAGTGAGCAGAGTGTGAAGGAAAAGGAAAATAGGAAAAGGAAGATAGGAAGTCAAGGAATAGGAACCGGGAACAGGAGCCTTCCAAGCAGGTTCGTCAGGAGAGCGGTGTCCCAACCTGCGCGAGGCCCCAGATTCAGAAAGGCCCCAAGCGAGAGTGTTGGCCAGGGCGGCGGACAATCTAGGGCAACATTTCATAGCCAACCCTGCGCCCCAATACCAGAGTGCCAGACCTGTAAGAGAAGACACCTTGGGATATGTAACCAGGTAAGAGCCCCTCTGAAATGTTACAGGTGCGACCAACCCGGACACCTTGCCAACAACTGTCCCCAATATAGCAAGACATGCTTCCAATATGGGAAAGTAGGATATATGAGGAAGGATTGCCCGATAACGAAGCCCCCAATCTCAGGTATGAGCAGAGCTGCATCCAACCGACCCCCAGCTGCTAGGACCTTCAACATGACTGTTCAGGATGCTATTCAAAACACTGATGTGATAGCAGGTACCTTTTTGTTAAATTCCGAACATACAAATGTCCTATTTGATTTCGGAGCAACCAAGTCTTTTATATCTCAAGATTTTGCTAAAAAGTTAAAACTTAATGCCATACCCTTACGAGAGATATTACGAGTGGAAATAGCAAACAAAAAAATAATTCATGTAAATCAAGTACACCCTAAGTGCAAGTTCTCAAAGTGCGAGTTTTGGTTGAGAGAAGTTCAGTTTTTAGGACATATAGTGAGTAGCAAAGGAGTTTTAGTTGACCCTGCCAAAATAGAGGCGGTATCCAATTGGGAAAGACCAACTACCCCAACAGAGGTTAGGAGTTTTGTGGGTTTAGCAGGATATTACCGAAGATTCGTGCAAGATTTTGCTAAGATAGTCGGTCCACTGAGTAGACTTACCCGGAAGACAAAAAAATTTGTATGGACAGAGAAATGTGAGGAAAGTTTTGAAGAGCTGAAAAGGAGGCTAGTGTTAGCATCAGTGCTCGCTCTTCCCGATGGAAAGGGAGAGTTTGTGATATACAGCGACGCATCGCTTAAAGGATTAGGATGTGTACTGATGCAGCAAGGCAAAGTTATAGCGTATGCCTCTCGACAATTGAAGGAATATGAGAGCAGATACCATACGCATGATCTAGAATTAGCAGCCATAGTGTTTGCCCTAAAAATTTGGAGACACTACCTGTATGGTGAGAAATGTGAGATCTACACTGACCATAAAAGCCTCAAATATATTTTCACTCAGAAGGTACTGAACATGATGAGGGTTTTTAGCACATAAACGCAGCGAAAATGTAAATTTAAATCTTAAAAAAAAACTGAAACCCTCCGCAGGATCCATGCGAAAAATAATATTTAATTCATAGTTCAGTATGTTTACCTTAAGAAGCTTTACGTTAATGGAAAGATGGAGGTCTTTAATAGAGATCCGAGAATGATGAACGGAGATCCTTAGCAGCTGCTCCTCAAGTGTGAAGCACTCCACTGGTATCCACCAAGAAAACGATGTAATGAAGGAGGAGGAGATGGAGAGAATTAGGGTTTTGTAAATCTTTTTGGTTGAGGTAAAAATAGGGTCTATAATAGTATATTTATAGGCAAAATTTTCAGCTGAAATTTTTTCAATAAAATATTATTATTATTAACCCTTTATTATTCTCATTAATAATTAAAACACCTTTTAATTATTAATCCTTTTTCTAAACACTTTAGAAATAATTCTCTCTCTTGATTTAATTTCCAAAAATTAAATTCTTAATTAATAATATTAAGAACCTTTTCTTAATTAATTTATAATCAATTAAATCTCATTTAATCAATTATTAAATTTACCAATTAATTATTTATTTCATAAATAAATAATTATCAGCCATTATTAATTAATTCCTCCACCATTAAATCATTCTCTTTTATGGTGTGACCCTGTAGGTTCAATATTAAGCCGGTAGTAGAAATAAATAATAATAAAACTATTTTATCATTATTTATATAAATTCTCTAATTCATTAAATATGATTAATTAATTAATCATATTTATTCTACATCGTGAGGGATACTTCTCAGCATATCGCGACTATCCGGATAATACGAATTCACTGCTTAGAATACCAAGAACCTATTTAGTGAGTAGTTACCGTACAATTAATTCCTTCTACCCTGCAATGTCACGATTAAATACAAGGCATGAAACTTGTGTCAAGCCTATCTTATTTAATCACTTGCTTTCCCATTCACTATGCTTAGTTCTATTTAATGTAAATTAGAAACTCATTTCTAATTTCATTCACTCTGGCCAGAGATTCCTGAACTAACATAAGTGGATCAGCATTGAACATTCTCTTCCTACACTGGAAGGGGTAGATCCTTTATTGATCATACACTATCTTCGTGTACAAATTCATATACCCAGTAGAGCCCTTATAATTGTCCCTTGAGACTAAGAACTAAACCAAAGCATAGTTCAGTGTACACAAGATGACTATGATGACCTCAAGTCTAAGGATACTTGTACAACTATCACTATGTGAACAAATGCTGACACGTGAGTGAACTCCATCAGTTGTTCAGCTGTGTGAGTCATGTTCAGTGAACTTATTCTATAATAAGCACCTACATACTAGCTATAGTGTCACCACACAAATGTCTATGAGAACAGACATCCTTCATAATGAAGCAAGCATAGTATGTACCGATCTTTGTAGATTATTAATTACCAGTTAGTAATTCTATGACCAGGAACTATTTAAGTTTAGAGTTATCATCTTTTAGGTCTCATTATTATGATCTCATCACAATCCATAAAAAGCTTTACTCTAAACTGTGGTATATCTTATTTAAACATTTAAATAGATAGAGCCCGCAATAAAAAACAAAATAAGTCTTTTATTAATATCAATAAAATCAAAATAGATTACATAAAAGTTATTCCTAAATCCTTATACATGATTGGACTTAGGACATATCTCTTTCAATCTCCCACTTGTACTAAAGCCAATCACTCTGGTATCTAATACCCATCTTGTCTTTATGACGATCAAAGTGACTTTAAGAAAGTGGCTTTGTGAGTGGGTCTGCTACGTTGTTATGTGTGTCAACTCTCTCGACGTTGACATCTCCTCTTTCAACAATCTCCCTAATCAGATGAAAGCGCCGCATGACATGTTTGGAATTTTTATGAGACCTAGGTTCCTTGGCTTGTGCTATTGCCGCGTTGTTATCACAATACAACATAATAGGCTCTTCAACGCTAGGAACAACTCCCAACTCAGAAACAAATTTCCTCATCCAAACGGCTTCTTTTGCAGCCTCACTTGCAGCTATATATTCTGCTTCCGCTGTGGAGTCAGCTGTTGTAGACTGTTTGGAACTCTTCCAACTAATCACACCACCATTCAGAGTAAACATGTACCCTGACATGGATTTTCTATCACTTTCTAATTGAAAACTAGAGTCAGTATAACCCTCTATTTTCAACTCAGATTCACCACCAAAAACAAGAAAAATGTCCTGAGTCCTTCGCAAGTACTTAAGGATGTTTTTCACTGTTTTCCAGTGGTCTTCACCTGGATTGGACTGATATCTGCTCGTCACACTAATTGAATAAGCAACATCAGGCCTTGTACACAACATCGCGTACATGATAGATCCTATTGCTGAAGCATAAGGAATCTTACTCATACGCTCTCTTTCCTCGGGTGACTTAGGAGACATTTTTTCGGAAAGGGACACTCCTCTTTTGGAGTTTTCCATGCTAAACCTTTTAAGTACTTTCTGGATGTATGTACCCTGGGTAAGACCTATCATTCTTCTAGATCTATCACTATAGATCTTCATACCGAGAATGTAGGATGCTTCTCCCAAGTCCTACATGGTGAAGTTCTTTGATAGCCATACTTTGACTGATTGTAGCATCGGTATATCATTACCTCTAAGAAGTATGTCATCCACATATAATACAAGAAATGTTACCGCGCTCCCACTAACCTTCTTGTAGACACATGGTTCATCTATGTTTTTGATAAAACCAAACTCTTTGATTGTCTCATCAAAACGGATGTTCCATCTACGAGAAGCTTACCTTAAACCATATATGGTTCGCAGCAGCTTACACACTAGGTGTTCATTTCCCATGGAAAGAAAACCCTCTGGCTGTGTCATATACACTTCCTCCTCAAGTTCTCCATTGAGGAAGGCCGTTTTCACGTCCATTTGCCAGATCTCATAGTCGTAGTAAGCAGCAATCACAAGCAAAATCCGAATTGATTTTAACAGGGCTACAGGCGAAAAAGTTTCATCAAAGTCAATCCCCTGCCTTTGTTTGAATCCTTTTGCCACGAGCCTGGCCTTATAGGTCTCCACCTGGCCATCTTCTCCAATCTTTCTTTTGTATACCCACTTGAACCCAATAGGCTTAACACCTTCAGGCGCCTCAACCAGAGTCCATACTTGGTTGGTATACATAGATTCCATTTTGGATTTCATGGCACTATGTGTAATAACCCCAAAAATTTTGAACTTTTTGTAACCCTTATGAATAGTGTTTTTGCTGATTATGCTGAATAAGAAAACTTTTCATGCCACACTATGTAGGGGTTCTTCTATTGTTATTCTGAGATCTTATTAGTACTCTATATGGTATATAAGTGTATGTAAAGATCGTCAGAATCCAAATTCGAACACTTTGATTTTTCCCGAAAATCCACCAGATACCGAAAGAATTGAGTATAAGGTAACAGGATAAAAAGGATTTAAATTCAAGGATTATAAGAGAGGATCATAAAGGGAATACAATGTATTGAGAAAGGTTAAGGAAATCCAAGTAATAAGATCCCGGGTATGATCCCTCAAATGATAAACAAGAACGAAAGTTAAGTGAACCGTATAACAGATCAACGGTCATTAGCCAAGTAATTAGGAGCTAATCAAAGAGGTTAGTGATGATGATGTCACCACACCAACAAGAAGAGGACAAGTGTGGGAAGATGACATAAGAGAATGATATAAGCATGACAAAAAGGAGAAGGAATTGTTGGTTGATTTTAAGCCACACAAAATTTACCATGGTTAAAAGGTAATTAATCAAAACAAAAGCAAAACAACCAACAAAATAAATCACAAATCACAAAAACACATTTTCTCCACCTTTCCAAGCAAGAAGCTCTCGGCTTCTTCACTTTTTCAAAGACAAAAAAATCAAAATCCAAGATCCAAGCATTGTTAAATTATGAGGTAATTATCTAAGGTTCCTTGTACATGGATATAGATATCCTATAAGTCTAAGCTTCAAATTCCTTCACAATCTCTTCCTATAATTCATGGAAGAAGAGAGTGAATAGTGTTTTTCAAGAACTTGAAATTTTAATCTTGTGTTTTTGTTTAGATAAAGCTTTAGTAAGGATTTTCCAAGGTTGTTTCAAGCTCATTAGTAACTCCTACTCACAAGGAAGGTATAATCTCTTAACCTAGCATTATTATTGAATGTTAAGGGCTTGTTATGAGTAGTATAGTTCATGAGAAGCATGGTTATTGAATGTTTAGAGATTGGTTGGTTTTTAGATGTTTTTGGAGTTGTAAATCTTGATTATTAGTTAATGAACTTAAGTAAGCTTTTAGTTCATGATTGAGAAGTAGTATAAATTGGAGAACTTGAGGTGTTGGGGCTGTTTTAGTATTGTATGGATGGATTTTGGTTGTAGTCATGATTGTGGATTGATTTGAAGTAGTATAAAATTTGGTAATCGCGTAAACATAGCCATCGTAATGCCTGATTTACTTTAGACTCTTTTTTTTCTTAACATCAGGACCTGTGAACTCAATGTTAGGTTTTTACCATTTCCATGATTAGATAGTTCATGTTACAAGCTTCGTTTTGATATGTGGTTCGCTTGAATCCGATGTACGGTTTAGGAGAAACGACCGTTTTAAGTAACGGCGTTTCACGAACGAACCATTACCCCTCGCCTTACTTTGAAACATTGGTTAAGGCCCTTAAATGACTAATTGGATTATGAAACAATTATTTAAAGTGGGTTAGACAGTTGGTAGGGTACTCGCGAAAGAATCGCCTTAAAACTCTTAATGGTTAATTTATTAAAAATGGTGGAGCCGAGGGTACTCGAGCGACTTAAGTGAATCGTTAAGCGCAAAAGCGAACGTTAGGGTCTAATTGGTTAAAGTATAGATTCTTAAGCGACTTTGGTTTAATTCCAACTTATATGATGTTTATAGGTTACCAGACTCATCCCAGGACTTTTACCACCCCCAGTCGCTCAGGCAAGTTTTCTACCCGTTATACTGTTGTTGTGATGTATATATGTATATGTATTATCTTGTGATAGATGCATGATGGTTAATTAGCAAATATTGCGATATATTGGAGCATGCTGATATGGGATATATGATTGTCTGTTTCGTAATCTTGATATCTATCTGTTGATTCCAATGCTTATAGTTGCATAATACCTATGCTAGAGATAAGCAGTAGTTGCGTATACCCTTAGTATAGGGGACTCAAAGGTGGATATTTTCTAAAACCGGGAGTCGATGTTCCCGATTATATTATATCTATTTATATATATTTATATATAGATATAGTTTTCAAAACTATTAATCGAATAAGGTTTATTCGATAACTTTATTTTATTTAATGAATATTATTTTGAATATTCATTTGAGGACTTATGACTCCGTTTATTTTATTTAATGAATATTATTTTGAATATTCATTCGAGGACTTATGACTCTGTTTATTCTATTTAATGAATATTATTTTGAATATTCATTCGAGGACTTATGACTCCGCTTATTTACTAAATAATATTCTTTATTTTATTAAAGAATAATGTTTCGATAATCAAACTTATTTTCGATTATTCAAATAAAGATCATACTTTCGTATAAGTATATCTTTGGTTATTTAATATTCATTTCAAGTATGAGTTTTAAAACTTCTACTTCAATTATTTTTATAAAGATTATTCTTTATGGGAGTATTATTTAAATAATAATATTCAGATATTTTCTAAATATATCGGGACTGTTTTATTTTATTAAATCAACATTACTCCAAACATTCTTAAAAATGTTTTCGAGTCTTCAAAATGATTTTTAAAAGTTAGGGCGGATCCCAAAACTCATTTTTATATTTAAGATCCTCCTTTCGAAGGGGATTTAAATACTCGCTCAAAAATTGAGGGATCCGGCTCTGTGGTGTATTTTATATTCACAACGAGGTTGTTGTTTTGACAAATGAATTGATTACTTACCCAACGTTCGGGAAGTAAGCCCATCTAATTGAGTCGGTATAAGCGACAGGCCGGGGTACGGTCTATCAAAGTGTAAGTGGCTGCGTGGCAGTCCATCAACGCGTAAGAGGCCGGGTGGCGGTCGAGCACAAGGTCCTAATGAGGCCAGGGTGATGACCGGTGGGGGATTCATCCATCTACTAGTAAAAAAAGGTTACTTATTGGTATCTTTGCCTGATCAACAATATATCGGGTTTATGCCAAAATTCTTTTCGTTCCAAAATTCATTGGATATTACAAACTCTATTCATACTTTACATAACAGAGGTTTCCGGAAATGTATAAGAGATATATATGTGGATATATATATATATCGGGACTTAATGAAGTACCTCGTAACTTCATTTCATTCAATAATATTTCAAAGATTTAATCTATTCAAGTCTTAACTTGTGGTCTCATCTATGGGATGAACTTTTGAAACCTATTATACTTTGAACAGTGGTAGTTCAAGTAGTTTTCTAAAATGGTATAAGTATAGTGAAGTAATTGGTAACTTCATCTTCCTTTAAGCTTATATCCAGTAAGTAATTACCTTACACTTGATAAAGGGTTCTAGTCAGTTATCCATTTAGATACTTGCATTATTGTTTACACTATATATTATCTTGCGAGCTGTAATGCTCACTCTTGCTTCATTTTTTCATCACACAACAACAGTTAGGAAAGATGGCCAGACTCAAGCAGACCCAGCGCAAGCGCGTGGGAAGCGTCCCTCGTCTCCCCGTTGATATCGTAGCTGCTATAGCTGCAGAGGTAGATCTATTTGTAGATCAGGCATTCTACTTTTGGGAATCAATTATGTATAATTATAACTTGTGGCCGATAATGGCAATTAACTATAAACTTATCAAGTAATCATTTTGGGTTGTAATAACTTTTAAATTGTGGATTCAAGGACTTGTACTTATTTCAATTTCATCTTTGAGACTATAACGTGTTGTGGTGTGTGTTAGTGTGGGGTCACAACATGAGGTTATTTATTATTAATTAAGTTAAGTGATATTGTGGAAAGAAAGACCGTGACGACCCGGATCCCCGACCCCGGATCTGGGGGTGTTACAGAAATGGTATTAGAGCTAAGCGTTATAAACCTCAGAGAAGATGCGACGATATAATAATGAACTCACAAAGATAATAAGAACTTTTGCCAAGTTCATAGTCGGACTACTTAAAGTAGCACTGACAGTTAAAACCCTTACGGGAACCCTTATAAGTATCATGATAGTAACTTAGCTCATTTAATGTGTAGGCTCATGAGATAGAGGACCCAGAGATGTTCGAGCGTGAGCATGATGAGGCACTGCTAGATGCCAAGGATCAGGAGGAGCCTGAGATGGAGGAGGAGGAGGAGGAGGACCCCTCAGAGGAGTCAGAGACGGAGGTTATTGTGAGTTCAGATGAGGAGGACCCGATGAGGTCCTAGTAGCTGAGGAGCATGTCGGAGCTATGGTAGAGTACACTGGTACCCCTTTACCCTCACTCCCGGTGGTCAGAGCTCCTACCCCTCCACCACTATCTTGGAGACCCTATGATGACAGCTCAGAGACCCATACTCCCAAGCCTAGGCAGACCGAGGAGGCACCCCCAGCGGCTCCGGATTCACCACCTCTCGACCCTGCCCATAGGCAGTCTTTGTTAGCTCACGACTATGTTCAGGATGTACTGAGGACCCGAGTGGCTGTTGTTGAGGCCCGGATGGATGAGGTCAGGAGGGAGTTGGATGCGGAGAGGGCGGGTAGGTGTGCCCGAGCTTATGAGACTAGGGGTACTATACCCCGATCTTTGAGAAGGGAGCTGACGGGGATAGAGCTCACGGCCCGTGCGAGACTCCGATCACTCCAGGGGGACAGGCACGGCAGGATTTCTAGGAGGCAGGCTGACTACATCTTCCGTCGTGCGATGGAAAGGGTGTGGGAGCTGACCCGCTCCGGTGTGTGATTCAGGACCGGTAATGGGGTAGTCTAGTCGTCTAGTTAGTCGAGGCCATAGTAAGAGCCAATTTTCCGGGATAGTTGACTTGTATATAGCATCTCTTTCTCTGACTAGACAGATAGACTCTTGTGTATCACTTTTGGGCAGATGGCTGTAGAACTGTTGTACTTTTGACCAGATCAAACTATGTATTTCCCGCATTATGTATATATTTGTTTCCTTTCAGTTCAGTTCCTTAGTGACGAGATCACTGTTTTTAGCATTATTATTACTGCACTTCTTATTAGAACTGTCATAATATAATAGAATTGCGAGATACATTCTCCCCATTATAGAATTGTGCAAGGCACAATTTTATGTATGATTGTAACCTAACATTGAATTTCCCAAAAAATTATCAGTATCATGCCGCCAAAAAAGATTAGAACTAGGGCGAACCCTGGATCTGAGGACCAGGGAAGCCATAACCAGGACGGTAGGAACCAAGAACACAGTGAAGAGGAAGATGAGGATTATGTTGAACATGATGACTCCCTGTATGAAGAGGAGGAGGAAACATTTGATGTTGAAGGATTTGAGATAGAGGCTGAAGAAGGAGAAACTGAGGTTGAGCAACCAGTACCAAACCCAGGCATGGACCCCATGGGACAGTTCATGCAACTACTAAGGCAAAACTTGGAACGTCAACCCAACCCACCCCCTCAAGGAAATAACAATGATGTGGAAAACTCTTTCAGGGCTTTCAAGTCCCTTAAGACCCCTGAGTTCCACGGATCAGCCGACCCAGTTGAGGCAAGGGCATGGCTAAAGGAAATGGAGAAATCTTTTGAGATTCTGAGTACCGATGAGGCACAGAAGACTGTATTTGCTACCTATCTTTTGAAAGGAGAGGCTAACTACTGGTGGGAGGTCAAGAAAAACATGGAGACAGATGCTATTATAACCTGGGAGAGATTCAGTCAGTTATTTTTGGGAAAGTATTTCCCGAGGTTTATGGAGAACCAGATGGAGCTCAAGTTCTTGGAGCTAAAGCAGAATAACTTATCTGTAGCAGAGTACGAAGAAAAATTTACTGAGTTATCAAGGTTTGTGCCGAAGTTTGTGAGCACCGATGAAAAGAAAGCTAGGAGGTTTCAGCAGGGACTGAAACCATGGATTCAGAATAGGGTGGCAATCCTTGAGCTTACTGATTATGCCACTCTGGTGCAAAAGGCAATAATTGTAGAAGCCGGAAGTGAACAGATGCAGAAGGAAAGAGAGAAGAAGGGAATAAAGAGAAAAAGTATGAGTATGGGTGAAGGTTCCGCAGGAAGGAGCTTCCCAACTAGATTTAATCGAGGAGCAGTGTCCCTACCGGGAAGGAACACTGGGTTTAAGCGGCCAATGAGTATGAATGTGAGACAGAGCGGCCAGAAGTCAAGAATGTCCTATTCCAACCAGTCTCGACCCCCATTTCCAGCCTGTAACACTTGTGGAAGAATGCATTCTGGGGAGTGTAAAGGAAAGCTGATAATCTGCTTCAAGTGTGGTCGAGAAGGTCACTATTCGGACAAGTGCACTTCGCCAACCCCCATTATCTGCCCAACCACCACTTGTCATCAGTGTGGACGCCCGGGTCATTGGAAGAGGGAATGCCCAATGAACAAACCAGCAGCTTCAGGAGCAAGCAGAGCTGCTTCCAATAAGCCACCTACTGCGAGGACTTTCAACATGACAGTCCAAGATGCTATGGAAGACTCAGATGTGATAGCAGGTACCCTTTCTCTAAATTCAATCAGTGCAAATGTTATATTTGATTCTGGAGCAACTAAATCTTTTATATCAAAGGACTTTGCCCATAAATTAAGACTTAAAACTGAACCCTTGATAGAACCCTTGCAAGTGGAAATAGCCAACCATGAAATTATTCATGTTAACCAGATTCACCCCGCCTGTGAGTTAGACATAGGGGAACAATCTTTTAGTGTTGATCTGATTCCTTTTAAATTAGGGGAGTTTGATGTAATTTTGGGAATGGACTGGCTATCTAGCAATGATGCTCAGATAGACTGTAAAGGGAAGAAAGTTAAGTTGAATATCCCAGGGAAGAAAGAAGTCATATTTAGAGGAAACAGGCAGACGCATAAATTTTTGACCATGGCCCAGGCCAATAAGATGCTACGAAAAGGAAATGAGGCTTACCTAGCCTATGTGGTGGACACAAAGAAAGAGGTGCCCAACTTGCAAGATATTACGGTAGTCAACGAATTTGAAGATGTATTCCCCCAAGACCTTCCGGGATTACCACCCGATAGAGTGATTGAATTTGCTATTGAGTTGGCCCCAGGGACGGCACCAGTTTCAAAGGCACCTTACCGGTTAGCCTTATTAGAAATGAAAGAATTAGCTACCCAATTGCAGGAACTTTTGGATAAGGGTATGATAAGACCCAGTGTGTCTCCGTGGGGAGCACCCGTATTATTTGTTAAGAAGAAAGTTGGGAGCATGAGGCTGTGCATCGACTACCGAGAGTTGAACAAGCTAACCATAAATAATAGGTACCCGTTACCCAGAATAGACAATCTGTTCGACCAGCTAAAGGATGTTGTCTACTTTTCCAAGATTGACCTGAGAACTGGATATCACCAACTAAAGATTAAACCCGGAGATATTCCAAAGACTGCGTTTCGTACCAGGTATGGGCACTATGAGTTCTTGGTAATGTCCTTTGGATTAACCAACGCCCCAGCAGCTTTCATGGATTTAATGAACAGAGTATTCAAGAAGTACTTGGACAAGTGTGTGATAGTTTTTATCGATTATATTTTAATCTACTCAAGGACCGAGGCAGAACATGCAGAGCATTTGAGGATAGCTCTAGGAATACTCAGACAGAAACAGTTATTTGCCAAATTCTCGAAGTGTGAATTCTGGCGGAATGAAGTACAGTTTTTAGGACATGTGATCAATAAAGAAGGAGTATTGGTCGACCCCTCCAAGATAGAGGCAGTCTCAAATTGGGAAAGGCCAACCACACCCAGAGAGGTAAGAAGTTTCATAGGATTGGCCGGCTACTATCGTAGATTTGTACAGGACTTTGCGAAGATCGCATCCCCTTTGACACGACTCACTCGTAAGACATAGAAGTTTGAATGGACGGAAAAATGCGAGAACAGTTTTCAAGAATTAAAGAAAAGGTTGGTAACGGCCCCGGTGTTGGCATTGCCAGACGGAAAAGGAGATTTTGTGATATATAGTGACGCGTCGCACAACGGATTAGGGTGTGTGCTTATGCAGCACGGTAAGGTGATTGCGTATGCGTCGAGACAACTGAAGGAATACGAGATTAGATATCCTACTCATGACCTTGAGCTCGCGGCAATATTTTTTGCCTTAAATATTTAGAGGCACTACTTGTATGGAGAGAAGTGCGAGATTTTCAGAGACCATAAGAGCCTCAAGTATATATTTACGCAGAAAGAGCTCAACATGCGCCAGAGGAGATGGTTAGAACTAATCAAGGACTATGATTATGAGATTCTCTATCATCCAGGGAAAGCCAATGTGGTGGCTGACACCCTTAGCAGGAAGGAAAAGCTCAAAATGATAAAGACTTCAGAAGAATTAATAAGGGATTTCCAGAGAATAGAAATAGAAGTAAAGGTAACCGGAGCCGGAACTGAAAAGCTGTTTGAGATCCGATGCAGCCAGAGTTATTGGAAAAGATTAGATTTTGCCAAGAAAAAGTAATGAATGAAGGCAGAGAGTCAATGACTAGAGAAGAGATCCATACTGAGAGAGATGATAAGGGGATAATGAGGTATTCCTACATGATTCGGGTTCCGAATGTTCAAGAGCTTAAAGATGAGATTTTGGATGAAAGCCATAGTTCAAGGTATTCCATTCACCCGGGAAGCACCAAGATGTATAGGGATTTGAAGGAATATTACTGGTGGCCAAACATGAAGAGGGACGTAGCAGAATGGGTAAGCAAATGTTTGACTTGCCAAAGAGTAAAGGCAGAGCACCAGAGACCCAGTGGACTTTTACGACCCCTGGAGATTCCCGAATGGAAATGGGAACAGATAGACATGGATTTTGTTGTCGGCTTACCAAGGACGAAAGCCAATCATGATGCCATATGGGTAATTATAGACCGACTGACAAAGTCAGCTTATTTCATTCCTATCAATGAGAGATACACGGACGATAGACTAGTGTATATTTACCTTAAGGAAATAGTGACGCGACATGGAGTCCCAGTGTCCATTGTCTCAGACCGAGACCCCAGGTTCAACTCAAGATTTTGGAGGAGCTTTCAAGAATGTGCGGGGACCAAGTTAAATATGAGTACCGCTTACCATCCCCAAAAGGATGGGCAGAGTGAAAGGACCATCCAGACACTGGAGGATATGTTGAGAGTCTGTGCAATAGACTTTGAAGGAAGTTGGGGTGATCACTTGCCGTTGATCGAGTTTTCTTATAACAATAGCTTTAATGCTAGCATCGGAATGCCACCTTATGAGGCCCTGTATGGAAGAAGGTGTCGATCTCCCTTATACTGGGATGAAGTAGGAGAGCGAAAGATGCTTGGACCCGAAGTGGTCCAAAGGACCAAAGACATAGTGGATCTCATCAGAGGAGGGTTGGTAGCAGCCCAAGACAGACAGAAGAAATATGCAGACCTAGCCCGAAAGGATAAGGAGTATGAAGTAGGGGACTTAGTACTGCTAAAAGTATCCCCTTGAAAGGGATTAATGAGGTTCGGAAAGAAAGGGAAACTAAGCCCAAGATATATTGGACCTTTTGAGATACTAAGACGGATTGGGAAGTCGGCTTACGAGCTAGCCTTATCCCCGAACCTACAACAAGTTCATAATGTGTTCCATGTGTCAATGCTAAGAAGTATCATCGGGATGCCAGACACATAGTGGAGTACGAGCATGTGGATATGCAACCAGATCTGACTTACGTGGAGAAACCAGTAAAGATTATGGATAAGAAGGAGCAGGTGCTTCGGAACAAAGTGATCAAGCTAGTCAGAGTGCTATGGCAGAATCATAATATGGAAGAATCAACTTGGGAACTAGAGAGCGCAATGCTAGAAAAGTACCCCCATTTGTTTTCTATTTGATTCCTGGACGGAATCCTTTTAAGGAGGGGAGACTGTAATAACCCCAAAATTTTTGAACTTTTTTTAACCCTTATGAATAGTGTTTTTGCTGATTATGCTGAATAAGAAAACTTTTCATGCCACACTATATAGGGGTTCTTCTATTGTTATTCTGAGATCTTATTAGTACTCTATATGGTATATAAGTGTATGTAAAGATCGTCAGAATCCAAATTCGAACACTTTGATTTTTCCTTAAAATCCACCAGATACCAAAAGAATTGAGTATAAGGTAACAGGATAAAAATGATTTAAATTCAAGGATTATAAGAGAGGATCATAAAGGGAATACAATGTATTGAGAAAGGTTAAGGAAACCCAAGTAATAAGATCCCGGGTATGATCCCTCAAACGATAAACAAGAACGAAAGTTAAGCGAACCATATAACAGATCAGTGGTCATTAGCCAAGTAATTAGGAGCTAATCAATGAGGTTAGTGATGATGATGTCACCACACCAACAAGAAGAGGACAAGTGTGGGAAGATGACATAGGAGAATGACATAAGCATGACAAAAAGGAGAAGGAATTGTTGGTTGATTTCAACCCACACAAAATTTACCATGGTTAAAAGGTAATTAATAAAAATAAAAGCAAAACAACCAACAAAACAAATCACAAATCACAAAAACACATTTTCTCCACCTTTCCAAGCAAGAAGCTCTCGGCTTCTTCACTTTTTCAAAGACAAAAAAATCAAAATCCAAGATCCAAGCATTGTTAAATTGTGAGGTAATTATCTAAGGTTCCTTGTACATAGATATAGATATCGTATAAGTCTAAGCTTCAAATTCCTTCACAATCTCTTCCTATAATTCATGGAAGAAGAGAGTGAATAGTGTTTTTCAAGAACTTGAAATTTTAATCATGTGTTTTTGTTTAGATAAAGCTTTAGTAAGGATTTTCCAAGGTTGTTTCAAGCTCTTTAGTTACTCCTACTCACAAGGAAGGTATAATCTATTAACCTAGCATTATTATTGAATGTTAAGGGCTTGTTATGAGTAGTATAGTTCATGAGAAGCATGGTTATTGAATGTTTAGAGATTGGTTGGTTTTGAGATGTTTTTGGAGTTGTAAATCTTGATTATTAGTTAATGAACTTAAGTAAGCTTTTAGTTCATGATTGAGAAGTAGTATAAATTGGAGAACTTGAGGTGTTGGGGCTGTTGTAGTATTGTATGGATGGAGTTTCGTTGTAGTCATGATTGTGGATTGATTTGGAGTAGTATAAAATTTGGTAATCGCGTAAACATAGCCATCGTAATGCCCGATTTACTTTAGACTGTTTTTGTTCTTAACATCAAGACCCATGAACTCACTGTTAGGTTTTTACCATTGTCATGATTAGATATTTCATGTTATGAGCTTCGTTTTGATATGTGGTTCGCTTGAATCCGATGTACGGTTTAGGAGAAACAACCATTTTAAGTAACGGCGTTTCGCGAACGAACCATTACCCCTCGCCTTAATTTGAAACATTGGTTAAGGCCCTTAAATGACTAATTGGATTATGAAACAATTATGTAAAGTGGGTTAGACAGTTGGTAGGGTACTCGCGAAAGAATCGCCTTAAAACTCTTAATGGTTAATTTAATAAAAATTGTAGAGTCGAGGGTACTCGAGCGACTTAAATGAATCGTTAAGCGCAAAAGCGAACGTTAGGGTCTAATTGGTTAAAGTATAGATTCTTAAGCGACTTTGGTTTAATTCCAACTTATATGATGTTTATAGGTTACCAGACTCATCCCAGGACTTTTATCACCCCGAGTCGCTCATGCAAGTTTTCTACCCGTTATACTGTTGTTGTGATGTATATATGTATATGCATTTTCTTGTGATAGATGCATGATGGTTAATTAGCAAATCTTGCGATATATTGGAGCATGCTGATATGGGATATATGCATGTCTGTTTTGTAATCTTGATATCTATCTGTTGATTCCAATGCTTATAATTGCATAATATCTATGCTAGAGATAAGCAGTAGTTGCGTATACCCTTAGTATAGGGGACCCAAAGGTGGATAATTTCTAAAACCGGGAGTCGATGTTCCCGAGTATATTATATCTATATATATATATATATATATATATATAGTTTTCAAAACTATTAATCGAATAAGGTTTATTTGATAACTTTATTTTATTTAATGAATATTATTTTGAATATTCATTCGAGGACTTATGACTCCGTTTTTTTTATTTAATGAATATTATTTTGAATATTCATTCGAGGACTTACGACTCTGTTTATTGTATTTAATGAATATTATTTTGAATATTCATTCGAAGACTTATGACTCCGCTTATTTACTAAATAATATTCTTTATTTTATTAAAGAATAATGTTTCGATAATCAAACTTATTTTCGATTATTCAAATAAAGATCATACTTTCGTATAAGTATATATTTGGTTATTTAATATTCATTTCAAGTATGAGTTTTAAAACTTCTACTTCAATTATTTTTAGAAAGATTATTCTTTATGGGAATATTATTTAAATAATAATATTCATATATTTTCTAAATATATTGGGACTGATTTATTTTATTAAATCAGCATTACTCCAAACATTCTTAAAAATGATTTCGAATCTTTAAAATGATTTTTAAAAGTTAGGGCGGATCCCAAAACTCATTTTTATATTTAAGATCCTCCTTTCGAAGGGGATTTAAATACTCGCTCAAAACCTGGGGGATCCGGCTCTGTGGTATATTTTTTATATTCACAACGAGGTTGTTGTTTTGACAAATAAATTGATTACTTACCCAACGTTCGGGAAGTAAGCCCATAATTTTGTCGGTATAAGCGACAGGCCGGGGTACGGTCTATCAAAGTGTAAGTGGCTGCGTGGCAGTCCATCAACGCGTAAGAGGCCGGGTGGTGGTCCAGCACAAGGTCCTAATGAGGCCATGGTGATGACCGGTGGGGGATTCATCCATCTACTAGTAAAAAAAGGTTACTTATTGGTATCTTTGCCTGATCAACAATATATCGGGTTTATGCCAAAATTCTTTTCTTTCCAAAATTCATTGGATATTACAAACTCTATTCATACTTTACATAACAGAGGTTTCTGGAAATGTATAAGAGATATATATGTCGATATATATATATCAGGACTTAATGAAGTACCTCGTAACTTCATTTCATTCAATAATATTTCAAAGATTTAATCTATTCAATTCTTAACTTGTGGTCTCATCTATGGGATGAACTTTTGAAACCTATTATACTTTGAACAGTGGTAGTTCAAGTAGTTTTCTAAAATGGTATAAGTATAGTGAAGTAATTGGTAACTTCATCTTCCTTTAAGCTTATATCCAGTAAGTAATTATGTATAATTATAACTTGTGGCAGATAATGGCAATTAACTGTAAACTTATCAGGTAATCATTTTGGGTTGTAATAACTTTTAAATTATGGATTCAAGGACTTGTACTTATATCAATTTCATATCTGAGACTATAACGTGTTGTGGTATGTGTTAGTGTGGGGTCACAGCATGAGGTTATTTATTATTAATTAAGTTAAGTGATATTGTGGAAAGAAAGACCGTGATGACCCAGATCCCCGAACCCGGATCTGGGGGTGTTACACTATGCCATTTCTCTGAGTCAACACTACTCATAGCCTCATTATAGGTCACAGGGTTGTCATCATCAATGATTGACAACTCATTGTCATTCTCAATGACATGGCCATAATACCTCTCAGGTTGGCGAGACACTCTCCCTATCCTACGAATGGGCTATTCCACAGAAGGTTGTTCAGTCTGAACAGGTGTTTCCACTTAATCCGTAGTAGTTTGTGCTTCTTGAACTTCATCAAGTTCAATTTTCTCCCACTGTTTCCTTCAAGGATAAACTCCTTTTCCAAGAAGGTAGCATGTCTGGAGACAAACACCCGATGATCGGTGTAAAAGTAATACCCCAAAGTCTCTTTAAGATATCCCACAAAATTACATTTTACGGATCGAGATTCCAGCTTATCTGGGTCAACTTTCTTGACATAAGCTGGACATCCCCAAATATTAACGTGTTTAAGACTCGGTTTCCTTTCTTTCCATATCTCATATGGTGTTTGAGGAACAGATTTGGAAGGAACCTTATTCAGTAAATATGCTGAGGTTTCCAATGCATAACCCCATAGGAATACTGGAAGATTCGCATAGCTCATCATGGATCGAACCATGTCTAACAAAGTTCGTTTTCTCCTTTCAGATACCCCATTTAACTGTGGAGTATATGGAGGAGTCCACTGGGAGACTATGCCATTTTCTTTGAGATAATCTAGAAACTCTCCATTCAAGTATTCACCACCTCGATCTGATCGAAGAGTTATAATACTGTGTTTGTTTTGTTTCTCCACTTCATGTTTATATTCTTTGAACTTTTCAAAGGCTTCAGACTTGTGTTTCATCAAATACACATATCCGAATCTAGATCTTTCATCTATGAAAGTAATGAAGTACGAAAATCCACCCATGGCTTGCGTAGACATTGGTCCACATACATCTGTGTGTACCAATCCTAGCAAATCTGCAACCCTCTCTCCATGTCCACTAAATGGAGATTTGGTCATTTTACCCAATAGACAAGACTCGCATGTAGGATATGATTCAAAATCAAAGGGGTCAAGTAACCCTTCCTTATGCAATGTCCGCAGTCTATTTTCACTAATATGACCTAGCCTATAGTGCCATAAATAGGCCATATTTTCATTATCTCATTTTCTTTTATTAGTTTGTTCAATCTGAAGTAAATCATGCTCTACGTCACATACATACAGACCATTATTTAAAATGCCACGTCCAAAAAAGAACATTATCTCTAAGGATAGAACATTCATTATTCTTAATAATAAATGAAAAACCATCCACATCCAACATAGGAATAGAAACAATATTCCTCACAATAGAGGGAACGTAATAACAATTATTCAAAATAATAGTCTTTCCCGTAGGCATATGTAAACTAAATGATCCTATAGATATGGCCGCAACCCTTGCTCCATTGCCTATACGTAGAATCACCTCATTTTTTTCAAGAGTCCTACTTCCCTTTAGTCCTTGCAACGAATTGCAGATATGAGAACCACAGGCGGTATCTATACCCAAGTAGAAATTTGACCTAGTGACATATTAACTTCGATCATGAACATGCCTGAATCAGAAGCAATAGTCTTACTATCCTTCTTCTTCTTCAATTCTGCAAGGTAAACCTTGTAGTTCCTCTTCCAGTTCCCCAACTTGTTACAGTGAAAACAAACAGCTAAATTAGGACCAGTCAACTTGTGAGCATCTAGTATGCTCCGGAGTGACAGTGCAGAAGACATGACGAATATAGTAAATCTGTAAATGATAAACACATAACAACACTTAGCAAATATTCAATTTCATTTCAAAACACTATATGAATCAGGTCTTTATTCATAAGTGTCTCCCACTAGTTTATCTAATTTATTCAACCCCCTAAGTGAAAATTAAGCATTCATATGCTAATGGGAATATGGATCCTACATTCCATCACACAACCTCGGCTGTGGCACGAAACGTCATGTGATGTTCAATAGGCAGACAACTCTTGTCAATTACATCTTATGTTATTCCCTAATATAACTTTAGCCTCTTGAATAATTGAGTCACGGTTGTGGCACGAAAACTCAATATTCTAAGTCAAGTCTAACCCAACATTTCGTACTATTGAATCAGTCTCCAACGGCCCATGGCTGTGGCACGTACCGACCTTTAGATTCTAATTCAATGTACACATATCTATGTAATAGACACACATTTCTTATTTCGAAATCAAAGCCCTCGGCTGTAGAACGAAACGACAATGATTTAAAAATAAGAACCACTTTCTACCATGTTGGAAGGCTATGACCGACACAAGCCCGTTGTGTCATTGGCCAATTACTACTTGATATTTTTTAATTTTAGAGGGATTATATTACGTTACAATCATAATCATATTATAAAGAGATTCTTCCTTTTAAATTAAATATTTCAAATCAATAATCGATAATCAGATGATTCCCAGATTGGGTGGAGCATTGTCAAGAGGCGTCACTTAATAACCCTTTCTTATAGATAGAAATGTGTTGTTGACAGAATCATCCTTTCTCTCAATATTGAAAATTCATATTCAATTACGTGTTTCATAAACACAAGAATCTCATGATCGTATTCATAATATTTATTGTTAAGGCAGGAAACGATTCCTATTCTAGATTTTCAAACCACGCCTTATATTGATTTAAGTTCACCTAAATCTATCATCGCATGGTAAACATAGGCATATATCTCATATATAAAATTAAATAAACAAGTAAATATAAAGTGCAATAAAGTAAATGTGTTTGGTTATGGCCCCATCCTATGTGATCTTTATCAAGCTCATGATAAAGATCAAGGTCAATCTAATATGGTGATGGAAATAAATACAACTACTTATTACATAAGTCTTCTTCTTTGTTTAGACTTCTTGTATGCCTCGTCTTCTTCTTTGTATCACCTCCATTGGATAGACTTCTTGAGGCTTCAATTACATTACATGATTGAAAGTAAAACTAATCTAATGAACTTACAAGAATAACTCGAGTTACATTCGAGATTTATGATTACAAAGATTGACGACATGCAAGTGGTATTTAAAACCAAAACCAAAACCATTACACTAAGGTCGAAAGGCCATAACCATCCACCATGCTCATACAACACATAAAAGCATGTTAAAACACATAATCTGATCTTAACATATCATATTATCCATGATCTAATCATAAAAAGAAAATATGACAAAAATCAGAAAAATAAGAATCACTGGTTACGGGCAGTGAACGACGTCAAACGCCTTACAGACGAGTCGTTGATAGCTTTAACTATCAGTTTTGTTCAGACGCTCGTTTACCTATGGAATAGGGTATTCTTTTGCGTAAATCGGACACCAGACCCAGATTTCAGCAAACCAGCAGCAGCCAATTCAGAATCCGTATCTAATATGATTCTCATAATTAGAACAAACATAAATCATGTATATATCAGTATATATACAGATTGCATAATCATCTTATGATTATACAACTCACACGAATATCATATATTCAAAACCATACATATATAAGCATATTATATCAACATCAAATCATGGCGAATCACGTACATGCTCATATATCGAAAATAGTTAAACACATAAACGAATTAAAAACTTTTCGCAAGTAGCTCTGATACCATTGAAGGGTTTTTAGCACATAAACGCAGCGAAAACGTAAATTTAAATCTTAAAAAAAAAACCGAAACCCTCCGCAGGATCCATGCGAAAAATAATATCTAATTCGTAGTTCACTATGTTTACCTTAAGAAGCTTTACGCTAATGGAAAGATGGAGGTCTATAATAGCGATCCAAGAATGATGAACGGAGATTCTTAGCAGCTGCTCCTCAAGTGTGAAGCACTCCACCGGTATCCACCAAGAAAATGATGTAATGAAGGATGAGGAGATGGAGAGAATTAGGGTTTTGTAAATCTTTTTGGTTGAGGCAAAAAAAGGGTCTATAATAGTATATTTATAGGCAAAATTTTCAGCTGAAAATTTTTCCATAAAATATTATTATTATTAACCCTTTTTATTCTCATTAATAATTAAAACACCTTTTAATTATTAATCCTTTTCCTAAACACTTTAGAAATAATTCTCTCTCTTGATTTAATTTCCAAAAATTAAATTCTTAATTAATAATATTAAGAACCTTTTCTTAATTAATTTATAATCAATTAAATCTCATTTAATCAATTATTAAATTTTCCAATTAATTATTTATTTCATAAATAAATAATTATCAGCCATTATTAATTAATTCCTCCATCATTAAATCATTCTCTTTTATGGTGTGACCCTGTAGGTTCAATATTAAGCCGGTAGTAGAAATAAATAATAATAAAACTATTTTATCATTATTTATATAAATTCTCTAATTCATTAAATATGATTAATTAATTAATCATATTCATTCTACATCATGAGGGATACTTCTCAGCATATCGCGACTATCCGGATAATACGAATTCACTGCTTAGAATACCAAGAACCTATTTAGTGAGTAGTTACCGTATAATTAATTCCTTCTACCCTGCAATGTCACGATTAAATACAAGGCATGGAACTTGTGTCAAGCCTATCTTATTTAATGACTTGCTTTCCCATTCACTATGCTTAGTTCTATTTAATGTAAATTAGAAACTCCTTTCTAATTTCATTCACTCTGGCCAGAGATTCCTGAACTAACATAAGTGGATCAGCATTGATCATTCTCTTCCTACACTGGAAGGGGTAGATCCTTTATTGATCATACACTATTTTCGTACAAATTCCTATACCCAGTAGAGCCCTTATAATTATCCCTTGAGACTAAGAACTAAACCAAAGCATAGTTCAGTGTACACAAGATGACTATGATGACCTCAAGTCTAAGGATACTTGTACAACTATCACTATGTGAACAACTGCTGACACGTGAGTGAACTCCATCAGTTGTTCAGCTGTGTGCGTCATGTTCAGTGAACTTATTCTATAATAAGCACCTACATACTAGCTATAGTGTCACCACACAAATGTCTATGAGAATAGACATCCTTCATAATGAAGCAAGCATAGTATGTACCGATCTTTGCGGATTATTAATTACCAGTTAGTAATCATACGACCAGGAACTATTTAAATTTAGAGTTATCATCTTTTAGGTCTCATTATTATGATCTCATTGCAATCCATAAAAAGCTTTACTCTAAACTGTGGTATATCTTATTTAAACATTTAAATAGATAGAGCCCACAATAAAAAACAAAACAAGTCTTTTATTAATATCAATGAAATCAAAACAAATTACATAAAAGTTATTCCTAAATCCTCATACATGATTGGACTTAGGACATATCTCTTTCTTATGAGACAGAGGAGATGGTTAGAGTTGATAAAAGACTACGACTGTGAAATTTTGTATCACCCGGGTAAAGCCAATGTGGTGGCTGACGCCCTTAGTAGGAAGGAAAGGCTCAAGATGATAATGACATCGGAGGAGTTAATTAAAGAATTTGAGAAGATGGAAATTGACGTGAGAATGACCGGTAAGGGAACGGAAGGATTATTTGAGATTAAGCTAGTGCTAGAGCTGACTGAAAAGATACGAGTATGTCAGGATAAGAAGATGAGCGAAGAAAGAGGAACATTGACCAGTGAAGAAGTGAGATGCGAGATGGAAGAGAAAGGGATCATGAGGTATGCGTCCCGAATTTGGATTCCAAACGTGCAAGAGTTAAAGGATGAGCTGCTACACGAAGGGCACAACTCTAGATATTCAATCCACCTAGGAAGTACGAAAATGTACCGTGACCTTAAGGAATATTATTGGTGGCCTAACATGAAGAGAGAAGTAGCAGAGTGGGTCAGCAAGTGCTTGACATGTCAGAGAGTGAAGGCTGAACATCAGTGACCTAGTGGACTATTACGGCCCCTGGAAATTCTGGAATGGAAATGGGAGCATATAGCCATGGATTTTGTGACAGGCTTACCAAGGACAAAGACCAATCACGATGCCATATTGGTTATCATAGATAGATTGACCAAGTCCGCATACTTCCTACCAATCAACGAAAGATACACTATAGACAAGTTGGTGGATATTTACTTGAAGGAAATTGTAGTTAAACACGGCGTTCCTGTAGCCATAGTGTCAGATAGAGACCCAAGGTTTAATTCCCGATTTTGGAGAAGCTTCCAGGAATGCGTAGGCACCAGACTAAACATGAGTACCGCTTACCACCCCAGACTGATGGACAAAGCGAAAGGACTATTCAAACCCTAGAAGATATGCTACGAGTGTGTGCCATTGATTTCAAAGGAAATTGGGATGACCACTTACCCCTGATCGAATTTGCTTACAACAATAGCTATCATGCTTGCATAGGAATGCCCCCGTATGAAGCTCTTTACGGAAGAAGATGTCGCTCTCCCCTGTGTTGGGATAAAGTTGGAGAACACAAGATATTAGGACCAGAGTTAGTCCAGCAGACCAGGGAAATGGTAGGACTCATCAGGAAAAGACTGGTAGCAGCCCAGGACAGACAAAAGAAGTACACCGACCAGACCAGGAAGGATAGGGAATATGAAATAGGAGATTCTGTGCTATTGAAGGTATCCCCGTGGAAAGAAGTGATGAGATTTGGGAAGAAAGGGAAGTTGAGTCCCAGATTCATAGGACCCTTTGAAATTTTGAGGAGAATAGGACCTCTAGCTTACGAGCTCGCCTTGTCTCCTAATTTGCAACAAGTGCACAACGTGTTCCACGTGTCCATATTAAGGAAGTACCATGCAGATGCACGACATGTAATAAAATACGAGCAGGTAGATTTACAACCAGACCTGACCTACATCGAGCAGCCAGTAAGGATAATGGACCAAAAAAAACAAATGTTGAGGAACAAGACTGTGAAGCTGGTTAGGATCTTATGGAGAAATCAAAATGTCGAAGAGTCAACTTGGGAACTTGAAGACACAATGTGGAATAGATATCCCCACTAATTTTCTAATTGATTCCGGGACGGAATCCTTGTTAGAGGGGAAGACTGTAATAACTCGAATTTTTTAGACCTTGTAAAATTTTTAATGAATAGTAACCCTGACGGACGGGAAAAACTTTTGAGCCCACAATATGTAGTACGTGAGAAAATGAGTTTCGGAGTTGATATTTCGATTATACGTACCAAATGAGTGTATGTAAACGCTATTAGTTTTTGAAGAAAACGAACTTTGAAAAATGACCGTATTTACGACTCACCGAGGATTAAATAAATAAGGAATAAATATGAAAGGAATTACGTCGTGAATCAGTTACGAGTAAGTATTACGAAAACATTTAAGCAACCGAGCGAACGCGTAAACGATTAAATAAATGTAACGCACTAACTAAACCATGGTAGGAAAGTAACCATGGTTACTTTATCAAATAGTAAGCTAACCATAGGATGATCAAGCTAGCTAGCAAAATTAGTGTGCTAAGGAAGCTAACCCATGCAGTTAGCTTGTAACCTAGAAAGCTACTTGGATTTTGTCCCCAAGATTTGCAACAAGAATAAACCTAGGATTCAACCTAGGAGAATAAAAATCAAGTGGAAGATATCACACCCCATTTCCTAGAAGCAACCAAGAGAAGCAAGCATAAATACCCCCCCCCCCCTTCACATTGCTTCCATTCGGCCCCTTGAAGAAAAAGGAAGAAATCCAAAATCAAAACTCAAGTTCTAGCCATGGTAAAATCATCCCATTAATTCCCAAGCTTCTTAGAAATTAAACTAAGGTAAAAAAATTCTTTCATCTCTTTTTATCAATGTTTGATGGGTGAAATAAAATCAAGAAAGTCACTATTGAATAGTGTTAGATATATTTGATAATGTCATGTCTAATATGATTTTTTTTTAGTTTTCAGATCTTACTTAAACAGGACAAATCAGTACTTAACCGGAAATCAGCACTTATATTGAAGTCAGAACTTAAGTTGTCAGAACTTAAGTTATCAGGAGATATTTATCAGGAGATAATATCAGGACTTAAGGAGACTTTCAGATAAGGAAGGCGGCTGATTGAAAGGAAAGAAGATCAAGACAAACGCAAGAAGAGATATGCATGAAGAAGGAATTCTACGAAGAAAAGAATACTTGGAAGAAACGATAACTAGTTGATATATTTTAGGAAGCAGAATTATATTCCATATCAATTAGAGATTATCTTGTAACTGTGTAGTATATAAACACAGACATAGGGTTTACACTAAATGTGTTATCATTATCGAGAATAATATTCATTGTAATCCTAGCAGCTCTCGTGATAATTTGTTCATCACTAAGAGAGGACAGTTCCATGTTGTAACAGAGTTTAATAAAGTTTGTTTTCTGTTACTTGTGTTCTTTAATTTGATTTGATTGTGATAAACACTGTATTTAACCCCCTTCTACAGTGTGTGTGACCTAACAAGTGGTATCAGAGCAGATCTGTTAACACACAAACAGTTTAAGATCCAAAATCAATCATGTCTGAAGCAGAAACTCCAACCAAGTCCACCAAAACTGAAGAACCTCCAAAGACTCAAATCCATAGTAGATATGAGACTATTAGAGTTCCCATACTAAAATCATCTGAATATCCCATATGGAAGGTGAGGATATCTATGTTACTGGAAGCTACAGATCCAGAATATCTTGACGGAATCAATGAAGGACCTCACAAGCCAACCAAACTCGTTGTTGCAGTTGCAGGTGAACCAGCAAAGTCTGTACCAAAGGAGAAGAGTGATTACACTACTGAAGATATCTCTTCAATTGCTAAGGATGCTAAGGTACGACACTTACTGCATAGTGCCATTGATAATGCCATGTCAAACAGGGTAATTAACCAGCAAGACTGCAAAGGAGATATGGGAAGCCTTGGAGACAAGATGCCAGAGAACTGATTCAATTAAGAAAAACAGGAAGACTATACTCACTCAAGAGTATGAGCACTTTAACGCAAAGTATGATGAGTCATTAACTGGTTTATATGACAGATTTGTCAAACTCTTGAATGATTTGTCACTAGTTGACAAGGAATATGATCTTGAAATTCAAATCTTAAATTCCTGTTAGCTCTTCCTGAAAGTTGGGATTTGAAGGCCACAACTATAAGAGACAACTATAATCTTGAAGAAACAACTCTTGATGAAATTTATGGGATGCTCAAGACTCATGAACTTGAGATGGAACAAAGAAGCAAGAGGAAAGGAGGAAAGTCAAGGACAGTTGCTCTTAAGGCTGAGGAGGAATCTCCCAAAGAAGCTACCTCAAGGAAAGGCAAGGGAAAAGCTCTCATCACAAAGTCTGATACTGAGTCATCAAGTTCTGATAGTGATGATGACTCGGAAACTGAAAGCTTGCCTGAGATGGATGTTGATGAAGAGATGATGAAGCTGTGTGCTCTTATGGTGAAAGGAATCACAAGGATTGTATACAGAAAATTCAGGAAGGGAAAGAAGTTTTCCAAGAAAGGTGCAAGTCCTGATAAGAAGAGTTTCAGAAAATCTGAAGGCAAAGGAGGAAAGTCTTACAGAGGAGACTACTCAAATGTCAAATGCTACAACTGTGGTGAGAAAGGCCACATATCTCCTGATTGCAAGAAAGTGAAGAGTGACGAAGGCAAGGCTCTTGTCACAAAGAAGAAAAGCTAGACAGACACTTCAGATTCTGAAAGTAAGGAGAACTATGCCTTGATGGCAAATGCTGATAGCAGTTCTGATGCTGCTGAGTTAAAGGTACCTCAAACTACTTATGCCTTTCATACTGATGATATTAATGAGTTAAAAAGATATCTTAAAACCATGTTCATTAGTTATAGAGATCAAACTTTAACATGTGAAAGATTAACTTCTGAAAATCTTGCTTATAAGAAGAGGAATGATTATTTAGAAAAAGAGTTAGTCATGTTCCATCAAACTCAGAAAGATAGAGATGATGCCTTTTATGTCAGGGATGAAATACTTAAAATAAATGAATCTCTAACAGCTGAGTTAGAAAAGGAAAAAGAGATTATCAGGACTTGGACTAACTCTGGCAGAATAACTCAGAATTTGTTAAGTAGTGGAAACTAGAAAGAACGCTTAGGTTATGGAGATGATAAGAATGATAAGGGAACTGTAGAAATTGAGCCTGTAGTTGTTAAACAAAAGCCTAAGGTAAATCCTGTTAAGTTTGTAGATGTAAAGTCTGATATTGATAAATCAGAAGTTAAAGAGAAGTTAACTTCTGACAAACCAAAACAGGATAAGCCAACTGAAGTTAACATAGGCTTAATGACAAAGAAGCAGCTTAAGCATAAGCTGAAAGATGTTAAGAATGTAAACAAGGTAAATCCACCTAGGAAAAATAGGAATGGAAAGGAAGGTGTGAATAAAAGTAATGATTATAAGCCTGTTCCTAATGCTCCTAGAAAAATATGTCATAACTGTGGAAATTCTAACCATCTGGCTTCTTTTTGCAGGAAAAATAAGAACATAAACTCCTTACCTTCAAAGTCAGGAGTTAAGAGTCAATCTGTTAGATATAGGCCACAAAATCCTTGTTTTTATTGTGGTAGTTTATGGCATTCGATTTATACTTGTAAGGAATATCATAGTTTGTACTATGATTATTATCAAATAAAACCTTCTTTAAAGAAAGTTAACATTGTCCCTTCTAGTGTAAGTTCTGATACAAAGTCTGATAGTGTAAATGCTGATAAGAAAAATGTTAACATAAACTCTGATGCTAAATCCGCTGCAAATGTTAACAAACTTAATAAGGCCAAAGGATCCAAGCAAGTATGGGTCCTTAAAACTAATCATTAATGGTCTTTGTGATTGCAGGGCAACAGGAAAAACATCCTAGTTCTGGACAATGGATGTTCAGGACATATGACTGGAAATAAAGCCCTGCTATTAGACTTTGTGGAGAAAGCTGGCCCAAGTGTTTCTTATGGAGATGGCAACATGGGAAAAACCTAGGGATATGGCAATATCAATCTGGGGAATGTCATCATTGAAAAAGTAGCTCTGGTCTCAGGACTTAAACACAATCTGCTGAGTGTGAGTCAAATCTGTGACAGAGGTTATCATGTGAATTTCTTTGAAGAACACTATGAAGTTGTAAGCAAATCTACATGAAAAGTTGTTCTGAAAGGATACAGGCATGGTAACATTTCTGAAGCCAAGCTTTCAACAAGTACTGATGGTTCTGCAATCTGTCTGTTAAGTAGAGAATCAATTGAAGAAAGCTGGAATTGGCACAAAAAACTCTCTCATTTAAATTTCAACAATATAATTGAACTAGTCAAGAAAGATCTTGTGAGAGGATTGCCAAAATTAGTTTTTGCTCCTGATGGCCTGTGTGATTCATGTCAGAAGGCAAAACAAAGAAAATCTTCTTTCAAGAGCAAGACTGAATCATCAATTCTTGAGCCTTATCACCTACTACATGTTGATCTATTTGGTCCAGTGAATGTCATGTCTATTGCAAAGAAGAAATATGCTATGGTCATAGTGGATGAGTTCACCAGATATACATGGGTGTATTTCTTGCACACAAAAAGTGAAATTGCATCTATTTTGATTGATCATGTCAAGCAACTGGATAAATTGTTCAAAGATTCTGTGAAGATCATAAGAAGTGATAATGGCACTGAGTTCAAGAATTTGAACATGGAAGAGTTCTGCAAAGACCATGGAATCAAGCAAGAATTTTCTGTTATTGGAACTCCACAGCAAAATGGAGTTGTTAAAAGAAAGAATAGAACTCTTACTGAAGCTGCACGAACTATGCTTGATGAAGCAAAGTTGCCAACCTACTTTTGGGCTGAAGCTGTGCAGACTGCTTGTTTTACTCAGAATGCAACACTCATTAACAAGCATGGCAAAACACCATATTAGATGGTGAAGAAAAAGAAGCAAAATCTGAAGTATTTTCATGTATTTGGATGCAAGTGTTTTGTTCTTAAGACATCCTGAACAGCTATCGAAATTTGATCTAAAAGCTGATGAAGGAATTTTTGTTGGATATCCACTTTCCACAAAAGCCTTCAGAGTCTACAATTTAAGAACAAGGGTTGTCATGGAATCTATCAATGTCTCTTTTGATGATAAAAAGATTACTGGACTTGAAGATTTCAATGATCATGATCAGCTGAGATTTGAAAATGAAGTTTTAAATTCTGATATTGTAAATCCTGACAGTCTAAATCCTGATACTGCAAACTCTGATGGATCAAACTCTGATGTTATTGAAACTGTGGTGACTACGCCAAAGGAAGATGCACCTGTACAGGGGGAGCATACTGAAGAAACAACCACATCTCAAGAAGCATCAGAACCTACAACTGGCTCTTCAAGTTCTAATTCATCAAGTTCTGATGAGCCAAGTTCTGATAATTCTGGAAACTCAAATTCTGAAGGATCCAACTCAGAGAGCATAATTTCAGGGGGAGCATCAGAAAATGTTGATGAAGACAGCATGGATCATAGGGGAGCATCCAGTTCTAGAGAAAATCTTCCATCTGCAAGGAAGTGGACTAAAGCACATACACCTGACTTAATTATTGGAAATCCTGATGCAGGTATCAAAACAAGAACAGCTACATCAAATAAATGTCTTTATCACTCTTTTCTCTCTCAGACTGAACCGAAGAAACTGGAAGAAGCTCTTCAAGATGCTGATTGGGTGCAAGCAATGCAGGAAGAGTTAAATGAATTTGAAAGAAACAAAGTTTGGACCCTAGTACCAAGACCAAAGAACAAATCTGTTGTTGGTACAAAGTGGGTGTTCAGAAACAAAACTGATAGTGATGGCATAATTACAAGGAATAAAGCAAGGCTGGTTGCAAAAGGTTATTCTTAACAGGGGGAATTGATTATGATGAAATATTTGCACCAGTTGCTAGATTGGAAGCCATAAGGATATTTCTGGCTTATATTGCTCACAAAAAGTTTACAGTCTTTCAAATGGATGTGAAAAGTGCTTTTCTCAATGGAGAATTGGAAGAGGAAGTATATGTTGAACAACCTCCAGGTTTTGTAGATTCAAAATTTCCTAATCATATCTATAGACTAGACAAAGCACTTTATGGCCTTAAGCAAGCTCCAAGAGCATGGTATGAGACACTAGCTCAGTTTCTTCTGGAAAGTGGATCTAACATAGGGACTATTGACAAAATATTGTTTTATCTCAACCATGGAAAGGACTTACTTTTGGTGTAGATATATGTTGATGATATCATTTTTGGTTCTACAAATGACAGACTTTGCAAGAAGTTTGCCAAACTGATGCAGTCAAGATATCAAATAAGTATGATGGGGGAACTTAGCTATTTTCTGGGCCTTCAAGTCAAGTAGAATGAAGAAGGCACTTTTATTTGTCAATCCAAGTACACCATAAATTTGCTGAAGAAATTTGGAATGCAAGATTGTTCAAGTGCATCCACTCCCATGGCCACTGCAACAAAATTGGATAAGGATACTGGTACATCAGTAGATATTACTGATTACGGAGGTTTGATTGGCTCACTACTCTATCTAACTGCTAGTAGACCTGATATCATGTATGCTACCTGCCTTTGTGCAAGATTTCAAGCAGATCCAACAGAACCTAACTTAATAGCTGTGAAAAGAATTTTCAAGTACCTTAAGCGTACAACTGATCTGGGATTATGGTATCCTAGAGAATCAGACTTTAAGTTAATAGGTTACTCAGATACAGATTTTGCAGGATGCAAAATTGACAGGAAAAGAACAAGTGGAAGCTGCCAATTTCTTGGAGGCATATTGGTTTCTTGGTTTAGCAAGAAACAGAAGTCAATTTCCACATCAACTGCAGAAGCAGAATACATTATTGCAGGAAGCTATTGTGCACAGATTCTTTGGATGAAGAATCAGTTACTGGATTATGGGTTAACATATTTCAAAATCCCTAATTACTTTGATAATCAAAGTGCTATTGCTATGACAGGTAATCCAGTTCAACACTCAATGAAAAAGCACATCAACATTAGGTACCACTTTATAAGGGAACATATGGATGAAGGTACAGTGGAATTGCATTTTGTTCCAACAGATCAACAACTAGCAGATATCTTCACAAAACCACTGTTGGAAGCTACTTTTACAAGATTGGTAAATGAACTTGGAATGGTTTCTGTAACACCCCCAAATCCGGGGTCGGGGATTCGGGTTGTCACGAGTTCCATTTCCTTATCAATACTTAATCTTAACAGTCAACCAACTACTGAGTATTGCGATCCCATAATATACACACACACACCACAAGTTATAGTCTCAGTGATGAATACCAAAAGTAACACAAGTTATTTTATTCCACAATTATAAACCGTTACACCTTAAAAGGGTTTCTGAATAATTTACATATTCCTTGCCATTATTACAATTCATATTATACATAAGTCTGGTTCATCAATAGTCGAAAACCTAGCCTATTGGTAGCTCCTACCTCAGCTACGGCGACATCAACGCTTCCAGAAAACTGCGGAACGTTTCCTAACCGCTTGCGAATTGGAAGCTTGGTCCTGTTCATCTTTTCTATCTGTTGTTGTGTGATGAAAGAAGAAAGAAAGGGTGAGCAACAAGCCCACCGAAATAATATGTATAATAATCAACAATATATGAGCATTCTCATAGTACTCATGAAAGTCTTGGTCAAGAAGAAATGAACCAAGTTGATATCTTAACACGACCAAGTCGCAAAATATTCAGTATATAAGTATATATAATTTTCATAATCTTTGAAATCCTCTGCCATGCATAATATACACAGAGTTCCAGTTTATAACTGTATAAAAATATCATTGCAAGGTGATCTCATATATCTAACCTTGTCTCAACGTTTTTCTGAAAATCTTTGTCATGCATAAGATAATCATTAACCAGATATAAGTTGAAAAGATGAAGTTACAAGATACCCCAATATACTTATATCTTTTTTCCAAATACTACTTGAACTACCACCATTCAAGTTATAATCAGTTTCAAAAGTTCATCACATAGATGAGACTACAAGATAAGACTTGAATAGATTCAATCTTTGAAATGTTATTGAATTAAATGAAGTTACGAGATACTTTATTTAGTCCCGATATATATATCCACATATATATCTCTTATACATTTCCTGGAAACCTCTGTTATGTAAAATATGAATAAATTTGTAACATCCAATGAATTTTGGAAAGGAAAAGAATTTTGGCATAAACCCGATATCTTGTTGATCAGGCAAAGATACCAATAAGTAACCTTTTCTACTGTAGATGGATGAATTCCTCGCCGGTCATCACCTTGGCCGCATTAGGACCTCGCGCTAGACCGTTACCCGGCCACTCACGCGTGGATGGACTGTCACCCAGCCTCTTACACCTTCATAGACCGTACCCCGGCCTGTCGCTTATGCCGACTCAATTAGATGGACTTACTTCCCGAACATTGGGCAAGTAATCAAATTGTTTTCTCAAAACAGCAACCACGTTGCGAATATAAAATACACCACATAGCCGGATCCCTCGGATTTTTGAGCGAGTATTCAAGTCCCCTTCGAAAGGAAGATCTTAAATTTGAAAACGAGTTTTGGGATCCGCTTTAACTTTTAAAATCATTTTGAAGACTCGAAAACATTTTTGAGAATGTTTGGAGTAATGCTGATTTAATAAAATAAATCAGTCCCGATATGTTGGAGAATATCTGAATATTATTATTTAAATAATATTCCCATAAAGGATAATCTTTATAAAAATAATTGAAGTAGAAGTTTTAAAACTCATACTTGAAATGAATATTAAATAACCAAAGATATACTTATACGAAAGTACGATCTTTATTTGAATAATCGAAAATAAGTTTGATTATCGAAACATTATTCTTTAATAAATTAAAGAATATTATTTAATAAAAGAAGCGGAGTCATAAGTCCTCGAATGAATATTCAAAATAATATTCATTTAATAAAATAAGCGGAATCATAAGTCCTCGAATGAATATTTAAAATAATATTCATTAAATAAGATAAAATTATCGAATAAACCTTATTTGATTAATAGTTTTGAAAACTATATCTATATATATATAAATAAATATATATATATATATATATTATACTCAGGAACATCGACTCCCGGTTTAGAAAAATGTTCACCTTTGGGTCCCCTATACTAAGGGTATACGCAACTACTGCTTATCTCTAGCATAGGTATTATGCAACTTATAAGCAATTGAATCAACAATTAGATATCAAGATTACGAAACAGACATGTATATATACCATATCACATGCTCCAATATATCGCAAAATTTGCTAATAACAATCATGCACTTATCACAAGATAATGCATATACATATATCTACATCACAACAACAGTATAACGGGTAGAAAACTTTCCTGAGCAACTGGGGGTGACAAATGGCTTGGGACGAGTCTGGTAACCTATAAACAACATATAAGTTGGAATTAAACCAAAGTCGCTTATGAATCTATACTTTAATCAATTAGACTCTAACACTCGCTTTGCACTCAACGATTCTCTTAAGTCGCTCGAGTACCCTCGGCTCCACCATTTTTAATAAATTAACCATTAAGGGTTTTAAGACGATTCTTTCGCAAGTGCCTTACCAACTGCCTAATACACTTTACATAAATGATTAATACTCCAATTAGTCATTTAAGGTCTTTAACCTATGTTTCAAATTAAGGCGAGGGGTAATGGTTCGTTCACGAAACGCCGTTACTTAAAATTGTCGTTTCTCCTAAACCGTACATCGGATTCAAACGAACCACATATCAAAACGAAGCTCATAACATGAACTATCTAATCATGGCAATGGTAAAAACCTAACAGTGAGTCCTCGGGTCCTGATTGTTAAGAAAAAAACAGTCTAAAGTAAATCAGACATTACGACGGCTATGTTTACGCGATTACCAATTTTTATCCTACTCTAAATCACCCACCAATCAACCACAATTCAACCATACAACCAAACTCCATACTTAAAATGCTACAACTGCCCTAACAACTCAATATTTCCAAATTTATACTACTTCCCATCATGAACTAAAAGCTTTACTTAAGTTCTTTAACTAATCAACAAGATTTACAACTCCAAACACATCACAAAACCAACACATCTCTAAATACTCAATAATCAATCTTCTCATGAACCATACTAAACACAAAAGCTCTAAATATACAAAAATAGGGCTAGAGTTTGAGATTATACCTTCCTTGGTGAGTAGGAGTAACTAATTAGCTTGGAATCACCCTTGAAAGTCCTTACCCAAGCTTAATCTAAACAAAAACTCAAGAACAAAATTTTAAGTTCTTGAAAAACACTATTCACCCTCTTCTTCCATGAATTTTAGGAAGAGATTGTTATGTCATCCTCCCACACTTGTCCTCTTTTTGTTGGTGAGATGACATCACTCTCCACTAACCCTTTGATTAACTCCTAATTACTTGGCTAATGACCACTGATCTGTTATACGGTTCGCTTAACTTTCATTTTCGTTTATCGTTTGAGGGATCATAACCGGGATCTTATTACTTGGGTTTCCTTAACCTTTCTCAATACATTATATTCTTTTTATGATCCTCTCTTATAATCCTTGAATTTAAATCCTTTTTATCATGTTACCTTATACTCAATTCTTTTGGTATCTGGTAGATTTTCGGGAAAAATCAAAGTGTTTAAATTTGGATTCTGACGATCTTTACATACACTTATGTATCATATAGAGTACTAATAAGATCTCAGAATAACAATAAAAGAACCCCTACATAGTGTGGCATGAATAGTTTTCTTATTCAGCAATATCAGCAAAAATACTATTCATAAGGGTTACAAAAAGTTCAAAATTTTGGGGTTATTTCAGTCTCCCCTCCTTAAAAGGATTCCGTCCCGGAATCGGATAGAAAATGAATAGGGATGCTCTCTTAGCATTGCACTTTCTAAATCTCAAGTCAATTTTCCCACATTGTGGTTCTACCATCAAACTCTGACTAGTTTGATAACCCTTCTCCCAAGCACTTGTTCCTTTTCAACCTATAACCTTTCCTGGTTGCTCCATATAGGTTACGTCTGGTTGCATGTCTATGCGCTCATATGCCCCTATTTTTCTGGCATCCGAATTATACTTCCTTAACATTGATACGTGGAACACGTTATGAACTTGCTACATGCTCGGGGGTAGGGATAGCTCATA
The DNA here is from genome assembly GCF_009905375.1 of Apium graveolens. Lineage (NCBI taxonomy): Eukaryota > Viridiplantae > Streptophyta > Magnoliopsida > Apiales > Apiaceae > Apium > Apium graveolens. The sequence goes on from NC_133651.1 coordinate 273,302,352, forward strand.
TGCTAACTTCCCAATACTTCTTAATATATCCAAGGGTCCAACAATTCGTGGGCTTAGCTTTCCTTCCTTCCGAACCTCATCCATCCTTTCCAAGGGAATACCTATGACAACACTAGGTCCCCTACTTCCTATTCCTTGTTCTTTTGTGTCAAATCAACATACTTCTTATGTCCATCTTGGGCTACTACCAGCCTTCCTCTGATTAGATCTATTATATCCCTGGTCCCAAGGACTACTGAAGGGATCTCCCTTATGTTAGGATGAAGTTGTAGAGCGCAAGATGCTCGGACCTTCAGTAGTCCTTGGGATCGACATTATCTTCCCTCAAGGATCTCATAAGGCAATATTTCGATACTGACATACGATCTATTATCGTAAGAAAATTCAATCTGCGTTTAAGTGATCATTCCAAAGTCTTTCAAGTCTAGCATTATAGATTTTTCCTTCTCAATACCCATTCTTTTCCAGTTTGTAATCGTTACTATCTTTCGTTCCTAATATTATACTGGTTATACTCTTGCTCGTTAGCGTTCTATAACCTTTTAATAAACGTGTCTACCTTAGTATCACGTATGTGTTTCCATTCCGAATACCACCATACTCATACTACTCCTTTTCTAACTACTTCTATCTTCGAAAGCTTGATCCATCGTATAGAAGTAAAAGAATTTTATTGAGAGATCACTATGATCATGAACACTTGTTATATCACATAGTTAGTACAGAAGGTGGCCGGCCTTTAGTACTTGACAAGCAATTAAACAACATGTGGTATCCTACTAGGCTTCTATCACACAGATAGATAGTCATTCGGCAATACCTCCCCTTCTGGAAGGGTTGTTCTTCTCAACTTACATGAAATGAAAAGAAGAGAAAAGAGCGAACTGAAGAGAATTGTATATACGTAAAAAAACTTTATTGTCATAAATATTTGGCTTGGAATCTACCTCTGAACTATAGAGGTTTGTCATAGGAGAATAAAACATATACGTATATATATCAACATCAAGTATTATAGCATCGTATTTCACATGCCTAAATATTTTTGCTATTCCGTCCATCATTCTATGGACCCATGCTCTTCCTCGAGCTTATACACAATCACCTATGAAACTCCCTCGACAACGAAAATCGAATTTGGGATTTCATTCTAGACATCATCGTTACTAGAATTCTATGCTTGCACTGCAACCTTCCTCGTATAGGAATACGACTCTCTATTGATAAGAAGGAATAAGTATTCAATAGGTAGATAATCGACTTTGATAGGGATAAATAAATCTTGATTGTATAATTAAATATTGCAAGGTGTAGGGCTGCTAGGCCCAATAAGAAGATGTATGACATTCAGACCAAGAAGGTCAACACATTGATCAGGCCTGATGGACCAGATCAGGCCTGATGGAACAAAGAAGGCCCAAAAGCCCTGATTATTTATTAATTTCGTAATTAATTAATAAAGGAGGAAAACAGCTATTAAGATAAGTCCTAGTGGGGATATAAATCCTTGTAGATTGGCCTCAAGGGGACCTAAAAGGATAAGGAATCAGTTTCCTACTATCTAGGACTCCAAAGTCCATTCTAATTATGAGACTTGCCCACCAAGTCTCCTATACCAAGTCCAATTCAAGGACTCTCAACATCTATATAAGGGGTCTCACCCCACACATCAGAACTACATTTTTTTGGCTTGATTCTCTAATTCACAGAGATACGTAGGCATCTCGTAAAGGCGGAATTAAGCTACGAAACACGAGAGCAGCCATTAAAGGCCTTGAGCTCCCGAATCTTAGTAATAAATACAGCAAATAATAACCTTAGTTTTTTATCCATAACATTTGGCGCCGTCTGTGGGAAGTGAACAACAACCATGGCGAGAACACGGAGAACAACTAGCGCTCTGGAGGAGGGAACACCATCAGGGACAACTCAGGTGATTTCGTCAACCGTGGAGATTCCTCCCCACTCAACTTATGCATCTACTCAAGCGGAAACCCAGATAGGGGCAACTCAACCTCAGCCACAAGGGACGACTCATCCGACTATTCAAGGTACGAATCCTCAAGTTCAACAAGTACATATACCTGTGAATTCTCGACCCGTCGGGTATGAATATTCAACTGTTGTTACTACTAACCCCCTTATGGGATGCCCCTTTACCCCGAGGTTGCAGGAAGTGGATATGTTGGGCGAAGTGAAGCACGAGGGCAATCGCCCCCTTATATACGAGGTTTGGCTCCTATCCCCGAGGATCGGGAATTTTCTGGTCCTTATACTGAGAGAGATTCCGAATCTTCGGATGATGAAGTTACCCCAAGAAGGAGACGTCCAGGCAAGGAGGCGATGGAAGGCAACGCCCTCGAAGCACCCAAGGGGCGAATCCCCAGGAAGTGCAGGAAAGGATAAGGGCTCATGAGGTTGAGATCCAAAGGCTGAGGCGTGACTTGGAAGCTCACCAGGCCACCAGACCCCAGATACCTCCTAGGGGGAGAAATCCTCCTCCTATCATAGACCTGGATGGTCCGGTACGAAGAAGGGCTGTCTTCCCAAGAACTAATCCAAGCAATCTCCTTCCCCTTGGAGATCCTGATGATCCAACTCCACCCTTCACAGAAGAAATAATGAATGCCCATATCTCAAGGAAATTCAAGATGCCCACTATCAAAGCCTATGATGGCACCGGAGACCCCGCTAACCATGTCAGGACATTCTCTAATGCACTGCTGCTGCAACCTGTGAATGACGTTATTAAATGTCGGGCCTTCCCTCAAACCCTGTCGGGTATGGCTCAAAGATGGTACAGTCGCTTACCCCCAAACTCTATTGGATCGTTCATAGAGTTAAGTCAGGCTTTTATTAAGCAATTCATCAGCAGGAGAGTCCATGAGAAAAGTTCAGCATCTCTTATGAGTATTGTGCAGGGAGCTAAGGAATCCTTGAGAGATTACCTGAATCGTTTCACAAAAGAGGCTTTAAAAGTCCCGGACCTTGATGATAAGGTAGCCATGATAGCACTGCAACAAGGAACTAGGGACGAGTTTTTCAAGATGTCCTTGGCCAAACGTCCCCCTGAAAGCATGTTGCAGCTCCAAGAGAGGGCAGGGAAGTATATCAAGGTTGAAGAAAGTATGAGGAAGACTGTAATAAGTAATGATCCCACTGGAGGCAAGAAGCGGAAAACTGATCTAGAATATATTGCAAAGGACAAATATCCTAGAACCGAACAAAACCCTGATTCAACCCCCAAGAAGGGAGGACCTGGGTAAAAGTTCACTGAATACGCTAAGTTGAATGCTCCTAGAAGTCAAATTTTGATGGAGATTGAGAAAGATAGAGATATTCGTTGGCCTAAGCCCTTAAAGGCTGATCCCGCCAAGCTAGATAAGAGCAAGTATTGCAGGTTTCACAAGGATGTTGGCCATGACACCGATGAGTGTGGGCAATTGAAAGATGAAATTGAGTTTTTGATTCGAAAAGGAAGATTGAACAAGTATACTGGAGATGGAGGGGACAGAAATAATAGTGGAAGGAAGAATTTTGAAGATCGTAGGAGGGACCAAGACGATCAGGGGCGGAATCCCCAACCTAGAGGGCCGGTTATAAATGCAATTTTTGGAGGACCACGACGCCCTCGAGGACCTGTGATAAACACGATCTTTGGAGGTCCGACTGCTGCTGGATTGTCCAAAAATTCAAGAAAGGCATATACTAGAGAGGTTATGCATATTGCTGGAGAAGCCCCGAAGAGGGCCAGGACAGAAGTAACATTGGCTTTTGATGATTCTGACCTAGAGGGCGTAAAGTTTCCTCATGACGACCCGTTGGTCATAACATCAATAATAGGAAATAGCCCGGTTAAGAGGGTTCTTGTGGATAATGGTGCTTCTGTGGATATATTGCTCCACGACGCCTTTCTAAGGATGGGGTATAACGATTCCCAGTTGACACAAACCAACATGCCGATATATGGATTTGCTGGAGTAGAATGTCCTGTAGAAGGAATAATCAAACTGCCAACCACCATAGGTACGGAACCAAGACAAGCAACGCAGATGTTGGATTTCGTGGTAGTAAAGGCTAGTTCAACTTATAATGCTATCATGGGGAGAACAGGGATACATGCCTTTAAGGCAGTCCCCTCTTCCTACCATTCAGTTATGAAGTTTCCCACCCGAAACGGGATTGGAGAAGAGAAAGGAGATCAAAAAATGGCTAGAAGCTGTTATATGGCCTCTTTGAGGGCAGATGGAGTCGGGGGGCAGGTTCTTCCTATTGAAGATATGGATGTCCGAGAAAATGACAAGAAGAGAGGAAAGCCAGCAAAAGACTTGGTTTCGGTTCCTTTAGACCCCGAGAATCCTGAGAGGATGACTTTCATTGGAGCCACACTAGAGGAGCCCCTTAGAGGGAAGTTGGTGAAATTTTTGCAAGAAAATAGTGATGTATTTGCATGGTCAGCAGCTGATATGCCAGGCATAGACCCGGAGTTGATTACTCACAAGCTAAACGTGGATCCAAGCCGGAAGACAGTGAAACAAAAGAAAAGAAATTATGCCCCGGAAAGACAAGAGGCTATAAAACAGGAAGTAGAGAAGCTCCTAAAGGCTGGTTTCATTGAGGAGATTCAATTTCCGGAGTGGTTAGAAAACCCTGTAATGGTGAAGAAGGCTAATGGAAAGTGGAGGATGTGTATAGACTTCACTGATCTGAATGATGCATGCCCTAAAGACTGTTTTCCATTGCCAAGGATTGATACTTTGATTGATGCCACTGCTGGGCATGAGATGCTGAGTTTCATGGATGGATTTAGCGGATATAATCAAATTAAGATGCACAAGGATGACATTCCAAAGGTATCATTTATCACTGACTTTGGTGTTTATTGTTATCTTGTTATGGCGTTTGGTCTTAAGAATGCGGGAGCCACCTATCAAAGGTTGGTAAATAAAATTTTTAAGGATCTTATTGGTAAGACTATGGAAGTCTATGTTGATGACATGTTAGTCAAGAGTCTAGTAAAGACTGATCATATAACCCATTTGAGGGAAGCTTTTGAGATCCTGAGGTACCACAAGATGATGAATGCTAGATATATTTGATAATGTCATGGCTAATATGTTTTATGTTTATCTTTCAGATCTTACTTGAACAGGATAAATCAGTACTTAACTGTTGATCAGTACTTATACTGGAAGTCAGGACTTAAGGATATCAGTACTTATGTTATCAGGAGATAATCATCAGAAGATAGATATCAGAACTTAAGTGCTGAAGGACGATCAGATAAGGACAATAGCTGATTAAAGGAAAGAAGATCAAGATAAACATAAGAAGAGATATGCATGAAGAAGGAATTCTGTAAAGAATGGAATACTTGGAAGAAAAGATATCTGATTGATATATTTTAGGAAGCAGAATTATATTCCATATCAATTAGCGATTATCTTGTAACTGTGTAGTATATAAACACAGACATAGGGTTTACACTATAAGTGTTATCATTATTAGAGAAGATTATTCATTATAACCCTAGCAGCTCTCGTGATATTTGTTCATCACTGAGAGGTAACAGTTCCATACTGTAACAGAGTTTATTGTTTCAATAAAGTTTGTTTTCTGTTACTTAAGTTCTTAAAGTTCGATTTGAGTGTACTGTACACTGTATTCACCCCCTCTACAGTGTGTGTGTGACCTAACAATTGGTATTCGAGCCGATCTGTTAACATATATACAGTTAAAGATCCAAACACAATCATGTCGGACACAGAAACTCCAACTAAGCCTACCAAAACTGAGGAATCACCAAAGACACAAATTCAGAGTCGGTATGAGACCATCAGAGTTCCCATACTGAGAATATCTGAATATCCCATATGGAAGGTAAGGATGACCATGTTCCTGGAAGCAACAGATCCAGAATACCTTGATAGAATCAAGGAAGGCCCTCACAAACCAACCAAGCTCGCTGTTGCAGTTGCAGGTGAAGCAGCAAAGACCGTACCAAAAGAGAAGAGTGATTATACTGCTGAAGACATAGCATCAATTGCTAAGGATGCTAAGGTACGACACTTACTGCATAGTGCCATTGATAATGTAATGTCAAACAGGGTAATCAACTGCAAGACTGCTAAGGAGATATGGGATGCTCTGGAAACAAGGTGTCAGGGAACTGACATAATTAAGAAGAACAGAAAGACAATACTCACTCAAGAGTATGAACACTTTGACTCAAAGACTAATGAGTCATTGAATGATTTATATGATAGATTTGTCAAACTTTTGAATGATTTGTCATTGGTTGATAAAGAGTATTATCTTGAAGATTCAAACCTTAAGTTCTTGTTAGCTCTTCCTGAATGCTGGGATTTGAAGACAACGACAATAAGAGACAACTACAATCTTGATGAAACAACTCTTGACGATATCTATGGAATGCTCAAGACTCATGAGCTGGAGATGGAACAAAGAAGCAAGAGGAAAGGAGGAAAGTCAAGGACAGTTGCTCTTAAGGCTGAAGAAGAATTCCCCAAAGCAGCTTCCTCAAAGAAAGACAAGGGTAAAGCTCTTTTCATAAATTCTGATACTGAGTCATCAAGTTCTGAGAGTGATGATGACTCAGATTCTGAAAGCTTGCCTGAGACTGATGCTGATGAGGAGATGATGAAGCTGTGTGCTCTTATGGTGAAAGGAATCACAAAGATTGCGTACAGGAAGTTCAGGAAGGGAAAGAAGTTTTCCAGAAAAGGCATAAGTTCTGATAAGAAGAATTTCAGAAGATCTGAAGGCAGAGGAGGAAAGTCTGACAGAGGAGATTACACCAATGTTAAATGCTATAATTGTGGTGAGAAAGGCCACATATCTCCTGATTGCAAGAAGGTAAAGGGTGACAAAGGCAAGGCTCTTGTCACAAAGCAGAAAAGCTGGACAGACACCTCAGACTCTGAAAGTGAGGAAAACTATGCATTGATGGCAAATGCTGATAAAGAAAGTGTTGAGAGCAGTTCTGAAGCTGCTGAAACAAAGGTACCTCAGACTACTTATGCTTTTCATACTGATGATATTAATGAGTTGAGAAGATATCTTAAAATCATGTTTGTTAGTTATAGAGATCAAACTTTAACATGTGAAAGATTAACTTCTGAAAATCTTGCATTTAAGAAAAGAAATGATTTCTTAGAAAAAGAGTTAGTCATGTTCCATCAAACTCAGAAGGATAGAGATGATGCTTTTTATGTTAGGGATGAAGTGCTAAAAATGTATGAATCTCTAAAAACTGAGTTAGAAAAGGAAAGAGAGATTATCAGGACTTGGACTAACTCTGGAAAAATAACTCAAAATTTGATAAGTAGTGGAAACTGGAAAGAGGGCTTAGGTTATGGAGAAGATAAGAATGATAAAGGAACTGAAGAAATTAAGTCTATTGATAAGCAAAAGCCAAAGTTAAAACCTGTTAAGTTTGTAACTGTAAAGTCTGAAAATAAAAAATCAGAAGTTACAAAGAAATTAACTTCTGACAAACTAAAACAGGAAAAGACAACTGAAGTGAATATAGGCTTAATGACAAAGAAGCAGCTTAAGCATAAGCTGAAAGATGTTAAGAATGCAAACAAGGTAAAATCACCTAGGAAAAATAGGAATGGAAAGGAAGGTGTGAATAAAAGCAATAATTATAAACCTGTTCCTGATGCTTCTAGGAAAACATGTCATAACTGTGGAAATTCTAACCATCTGGCTTCTTTTTGCAGGAAGAATAAGAATATTAACTCCTTACCTTCAAAGTCAGGAGTTAAGAGTCAGTCTGTTAGATACAAACCACAAAATCCTTGTTTTCATTGTGGTAGTTTATGGCATTCCATTTATACTTGTAAGGAATATCATAGCTTGTACTATGATTATTATCAAATAAAACCTTCTTTGAAGACAGTTTCCATTGTTCCTTCTAGTGTAAATTCTGATACAAAGTCTGATAGTGTAAGTTCTGATAAGAAAAATGTTAACATAAACTCTGATGCTAAACCCGCTGCAAATGTTAACAAACTTAATAAGGCCAAAGGATCCAAGCAAGTCTGGGTCCTTAAAACTAATAATTAGTGGTCTTTGTGATTGCAGGGCAACAGGAAAAATATTCTAGTTCTGGAGAGTGGATGTTCAGGACATATGACTGGAAATAAGGCCCTGCTATCAGACTTTGTGGAGAAAGCTGGCCCAAGTGTTTCTTATGGAGATGGCAACATTGGAAAAATATTGGGATATGGCAATATCAATCTTGGAAATGTCATAATTAAACAAGTAGCTCTGGTCTCAGGACTTAAACACAACCTACTGAGTATAAGTCAAATCTGTGACAGAGGTTATCATGTTGATTTCTTTGAAGAACACTGTGAAATTGTGAGTAAATCTAAAGGCAAAGTTGTTCTGAAAGGATACAGGCGTGGTAACATTTATGAAGCTAAGTTTTCAACAAGTACTGATGGTTCTGCAATCTGTCTGATGAGTAGAGCATCAATTGAAGAAAGCTGGAATTGGCATAAGAAACTCTCTCATTTAAATTTCAATAATATAAATGAACTGGTCAAGAAAGATCTCGTGAGAGGATTGCCAAACACAGTATTTGCTCCTGATGGTCTTTGTGATTCATGTCAGAAAGCCAAACAAAGGAAATCTTCATTCAAGAGCAAGACTGAATCATCAATTCTTGAGCCTTATCATCTACTACATGTTGATCTATTTGGTCCAGTAAATATCATGTTTATTGCAAAGAAGTATGCGTTGGTCATAGTGGATGAGTTCACCGGATACACATGGGTGTATTTCTTGCATACAAAAAGTGAAACTGCATCAACCTTGATTGATCATATCAAACATCTGGATAAAATGGTCAAAGATTCTGTGAAAGTTTTAAGGAGTGATAATGGCACTGAGTTCAAGAATTTTATAATGGAAGAGTTCTGCAAAAGCCATGGAATAAAGCAGGAATTTTATGCTACTGGAACTCCACAGCAAAATGGAGTTGTTGGAAGGAAGAATAGAACTCTCATTGAAGCTGCATGTACAATGCTTGAAGAAGCAAAGCTTCCAACCTATTTCTGGGCTGAAACTGTGCAGACTGCTTGTTTTACTCAAAATGCAACACTCATTAACAAGCATGGAAAAACACCATATGAGATGGTGAAGAAAAAGAAGCCAAATCTGAAATATTTTTATGTATTTGGATGCAAGTGTTTTGTTCTCAAGACTCATCTTGAACAGCTATCAAAGTTTGATCTAAAAGCTGATGAAGGAATCTTTGTTGGATATCCACTTTCCACAAAAGCCTTCAGAGTCTATAATTTGAGAACAAAAGTGGTCATGGAATCTATCAATGTCTCTTTTGATGACAAAAAGATTACTGGTCTTGAAGATTTCATTGACCATGATCAGCTGAGATTTGAAAATGAAGACTCAAATTATGATACTGAAAATCCTGACAGTCTAAGTCCTGATACTGTAAACTCTGATGGATTAAACTCTGATATTATTGAAACTGTGGTGACTACATCAAAGCAAGATGCACCTATGCAGGGGGAGCCTACTCAAGATCCTACCACATCTTAAGAGACATCAGAACATGCATCTGGCTCTTCAAGTTCTGATTCGTCAAGTTCTGATAAGCCAAGTTCTGATAGTGTTGAAAATCTAAATACTGAAGAATCCAACTCAGAGAGCATAGTTTCAGGGGAGCATCAGAAAATGAAAATGAAGATAGCATGGATCATTGGGGAGCATCAAGTTCTAGAGAAAACCTTCCATCTGCAAGGAAGTGGACAAAATCACATACACCTGATTTGATAATTGGAAATCCTGATGCAGGTGTCAGAACTAGAACAGGTACTTCAAATGAATATCTTTACAATTCTTTTCTCTCTCAGACTGAGCCAAAGAAAGTGGAAGAAGCTCTTCAAGATGCTGATTGGGTGCAAGCAATGCAGGAAGAGTTGAATGAATTTGAAAGAAACAAAGTCTGGACCCTAGTGCCAAGACCAAAGAATAGATCTGTTGTTGGTACAAAGTGGGTATTCAGAAACAAAACTGATAGTGATGGAATAATTACAAGGAATAAGGCAAGGCTGGTTGCAAAAGGATATTCTTAACATGAGGGAATTGATTATGATGAAACATTTGCACCAATTGCTAGGTGTAACACCCCCAAATCCGGGGTCGGGGATCCGGGTTGTCACGAGTTCCATTTTCCTTAATAACACTCAATCTTAATAATTAATCGATTACTCTGTACTGTGACCCCACAATGAACACACACACCACACGTTATAGTCTCAGAGATGAACATCCAAAAATAATCATAGGTCACTTTATTCTACAATTATCTGCCAATACACCTTAAAAAGTTTTCTGAATAAATTTACATTTTCTTTGCCATTATTACAGTTCATAAGTATACATAAATCTGGTACATCAAAAGTTGAAGCCTAGTCTATTGGTAGTTCCCACCTTAGCTACAGCAACTTCAATGCCTATAGGAAGCTGCAGAACGTTTCCTATCCGCTCGCGAATTGGGAGCTTGGTCATGTTCATCTTGTCTATCTAATGTTGTGTGATGAAAGAAGAAAGCAAGGGTGAGCAGCAAGCCCACCAAAATAATATGTATAATAATTTACAATATATGAGCCTTCTCATAGTACTCATGAAAGTCTTGGTCAAAAGAAATGAACCAAGTTTGATATCTTAATGCGATGAAGTCGCAAAATATTCAGTATATATACATATATACTTTTCAAAATCTTGGAAGTCCTCTTCCATGCATAATATACACAGAGTTTCAGTGTATAACTGTATAAAAATATCGTTGCAAGGTAATCTCATATATCTAACCTTGTCTCAACATTTTTCTGAAAATCTTTGTCATGCATAAGATAATCATTTACTAGATATAAGTTTAAAAGATGAAGTTACAAGATACTCCAATATAATTATATCTTTTCCAAATACTACTTGAACTACCACCGTTCAAGTTATAATTAGTTCAAAAGTTCATCACATAGATGAGACTACAAGACAAGATTTGAATAGATTCAATCTTTCAATATCATTATAAATAATGAAGTTACGAGATACTTCATTAAATCCCGATATATATATACACCTATATATATACATTTCATACACTCCTTGAAAACCTCTGTTATGAAAATTATAAACAGAGTTGCAATATCCAATGAATTTGGAAAGGAGAAAACCTTGGCATAAACCTGATATCTTGCTGATCAGGCAAAGATACCAATAAGTAACCTTTTCTACTAGTAGATGGACGAATTCCACACTGGTCATCACCCTGGCCGCAATAGGACCTTATGCTGGACTACCACTCAGCCACTTACGTATTTGATGGACTCCCACTGAGCCACTTACACTTTCATGGATGCCCACTGAGCCCATGTTGCTTACGCCGACTCAAATAGATGAACTTACTTCCCGAACGATGGGCAAGTAATCAAGATGTTTTCTCAAAACAGCAACCTCGTTGCGAATGTAAAATACACCACTGAGCCGGATCCCTCAAGTTTTGAACGAGTATTTAAATCCCCTTTAAAAGGAAGATCTTAAATATAAAAATGAGTTTTGGGATCCGCTCTAACTTTTAAAAATCATAATGAAGACTCGAAAACACTTTAAAGAGTGTTTGGAATAATGCTGATTTAATGAAATAAATCAGTCCCAATATATTAGAAATTATCTGAATATTATTATTTAAATAATATTCCCATAAAGAATAATCTTTATAAAAATAATTGAAGTAGAAGTTTTAAAACTTATACTTGAAATGAGTATTAAATAACCAAAGATATACTTATACGAAAGTACTATCTTTATTTGAATAATCAAAGATAAGTTTGATTATCGACACCTTATTCTTTAATAAAATAAAGAATATATCTCAGCAAATAATCGGAGTCATAGATCCTCAAATGAATATTCAAATAATATTCATTAGATAAAATAAAGGAGTCATAAGCCCTCGAATGAATATTCGTAATAATATTCATTAAATAAAATAAAGTTATCGAATAAACCTTATTCGATTAATAGTTTTAAAAACTATATCAATATATATATATATAAATATATATTATACTCGGGAGCCTCGCCTCCCGATTTTAGAAAAAGTTCACCTTTTGATCCCCTATACTAAGGGTATACGCAAATACCGCTTATCTCTAGCATAGGTATTATGCAACGAATAAGCATTTGAACCAACAGATATATAAATCAAGAATACGAAACAGGAATGCATATATACCATATCACATGCTACAATATATCGCAAGAATTTGCTAATAACAAATATGCATTTATCACAAGATCATGCATATACACATATACATCACAACAACAGTATAACGGGTAGAAAACTTGCCTGAGCGACTGGGGGTGATAAAAGGCTCGGGACGAGTCTGGTAACCTATAAACAACAAGTAAGTTGGAATTAAACCAAAGTCACTTGTAAATCTATACTCTAACTACCTTAGACTTTAACGCTCGCTTTGCGCTTACTGATTCTCTTCAGTCACTCGAGTACCCTTGGCTCCACCATTTTTTATAATTTAACCATTACAAGTTTTAAGGCGATTCCTTCGCGAGTGTCTTACCAACTGCCTAACACTCTTACTAATTGTTTCATACACTAATTAACCCTTCTTGGTCTTCAACCTATGTTTCAAAGTAAGGTGAGGGGAAAAGTTTTGTTCGCGAAACTCCGTTACTTAAAACGGTCGTTTCTCCTAAACCGTACATCGGAATCAAACGAACTACATATCAAAACGAAGCTCGTAACATGAACTATCTAAATATAGCAATGGTCATAATCTAGCAGGGTGTTCTCGGGTCCAAATGTTATGAACAAAATCAGTCTAAAGTAAATCGGACATTACGACGGCTATGTTTACGCGATTACCAATATTTAAACTACTCCAATTAACCACCAACCAACTCATAACCATCAATACAACAAAACTTCACCTAAACCATACCACATCAGTCCATAATCTCCAAGTTTTTCAACTCAAACAACCACAATTAAGACCTATGAACTATAATCAAGCTTCAATTACCAAAACACTTCCAAATCAAACCAAACTACTAATAATCACAATCCATGCTTCTCATTTCACGAAACCAACCATTAAACTTACTAAAAAATAAAGTAAAGGCTAGGGTTTTAATTTTATACCTTCCTTGGGAGGTGTTAAGTTGCTAGGAAGCCTTAGGGAGCCTTCTACAAGCTTGATCTTTCCAAAGAAATCAAGAACACAAAGTTAGGCTTTGAAGTTTCTAAAAGTCCAATTTAAAGAACTGTAAAAATGAGGGTCTTACTTTGATTATTTGGACGAGACTTGTGAACAAGAGTTGTAGGCCATATCAATACCTTTGCAATGAGCTATAGAACACAATATTTGAGTGAGAAATGAAGGAGATACAGCAGTTTTAGTGTGCTGGTTCTGTTTTGGCCGAGTGCAATGGAAATGGGGGAGGAAATGCTTTTGCTTTCTTTTGTTGGTGGAATAATGTGGTGGATAATGATGGGTTCTCTTGATATTTTGCTAGGTTAATAATAAACAAAGGAGTTAGTGGAAGATGATCTCACCATTTGCCATGTGTTGGTGATTTGTGGTGAGATGAGATCATCCCTAGTTAACTATATAATTAACTAGCCATTCCTTCCTAACTATCACTTGGTTTCTTGTTTGATCAACCATCCACTTGCCTTGCCACTTGCAAAGATATTTACAAGAGTCGTTGTTCATTTCTTTGTCCGGTTATCACTCAATCTCGTTGATCGTTTGGTTAAATACCTTAATGGTTTTATTGATAAAATCTTCTTGGTATTTTTAATACCTAAATTAATTCTCCTTTATAATCCTTGAATTTAAAATCCTTCATCTTAATATTAATTCCTTAAATCCCTTAATGTCTGGTGGAAATCTCGGGGAAAAAATAAAAGTGCTCGTTTTCAAAATCCGACAGCTTTTACATACACTTATTTTCTTTATGGAATAGTAATACGATCTTAGAATTTCCATAACAGTACTCCTATATATCGTGGTCTGATAATTTTTCTTAATCAGCATTGTCAGCAAAAGTTACTATTCATCCGGGTTTCAAAAATCTCCAAAAATTGGGGTTATTACAGTCTCCCCTCCTTAAAAGGATTCCGTCCCGGAATCAGATAGAAAACAGTTGGGGATGCTTTTCTAGCATTGTGCCTTCTAACTCTCTAGTCAATTTTCCACATTATGGTTCTACCACCAAACTCTGACTAGTTTGATAACCCTTCTCCTAAGCACTTGTCCCTTTTCGATCTATAACCATTCCTGGTTGCTCCATATAGGTTACGTCTGGTTGCATGTCTATGCGCTCATATGCCCCTATTTATCTGGCATCCGAATTATATTTTCTTAATATTGATACGTGGAACACGTTATGAACTTGCTACATATTCGGGGGTAGGGCTAGCTCATATGCTATCTTCCCAATATGTCTTAATATATCCAAGGGTCCAACAATTCGTGGACTTAGCTTCCCTTTCTTTCCGAACCTCATCCTTCCTTTCCAAGGGAATACCTATAACAACACTAGGTCCCCCGCTTCCTATTCCTTGTCCTTTCGTGTCAAATCAACATACTTCGTGTTCCCATCTTGGGCTACTACCAGCCATCCTCTGATTAAAATCTATTATATCCTTGATCCTTTGGACTACTGCGGGTCCGAGCATCTTGCGCTCTACAACTTCATCCTAACATAAGGGAGATCGACATTGTCTTCCCTCAAGGATCTCATAAGGCGATATCTCAATACTGACATATGATCTATTATCGTAAGAAAACTCAATCCGTGTTAAGTGATCATTCCAAATTCTTTCAAGTCTATTGCACAGACTCTCATTATAGCTTTTAACATTAGAGCTTTTGCTTCTCAATACCCATTCTTTTCCAGTTCGTAATCGCTACTACCTTCCGTTCCTAATATTATACTGGTTATACTTTTGCTCGTTAGCGTTCTATAACCTTTTAATAACCATGCCAACCTTAGTATCACGAATGTGTTTCCATTCCGAATACTACCACAACTTTATTACTCCTTTTTCAGCTGTTTCTATTTTCGAAAGCTTAATCCTTCATATAGAAGTAAAAGAATTTATTGAGAGATCACTATGATCATGAACACTTGTTATATCGCATAGTTAGTACAGAAGGTGGCCAGCCTTTAGTACTTGACAAGCAATTAAACAATAGACGGTATCCTACTAGGCTTCTATCACACAGATAGATAGTCATTCGGCAATACCTCCCCTTTCTGGAAGAGTTGTTCTTCTCAGCTTACATGAAATAAAAAGAAGAGAAAAGAACGAATTGAAGAGAATTGTATATATGAAAAAATATACTGCCACAAAATATCTGGCTTGGAACCTACCTCTGAACTATAGAGGTTTGTCATAGGAGAACAAAACATATATGTATTTATTTCAACATCAAGTATTATAGCATCGCATTTCACATGCCTAAATATTTTCGCCATTCCGTCCATCATTCTATGGACCCATGCTCTTCCTCGAGCTTATACACAATCACCTTTGAAACTCCCTCGATATCAAAAATCGAATCTGGGATCTCATTCTAGACCTCATCATTACTAGAATCCATTTCTATACCGCAACATTCTTCGTATGGGTAATACTACTCTTTATCGATAAGAAGGAATAAATATAGCATAGGTAGATAATCGACTTAATTAGTCTATCAATGATAACTTATACACCACCACGACCCGATTAGTGGTACTTACTCTCAACATCCATTCCAATACAACTCTCACGGTTGTAAGTAATCAGCTCATTACTCTCAGAATCATTCCTGTATTACTATGGCCCATCGTTGACCTACTGTAGTCATTCGTTTTCCATGAAGTTTTAATAGCTAACCATACGGAGTCCATTCATATCATATCGAATTCTTCTAAGGAGGTAACATGATCACCGTTCTTGATTCATGAAGAACACTCCTGATCCTGACATACATTCATGACGTGAAGCAGATAAAATTGCAGAAGAGTTTCAATGAAAGCAATGATAGCAGGTTAATACCATTCTTAATCATATGCCTTCAATAGAAGACTTAACTCAAAGGTTTGTTTAGTCCTTTTTTTTTTGAAACATGGTCCAGGCTCATTCTCAAGATAGTATCTCCTGAGATAGATAGCCCACTCATGGCGATTACACGAATTAAACCTTTACCAACTACTATTACGGTTGGGTATTGCACAGTCATCAGAAGGAATGTCAATCTTCCAAACCATAATACAACCTTCATAGCTTTAACCATCATCACTGTATTCCTTTGGCACAAGCGCCTATAATTATCCTCTTACCTTTAAAGTGTCGGCCACCTCTTTGGCCTTTCCTGATAGTAAAATTTCCTTACAGTCAATGTCATTTTAACCACCTCCAAATAAATTTTCTACCTTATTTCAATCACAGCTTATGTGAAAATGCTTTTCTTTAATATCTGATGAGTAAATAAAAAAATATCACCATTTTTCCATAAGTTATTGCCTCAATCTTTAGAGGTTAATCACTGTCACGACTGACTCTCAATCATACTTAGAACATCTTTTATCTTAGGTCCTAATTGCCCTGAACAATTTCGACCTTTACTGGTTCGATCCATACTTTCTCGTGGTTTAACACGTGCCCCACTTGGCATCATTATAATTATGTCATATTTCCTTTATTAACATTTTTATTCTTGAGAATTTCGAATATTTCCTTTCTCCTTGTAAAACCTCTAAGGTTATCCTTCAATCGTTCCTCCTGTATTCCCTATATACAGGGCATATCAAAATACCATTTACTAATACTAGAACCATTGTCTATATACTTCTGAAAAAATTTTCCACTGATCCTTAAAGGTTATTATTACCTTAATCCTTTCCAATTCATACTGTCAAAACTCATACTATCCCTATTAAGGGTGAAATGCCAACCTTTATGCATTCTCCTAGGATTCGTTTTAAGTTACCGATATTCTATGCTTAATTCCACCTTTAAAAAGGTACAAGCATCCTTCCATGGATAAATAAAGTCATATATCCCTGATAAGGGTATCTTATTCAATCATTTCCACCTCGATAGTCTATACCGAATTTCACAATAGCATCCTTATTCAAGTTAAGGTCAATCCACATGGCCTCCAAAAGATAAAAATGGTTATCTGCTTTTCTTTCCTGATTTGGTAATGATCACATGGATGATCTGGAAGATATTGGCCGTGTTCAACGTGAACTTCTTCTTAATAAATCCTTATTTACTTTTGTTGTTTATCTCAACAGTCATCTCAATGTTGGGATATCTTTCATACCTGGCGTCTCCCTTCCTGGGTATTAAGCCACCGGTCTTACACTTCACATTCTTGAAGGTCACTTCCTTCATCCAATTTTCCTAATTTCCTACTTCCTTGTCTCCTCAGTCTATCCGCGTCTCAATATTTATCCTTCGAACTATCTCAAGGTTTCCTCAAATCCTCCCAACTTACAGGGGATAAAATATATTTATCTCTTATGCCTTCAACCATCAATTTAACTCATGGTGAATCACCCTCATCCTGAAGATTACATACTTTTCTATTTCTATTGCTACAAGTCTTTAGGGTTTCCTCATACCCAACTTCCTTATCATTCCTCAAACTCTATTGCCTTTATATTCCTTTCCACTTCAGTTTCTTTTTATTTTCCTTTCTCTTATCATTATTTCATGAACCAACACAACATAAGCATTGATTTCAAATATCCCGTCATTCTGGATTCGTGTCCTCAGAACGAATCTTGATAACTTTTACAACTTAGATTCATAATTCATCATACTCATCCGCTTTTATTCTAGCTCCAAAGCTTTTACACTACCTCCATAACCTTGGGAAGTACTTTCCCGAAAATAATTGTCTGAACTTAAATCAGTTCATTATAATCTCTTGCTCCGTGCCTTCCTTGGCCTTTCACCAGCGGGTGACCTCTCTATTAGGAGGGTAAGTGACAAAAATAGTATTTTGTGATTCGTCAATCATTTAGAATCTCAAATGATTCATGTATTTCCTTTAGCCAGGCTCTTGCCTCGACTGGGTCAGCTTGTTCCTTGGAACTCTGAGAGCTTAGCGACTTAAAGGTCCTGAAAAAATTTCTCACCGCATTGTTTCCTCAGGGTGGTGGTTGGGGATAATAGTCTAAGTTCTGTCTAGACTGGTCCATAAATTGTCGTATAGGAGTACCATCTCGGGTCTCCTTTCCTTACTCGACTTTCTGTTTCCTTAGTATGAAATGTTTCAACCTTCTCCCATAATCGGGGTTATCTTATACATTAAAAACCTTGTTTTCCACTCTATTATGTTATGGGTTCTTTCTTTCTTGATGGCAACCTCCCTGACTATCACATTCAGGGTTTGCCCTAAATCTTATTCCTCAAACTATGGCTCTTATCTAAGTTCTCATCCTTAAGCTCTTGAACTTTTGGAACCCAATTTCTGTAGGAACACCTCACTATCTCCTTATCATCTTTCTCGGTGTGGATCTCTTCTCCAGTCATTGACTCTCTGCCTTCATTCATCACTTTTTCTGACGCAATATGTTCTTTTCCAAAAATTCGGTCTGTATTGCAATCTCAAACAGCTTTTCGGTACCGGCTCCGGTTACCTTCACTTCTATTTCCATTTTCTCAAAATCTCTTATAAACTATCCCAAAGACATTATCATCTTGGGTCTCTCCTTTTTACTAAGGGCATCAGCCACCACATTGGCTTTCCCCGAATGATAAAGAATCTCCCAATCATAATTCTTGATTAGCTCTAACCGCCTCCTCTGGCGTATGTTGAGCTCTTTCTACGTAAAAATATACTAGAGCTCCTATGGTTTGTGTAAATCTTGCACTTCTCTCCATACAAGTAGTGCCTCCAATCTTTAGGGAAAAACTATTGCCACGAGCCCAAGCTCATGGGTGGGGATATCGAATTTTATATTCCCTTAATTGTCTTGACGCGTACGCGATTACCTTGCTGTGCTGTATATGAAGCACCCTAATTCCTTATGCGAAGCGTCACTACACATCACAAAATCTCATTTTCCATCCGGTAACGCCAACATAGGGAACGTCACCAACCTTTGCTTCGGTTCTTAAAAGTTGTTCTCGCATTTCTCTGTCCATTCGAACTT
Organism: Apium graveolens; assembly: GCF_009905375.1. NCBI lineage: Eukaryota > Viridiplantae > Streptophyta > Magnoliopsida > Apiales > Apiaceae > Apium > Apium graveolens. Next base: position 273,321,600 of record NC_133651.1, read on the forward strand.
CTCAGTCTTACGAGTAAGCCGCGTTAAAGGGGCTACTATCTGTACAAACTTGAACGAACCTCCGGTAGTGACCGGCCAATCCTACCTCTGGTAGTTTCCCTAACCATGGTCAACCGCTACATCCTCAACCGCTACATCCTCAATATGAACATCATCCGGTCCTGCGTTAGGACGCTCTATCGGATCCACAATCCAATCTCCAATTAGTAATAAAACATCATCGCGTTGTTGCTCCTCAACCTCAGGGTTCGGAGTCCCGCTACCATATACGATAACGAACTACTCTTCTATCACGATATTTATAAGGGTTCCCATAAGGATTTTAACTGTCAGTACTACGTTAGGTAGCCCGACTATGAACTTGGCAAGAGTTCTTATTATCTTAGTTATTATCTTAACGTCACATCATCTCTGAGATTTATAACGCTTAGCTCTGATACCACTTCTGTAACACCCCCAAATCCGGGGTCGGGGATCCGGGTTGTCACGAGTTCCATTTCCCTTAATAACACTCAATCTTAATAATTAATCAACTACTCTGTACTATGACCCCATAATAAACACACACATCACACGTTATAGTCTCAGAGATGAACATCCAAAAATAATCACAGGTCACTTTATTCCACAATTATCTGCCAATACACCTTAAAAGGTTTTCTGAATAAATTTACATTTTCTTTGCCATTATTACAGTTCATAAGTATACATAAATCTGGTACATCAAAAGTTGAAGCCTAGTCTATTGGTAGTTCCCACCTTAGCTACAGCGACTTCAATGCCTATAGGAAGCTGCAGAACGTTTCCTATCAGCTCGCGAATTGGGAGCTTGGTCCTGTTCATCTTGTCTATCTGATGTTGTGTGATGAAAGAAGAAAGCAAGGGTGAGCAGCAAGCCCACCAAAATAATATGTATAATAATTTACAATATATGAGCCTTCTCATAGTACTCATGAAAGTCTTGGTCAAAAGAAATGAACCAAGTTTGATATCTTAATGCGATGAAGTCGCAAAATATTCAGTATATATACATATATACTTTTCAAAATCTTGGAAGTCCTCTTCCATGCATAATATACACAGAGTCCCGATATATATATACACATATATATATACATTTCATACACTCCTTGAAAACCTCTGTTATGAAAATTATAAACAGAGTTGCAATATCCAATGAATTTGGAAAGGAGAAAACCTTGGCATAAACCTGATATCTTGCTGATCAGGCAAAGATACCAATAAGTAACCTTTTCTACTAGTAGATGGACGAATTCCCCACTGGTCATCACCCTGGCCGCAATAGGACCTTATGCTGGACTGCCACTCAGCCACTTACGTATTTGATGGACTCCCACTGAGCCACTTACACTTTCATGGACGCCCACTGAGCCCATGTTGCTTACGCCGACTCAAATAGATGAACTTACTTCCCGAACAATGGGCAAGTAATCAAGATGTTTTCTCAAAACAGCAACCTCGTTGCGAATGTAAAATACACCACTGAGCCGGATCCCTCAAGTTTTGAACGAGTATTTAAATCCCCTTTAAAAGGAAGATCTTAAATATAAAAATGAGTTTTGGGATCCGCTCTAACTTTTAAAAATCATTTTGAAGACTCGAAAACACTTTAAAGAGTGTTTGGAGTAATGTTGATTTAATGAAATAAATCAGTCCCAATATATTAGAAATTATCTGAATATTATTATTTAAATAATATTCCCATAAAGAATAATCTTTATAAAAATAATTGAAGTAGAAGTTTTAAAACTTATACTTGAAATGAGTATTAAATAACCAAAGATATACTTATACGAAAGTACTATCTTTATTTGAATAATCAAAGATAAGTTTGATTATCGAAACCTTATTCTTTAATAAAATAAAGAATATATCTCAGCAAATAATCGGAGTCATAGATCCTCAAATGAATATTCAAATAATATTCATTACATAAAATAAAGGAGTCATAAGCCCTCGAATGAATATTCGTAATAATATTCATTAAATAAAATAAAGTTATCGAATAAACCTTATTCGATTAATAGTTTTAAAAACTATATCAATATATATATATAAATATATATTATACTCGGGAGGCTCGCCTCCCGGTTTTAGAAAAAGTTCACATTTTGATCCCCTATACTAAGGGTATACGCAAATACCGCTTATCTCTAGCATAGGTATTATGCAACGAATAAGCATTTGAACCAACAGATATATAAATCAAGAATACGAAACAAGCATGCATATATACCATATCACATGCTACAATATATCGCAAGAATTTGCTAATAACAAATATGCATTTATCACAAGATCATGCATATACACATATACATCACAACAACAGTATAACGGGTAGAAAACTTGCCTGAGCGACTGGGGGTGATAAAAGGCTCGGGACGAGTCTGGTAACCTATAAACAACAAGTAAGTTGGAATTAAACCAAAGTCACTTGTAAATCTATACTCTAACTACCTTAGACTCTAACGCTCGCTTTGCGCTTACTGATTCTCTTCAGTCACTCGAGTACCCTCGGCTCCACCATTTTTTATAATTTAACCATTATAAGTTTTAAGGCGATTCCTTCGCGAGTGTCTTACCAACTGCCTAACACTCTTACCATAATTGTTTCATACACTAATTAACCCTTCTTGGTCTTCAGCCTATGTTTCAAAGTAAGGTGAGGGGAAAAGTTTCGTTCGCGAAACGCCGTTACTTAAAACGGTCGTTTCTCCTAAACCGTACATCGGAATCAAACGAACTACATATCAAAACGAAGCTCGTAACATGAACTATCTAAACATGGCAATGGTCATAATCTAGCAGGGAGTTCTCGGGTCCAAATGTTATGAACAAAAGCAGTCTAAAGTAAATCGGACATTACGACGGCTATGTTTACGCGATTACCAATGTTTAAACTACTCCAATTAACCACCAACCAACTCATAACCATCAATACAACAAAACTTCACCTAAACCATACCACATCAGTCCATAATCTCCAAGGTTTTCAACTCAAACAACCACAATCAAGACCTATGAACTATAATCAAGCTTCAATTACCAAAACACTTCCAAATCAAACCAAACTACTAATAATCACAATCCATGCTTCTCATTTCACGAAACCAACCATTAAACTTACTAACAAATAAAGTAAAGGCTAGGGTTTGAATTTTATACCTTCATTGGGAGGTGTTAAGTTGCTAGGAAGCCTTAGGGAGCCTCCTACAAGCTTGATCTTTCCAAAGAAATCAAGAACACAAAGTTAGGCTTTGAAGTTTCTAAAAGTCCGATTTAAAGAACTGTAAAAATGAGGGTCTTACTATGATTATTTGGACGAGACTTGTGAACAAGAGTTGTAGACCATCTCAATACCTTTCCAAGGAGCTATAGAACACAATATTTGAGTGAGAAATGAAGGAGATACAGCAGTTTTAGTGTGCTGGTTCTGTTTTGGCCGAGTGCAATGGAAATGGGGGAGGAAATGCTTTTGCTTTCTTGTGTTGGTGGAATAATGTGGTGGATAATGATGGGTTCTCTTGATATTTTGCTAGGTTAATAATAAACAAAGGAGTTAGTGGAAGATGATCTCACCATTTGCCATGTGTTGGTGATTTGTGGTGAGATGAGATCATCCCTAGTTAACTATATAATTAACTAGCCATTCCTTCCTAACTATCACTTGGTTTCTTGTTTGATCAACCATCCACTTGCCTTGCCACTTGCAAAGATATTTACAAGAGTCGTTATTCATTTCTTTGTCCGGTTATCACTCAATCTCGTTGATCGTTTGGTTAAATACCTTAATGGTTTTATTGATAAAATCTTCTTGGTATTTTTAATACCTAAATTAATTCTCCTTTATAATCCTTGAATTTAAAATCCTTCATCTTAATATTAATTCCTTAAATCCCTTAATGTCTGGTGGAAATCTCGGGAAAAAAATAAAAGTGCTCGTTTTCAAAATCCGACAGCTTTTACATACACTTATTTTCTTTATGGAATACTAATACGATCTTAGAATTTCCATAACAGTACTCCTATATATCGTGGTCTGATAATTTTTCTTAATCAGCATTGTCAGCAAAAGTTACTATTCATCCGGGATTCAAAAATCTCCAAAAATTGGGGTTATTACAGTAGGTTAGAAGCCATAAGGATATTCTTGGCTTATGCTGCTCACAAAAAGTTTACTGTCTTTCAAATGGATTTGAAAAGTGCTTTTCTCAATGGAGAATTGGAGGAAGAGGTATATGTTGAACAACCTCCAGGTTTTGTAGATACCAAACATCCAGATTATGTCTACAGGCTTGATAAAGCACTTTATGGACTTAAGCAAGCTCCTAGAGCATGGTATGAGACTTTAGCTCAGTTTCTTCTGGAAAGTGGATTCAACAGAGGGACAATAAACAAAACACTGTTCTACCTCAACCATGGAAAGGACTTACTTCTGGTCCAGATTTATGTTGATGATATCATTTTTGGATCTACAAATGACAAACTTTGCAAGAAGTTTGCCAAACTAATGCAGTCAAGATATCAGATGAGTATGATGGGGGGACTTAGCTATTTTCTGGGCCTTCTAGTCAAGCAGAATGAGGAAGGCACTTTTATTTGTCAAACCAAGTACACCAGAAACTTGCAACAAAACTGGATAAGGATACTGGTAAATCAGTAGATATTACTGACTACAGAGGTATGATTGGCTCTCTACTCTATCTAACTGCTAGTAGACCTGATATCATGTATGCTACCTGTCTTTGTGCAAGATTTCAAGCAGATCCAAGAGAACCTCACTTAACAGCTGTAAAAAGAATCTTTAAGTATCTTAGAGGAACAGCTGCTCTGGGATTATGTTATCCTAGAGAATCAGATTTTGAACTAATAGGTTACTCAGATGCAGATTTTGCAGGTTGCAAAATTGATAGGAAAAGCACAAGTGGAAGCTGCCAATTTCTTGGAGGCAGATTGGTTTCTTGGTACAGCAAGAAACAAAAGTCAATTTCCACATCAACTGCAGAAGCAGAGTATATTGCTGCAGGAAGCTGTTGTGCACAGATTCTTTGGATGAAGAATCAGTTACTAGATTATGGGTTAACATATTTCAAAATCCCTATTTACTGTGATAATCAAAGTGCTATTGCTATGACAGGTAATCCAGTTTAGCACTCTATGACAAAGCACATCAGCATAAGGTACCACTTCATCAGGGAACATGTGGATGAAGGTACAGTGGAATTGCATTTTGTTCCCACATATCAACAACTAGCAGATATCTTCACAAAACCACTGTGTGAAGCTACTTTTACAAGATTGGTAAATGAACTTGGAATGGTTTCAGGTTCTTTCTCTAAATCTGCTTAGTCTTGTTCTGTGTTATCAGACTTTATGCTCAGTATTTACAGAATTAATCTCATTGTATATCCTGTGCTTAATTGATAGATGTCTTTAAGTACTGACTGTTGTCTGATATATGTTTCTAAACTCTGATAAGTGATATGTCTGTTCTAGTACCTATTTAATCCTATGAGGATAACTGTGCTAGATACTGACCTAGTAGTCTTCAATAAACAAATGATTCCATGTAAGAAGTAATTATTTCAGTGGAAATCTTATGACACTAGCAAATTCTGATAATTGAGCTTAGTTAAGTTTACTTTGTATATCTTATTACTAAGTCACAAATTAGAATAATGCTACTCATCTGTTAAGTTCTGATACTAGTAAAACTGCTGACTGTACTAAGTGCTGATAAACCTCACTTATCAAAAGAAAAAGCAAAAAGATTAAAGAATAAAATCAGGTACTCCTTTGAGATCTAGAGTAAAAATGTGGAAGGGACGACCCAAGTGCATTGCTGGTATTAAGTAAATATGCATTAGAAAAGCAAAATATTTTCTTGGTGACTTTTCACACTCTATGATTACTGGAGAAATACTCTGATAATAGCATAAATTCTGATAAGCAGTCGTGACTCACTTATACTGAGAAGCCACTGTAAAATAGAATTTCAAAAGATGCATAAAATTAGCACAAAACAGTTGAGGTGGACTCAAGCATGAACTCATTCATCAGTAGGTTTCAGGACAATGACAGCTCTTTAGCAAAATTTTAGTTATGCCTTATTTCTAAGATGTACTGAAGTGAATCAGACTTTACTCTTTATCTGTTATTTAGCTTAATGCACACACTAATCACTCCATCTGAATGATGAAAATTTCTGTGGAGGTCTATGTTATTTTAGATAAACAGTCTTTGTGTCATTTTGCACAAACTCTGAGGACAAGTTCTAGTTACACGTTCTAATGATTAAGTTCTGAAGTCTATAACTCAGAACTTGTATGAGAATTTACTAGGATGGGCATTCATTTTTCGAGTTAAGAAATTATGTTCTGATGACTGTTAAGTTATGATATAAGTCTAAGTTCTGATATTACAGCCTAATGTTTTACTTGACTTATCTGTGAATAAAATTTGGTAACAGTTTCAGTTCGAACTTGAATATGTTGAAGTGGAAGATTAATAGTCACTATGGTTAGAGTTAATGGTATTTGTACCTGAACAGTCCAATGTTACTTGTTTCTTGTGCGCTTTAAACCATGTTTCCTCTTTCCAATGAATGTTATTCTTTTTCACAGTCTAGGGAGATGAGGTAGAATTAATTCTACCTGTCAGCATTCAATTTCTTTGCGTCTCCTGGCATTTTCTTGCCTATAAAAGCAGTCACTTCACATCAGTCTTTCCATCAAATTCTTCTCACACACTTATCTTCATACTTATTCTTTCAAAAACACAATGGTCAGATACAACATGTTTTTGAACTACCAAAACTTCAATATGGAGCTAAGCTGTGCCGACTGGCAGCAGGAATGGCATGTCACAGCCATTCCTGAGAAGATATGGGACTTTATCCCACAGGAGGTACTGACACACCTCCTGTTCTTCTATATGGATTACCATCGCCATTTGGAGCGATTGGAGGAGGAAAGACTGGCAGCTCTCCTCCAGCAAGAGCGAATCATCCGACTCGCCATTCTGTTTGTCGAGAGTAGGAAGAAGAAGATGACTTAATCTCGTCTTCTTCCTGTTTTTCTTCATCATCAGCTTTGTCAGGCTTCTTAGCTAGGACTAAGGCTGTTGATGATTAGGTTTAGAAGCTTAGGGAAAATCTTGTATAAGTATTGATGTAATTTCCATTTCATGAATGTATTGTCTTGATATATTAATGAAAGTTGTTTTTACTTCAAGATTTTATCTCTGAGTTATTTTATCTTGTGTTGATAAATCCTGATTGATATTCTAATGACCATATAAATTTTGTTTTATATTAAGTTCTGATTCGTTTTCAGCACTTACTTATCTAATTTATCTTGGTCATTTTCATGTGATGTATTTTCAGAATATTAATGATGCAGTGAAAAATAATTCAATCAGTGATAACGGTTTAAATTTTGAATTAAAACTGTTTCTCTTGATAAATGGAACGGTTTTTCCTTGAAACTAGGCAAATGGGTAAGTAATGATTCCTGTTTTCTCGAGCCCAGTAACTGTCCGTTATTACTGCATGTCTGACAGGTGTCCAACGGTAACATTTTTGTTCAGAGTATAAGTACAACAGAGAGAAGATTTCTTTAATCTTTTATTTTCTTCATATTTTATCTCTCTCCTTACTTTTACTCTCTTTCTCTTTATTTCTCACGTTGGTTTTTCATATAGACATTATATCAAACACCTAACAGGCATACTTGAATCTCAATTTTTTTCACATGGCACCAAAGGATTTAATCATTGATGGAGCTAAGTTTGTCCCCAACAACTATGCTGCAGTTCTTGATCACACTGAATCTCCATCTGAATTGCACTTTGTGCAAGATCTTCTTGCACATAGTGAGGTTGGGTATGCATTAACACGGCCTGAATTCTTTTCAAGCCAACAAGTTCTAAGGTTTTGGAGGACTGGACTTTTTGATGATGGTGGTCAACGTGGAACTCCCAGTATTATCTTCCAAGTGGGTGATTCATCCTTTGTAGTCACTCCTGGTACAGTACGCAGGGATTTACATCTTCCAGAAGATTGTACTTTCTCAATTCCAGAGGACTCAGCCCTTCGGGAGTTAATGGCTGAATTGGGATATGAAAAGAGTCTAACGAAACTTGGACAGTTGAAACGGGCTAATATCAGAAGAGAATGGAGTTTCTTCTTTGATTGCATCACCAAAGCTTTTGGGAACAAATGTTCGAATTTTGATGCTATCCTAATTCTGAGTCAGCACATAGGGTATGCTATTATTCATCAAACTCATTTTGATTTTGCAACTGGAATAATTGGTTTTATTGGGGATAGGATGACAGAGGATCGAGATGTTATTTATTTTGCTAGATTCTGTCAACTTATTTACACTTATTGTACTGATGAACCTCATTTAGTCAGCACCAAAACCCTACCTTTTAAGGTTGCAAAACGATACTTTAATGACCTGGTAAATGCTGATACTAAGAAAAAAGTGGTTAGACCATTACAGATTCCTCATTCTGTAAAACAGATCCTAGTAAATGTTGATCCTGATACTTATAGATCTGCTTACTCTGATGTCCAACCAACTCCAAACACCCAAAATCCATCAACCTCAGTACCTACCTCTCATACTACTCAACCTACCCTCAGAACATATCTCAAATCCTATCTCTCCACTTCACAGACTGCTCAACCTTCATCTTCAGCACCTACTGTGAAATCTTCATCTTCTAAGCCAAAGAGGACAAAGAATGTTCCTCAAACACCTCAAAAGAGAAGGATGATTGCATTGAGAGATGAATCTGATTCTGAGGAACCGGTTCCTGCTAGGGAACCTGTTGTAACTGAAGCTGAGAAAGAGATTTCTCAGAAGGATTCTGAAATTGGGGGTTCTAGGCTTCTCAAGAGGCTTAGACGAATGACAGTTCCTGAAACTTCCAAGGAATCCAAATCAACAAGAAAGTACAAGAAACAGAGGGCACAAAGGCCAGTTTTAGATGATAAAGAGGAAGCAGCTAAGGAAGGGGATCAGGAATCTCTGATCTCACAAGACAAGGAATTTGCTCCAGTCACTTCTTCTCCATCAACTCCATCTCAGGAAGCTGTATCTGACAAGGCTAACTCACTATCTGTGTCTCTTGTTGATCCAGGCACAAGTGCTGATATTGATGTTCAACACTTGGTTGTGTCTGAAGTATTTTTCTTAGAAGCTCCAACAGCAAATAATCCTTCCACAACACCTGTTACTGATGCTGTTCAAACTCCAGAGTTATCAACAACACCTTCTCTGCATCAAGATGCTGATGATCAAACTTTAGGTGAGCATCAGGATTTGGCTGTTGATCAGAACTTAGTATCAGATCAGCAATTAGAGGATGTTGAAGCCTCCATTGCTACTCACACTGTTATCTTATCAGAAGATACTGATTCTTTAAGTTCTGATGCTGCAAATGCTGGAGATACTGGTGATGCTGCTCCAACTGTAGATGCTGATGAAGCAGGTCCTTCAGGATATACTCCTCAACAGACTTTTCCTAAGTCTGAACTGGTAAAGAAGTTTGTTACCGGGGAAGCACCAGTACCTTGGAGTGAAACTCCTGCAGGTCAGGAGTGGATTAAGGAATGGAACTCAGTTTCATGTGTTCCAACTGACAAACATTTTGCTGAGCACTTGACTAAAGCTGATGAAATGTTAAATTCTGATGATTTTAAAACCCAGCTTAGAGTCACTGCATTAAGTACTAAGTATCTACAAGGTCTTCATTCAACTACTCATGCAGAGCTACACAAGATTCAGGAGAACTTTATCAAACAGGAACAAGTTTGGAAAATTGATAAGAAAAAGTTCTTTCAACCTACCATTGACAGGATTGCTTATATTGAGAAAACTTAAGAGAAAAAACAAGCTCAGATTGATGAAATTCTGACAAATCAAGCTTCTCAACAATCTCAACTTACTGAAATCCAGTCCTTAGTGGAATTACTTATCTCTCTTTTACTACCTGCTGATGCCAAAAAGGGGGAGAAGGTACTTAAGTCCAAATGCAAATCTAACAAGACACTGCAAGGACAGGATGATGGAAATGATGATCGAGGATACTCTGGAATGGGTAGCGGTCATAGTCAAGGTAGAAGGTTTACATCAAGACAAGCTAGTCACAGGACAAGTTCTGATACTGGGAAAAGAATAAGTTCTGTTGCTGGTAAAAGGATAAGTTCTGATGAACTTCTAGATCTTGATGAGGAAATGTCAAGACAGTTATTTCTTCAAGAAAATCCAGGAATGGACTTGGAAAGTTTAAAGGAAGAAGAAGCCAGACTTAAATCTGAGAAAGTCACATCTAAATCTGAAGCTTCTGGTAAAAAGTCACTTCCAAAACTCAAAGGCATTGTGATCAAAGAAAGGACACATACTGAAGCAACATTGGCTAGATCACAACCACAGATAGATCCAAGATCCAAGGGTAAAGAAAAGGTTGGTGAACCTATCAAGGTTTATGTACCTCCTGAGGAAGAAGAAATTACTGATGAAAAAGATGATCTTGCTCTGACTTCAAGAAAAGTTCTTAAAACAACCTCTGACATGGCTCAAGTTGTTCAGAGTCAAGAAATTGTAAGTTCTGATATTCAGAAGAAGCAAGTAACCTCTGACATAGCTCAAGTTAACTTGATATCAGAAAATAGATCAAAGACACTCCTACCAGGATTCACTAAAGCAAAACAGACTCAATCTTTGAAGACTACTGCAAGTAGTTTTGAAGCAAGAGTAGTTACTGGAAAGGAAGCTAGAGACAAAATTGGATTGGGAAGTGCTGATGAAAGAAGAGTACATAACACTACCAATGATCCAACTTCCTTGAGTGAACCAGGTATTGGAGCAACTCCTGAGAGATTGAATCAACTGGAATCTGTACAGATGGTTTACCATACTTACTTGAAAGAATACATCATGTTGTATTTCATGACAGATGGTAGGGTTTATCATATAAGACAAAATGCCATTCCATTGAAGTATTTTGAAGAATTGGAACATGTACTTTTCTTACTTCAAGTGGATGACAAAATAACAGGGACTGCTGCAAACTACTTAAAAGAACAGATTCAGAGACAGAAAAGGCTTTATTCTGTTAAGTCTGACAGCATATATGTTCCAAAGTACAGAGATCACAATGGTGATATTATTGATATGAAGCCTAATACTGCACAGATCAGAACATATCTTGGTATTAAGGGACTTGAATTCAATCTAGAGTCTGACAAAGCTTATGTCATAAGACTACATCAGGAGTTGAGAAAAGCAAAGATCAATGATCTCGGAGCTGCAATCTTTCAAACTGGTGAAGATACTGTAGAGCTTAAAGATGTCAAAAGGAGAATGATTGATGAACTCAGATATGCTGAGAAATGTTTGTTGAAGAACTATCTCAGAACAACTCCTGACATCAGAGAGATCAGAAAATGATGAAGCCAAGTCGAAGATCTACAACTGCTTAAATTCTGATATTTATACAGACTGAAGTTGTTATCAGAAGTTGAAATTGGTAAAAGCTTTAAGGACTGTAAGTTGTAGTTATCTAGTTTAATTCTCATGCATTTGTACTTAATGTTTTTGACATCATCAAATATCTGTTAAACTTGTATATTATGTTAATTTACAAGTTGGGGGAGATTGTTAGATATATTTGATAATGTCATGGCTAATATGTTTTATGTTTAGCTTTCAGATCTTACTTGAACAGGATAAATCAGTACTTAACTGTTGATCAGTACTTATACTGGAAGTCAGGACTTAAGGATATCAGTACTTATGTTATCAGGAGATAATCATCAGAAGATAGATATCAGAACTTAAGTGCTGAAGGACGATCAGATAAGGACAGTAGCTGATTAAAGGAAAGAAGATCAAGATAAACATAAAAAGAGATATGCATGAAGAAGGAATTCTGTAAAGAATGGAATACTTGGAAGAAAAGATATCTGATTGATATATTTTAGGAAGCAGAATTATATTCCATATCAATTAGCGATTATCTTGTAACTGTGTAGTATATAAACACAGACATAGGGTTTACACTATAAGTGTTATCATTATTAGAGAAGATTATTCATTGTAACCCTAGCAGCTCTCGTGATATTTGTTCATCACTGAGAGGTAGTAGTTCCATACTGTAACAGAGTTTATTGTTTCAATAAAGTTTGTTTTTTGTTACTTAAGTTCTTAAAGTTCAATTTGAGTGTACTATACACTGTATTCACCCCCTCTACAGTGTGTGTGTGACCTAACAATGAATCCTATGAAGTGCGCTTTCGGAGTAGGATCTGGAAAATTCTTGGGATTAATGGTCTCAAAGAGAGGAATTGAGGCTAACCCCGATAAAATAAAGGCAATCCTGGACATGGAACCGCCAAAAACTGTCAAGGATGTTCAGAAGCTCACATGAAGGGTCGCTGCGCTAGGACGATTCATCTCCAAGTCAGGAGACAAGTGCTTGTCATTCTTCAAGTCACTAAAGAATATCAAAGACTTTGTATGGAATGAGGAAAGCCAGAAGGCATTCGAAGAGTTAAAGAAGTATATGGCTCAGGCCCCGTTGTTGGCCAAACCATCTTTGGATGAAGTTTTATTCTTATACTTGGCCTTTTCAGAGAGCGCCTTGAGCGCGGTGTTGGTTAAGGAGGAGCTAAAAGTCCAGAAACCCGTATATTATGTCAGCAAAATTCTGCATGGTGCTGAATTGAATTATTCAACTATTGAGAAATTTGCTCTAGCCTTGGTAATGGCTTCGAGAAAACTGCGTCCTTACTTTCAGGCTCATCAGATTGAGGTGCTAACGAATCAGCCACTGAGAAATATCATTCACAGTCCCAAGGCAAGTGGGAGATTGATTAAGTGGGCAATAGAGTTGGGAGAGTTCGATCTCAAGTATAAGCCACGTATGGCCATAAAAGCCCAAGCACTAGCTGACTTCGTGGTGGAATGTACCATACCCAACCAAGAAGTCAGGGGGCAGGAAGATACCATACCTCAAGACAAGGGAGTCGATAATGGGGACAGAGAGAAGGATGATAAGGAGAAAGAATATTGGGTTCTCTATTTTGATGGAGCATCAAAAACAAATTCCAGTGGAGCAGGGTTGGTTTTGCAAAGCCCTGATGGATTCTTAATTGAGTATGCTATGAAGCTGGACTTCCCAACCACAAATAATGAGGCAGAGTATGAAACCCTGATTGCTGGCCTTGGTCTAGCTAGGACACTTAGAGTCAAAAACTTAAAGGTCTGTGGAGATTCGAAGCTGATCATATCCCAGGTAAAGGGAGAATTTGAGGCAAAGGATGATTCGATGGCTAAGTATGTCTGCCTAGTAAGGGCTGTGATGACCCAATAAAATGAATGCCATGTTGAACACATTCCAAGGGAAGAAAATGCTAAGGCAGATGCGCTATCAAAGTTTGCTTCATCTGAGATAGAAGAAAGTTCGGGAAGTGTGTACTTCCGTGTTTTGAAGACACGAAGCATAAATGTTAAGCTTGTGGCTCCCATAGGCCTGGGGACGTCATGGATTGATCCTATCAAGGCTCACATTTAAACCGGTTGGTTGCCAAGTGATGTAACTGAAGCACGGAAGTTAACTGTTCGAGCACTAAGGTACTCTTTGATAGATGGGATTCTTTACAAAAGATCTTTCGTGGTTCCCTACTTGAGGTGTCTCAGGCCCGATGAGGCACGCTTGGCTCTTGAAGAAGTGCATGAAGGTATTTGTGGACAACACTTGGGGGGCAGGGCCTTGGCTCATAAGATAACTCGTCTAGGCTTTTATTGTCCGGAAATGATGGCTGATGCCAAAGAATATGTGAAGAAGTGTGACCGCTGTTAGAAGCATGCACCTGTTGTTAGACAACCTCCCGAGATGCTGACATCTATCAACTCACCTATTCCCTTTGCTATGTGGGGGATGGATATTCTAGGGCCTTTCCCTATGGCCACGGCACAAAGGAAGTTCCTGATTGTAGCCATTGATTATTTCACTAAGTGGATTGAAGCCAAACCCTTGGCCAAAATCACAACTAAACAAGTTGCACAATTCCTGTGGGAAAACATTATGTGCCGATATGGAATTCCCCGTGTCCTAGTCACCGACAATGGAACGCAGTTTAACAACGAGGAATTCAAGAAGTATTGTGAAGAAAATAAAATTGAGTTATGGTTCACCTCCGTGGCTCACCCACAAGCCAATGGGCAAGCAGAAGTAGCAAATCGAATAATCCTGGATGGACTAAAGAAGAGGATCGAGAAGTCAAGAAATAATTGGGTGGATGAGATACTTCCCATATTGTGGGCCTATAGGACTACTTATAGAGTCACGACAGGAGAAACTCCCTTCATGTTGGCGTATGGGGCAGAAGCAGTAGTTCCAGTGGAGATATCACATTCCTCTCCAAGGATTCAGGCTTTCAATGCTGAGGAAAATGAGGAAGGACAAAGGTTGGCTCTAGACTTAATCGATGAAGTGTGAGATGAAGCACATGCAAAGATAGTAGAGTATCAGAAGAAGGCTTCATTCTACTACAACTTAAGGGTTAAAGAAAGGTTCTTTAAACAAGGTGACCTAGTCTTGAGGAAGATAGAAGCTTCTGGGGTAGAACAGAAAGGGAAACTTGCCCCAAATTGGGAAGGGCCGTACAAAGTCAAGAGCGTTCGGGGTAGAGGAACCTACAAGCTGGAGACTATGGATGGTTTTGAAGTCCCGAGAATCTGGCACGCACAGAACCTGAAGGTTTACTACGTGTAAGATAGTCAAAGTACGATTCTCACTTGTCATTGTGACAAGTAGGTTTAAAAGCACCTTGAAGCTTTGTTTGCGTAGGATATTTATTTTCTAGCTATTATTGATCAGGGTCGAACCCATATTATGTAAGGTTTTGGAAAACCAGACTTGAAATTGAAGAGTTCGAAATTATTTCAACCTATGGATGTTTGAGTTGTGATAATACTTGTGTGGCCCATTAGGCCAAGTTTGAATATTAAAGTATCGTAAAAATAAAGGAGAGAGATGCAAATAAGGAAAGTAGCATATAAAATAACCCCGGAGGGTAATAAGTTTTAATACAAACAAAAATCCAGACATAAGTTAAGGATAAAATTACAGAATAGAAAAACTACTCCTCCATACGGGAGCCTTCATTCTCTTGCTCCTTATCAGCGCCTTCAGCATCCTTCGCAGGAGAAGCGGGAGGAGAAGCAGTGTTAGGATCCAAGATGAGATCATCTGGCTGAGGGGAGTTGAAGAGGGCATCTATGCTGTCCTCCGACTCAGCCTGCTCAGGACTTATAAAGTCCTTAGGGTCGACTAAGCCCGGGTGCTTCTCAGAAACCGCCTTTACGGACGCATCCCATCCCTGAGTAAACTGTAGGGAATAAAGACCCTCATCATGAATCTCTATGAGATTCTTAAACTTGTCAGAATCCATGTAGTCATCAATGAGCTTATCCTTATCGCTCCTAAGTTTCACCAGCTCGGAATGAGCCTTAGTCAGCTCCTCTTTCTTCGTGTCCAGCTTCTTCTCCAGGACCTTGGCTCTCTCCTCCCATTTCTTCATCTCCTTCTCAAACCCATCTGAGTTACCCTTCCAGGACCTAGCCAGGTGGAGGGCCACCTGGAAGTAGGTATTACTCTGCAAAGAAATATGTATGAGTTAGCACAAGTTCGTTGAAATACGAGAAAGTTGGGATTCAAAGAAAAAGAGAAAAAAGAAAGTTACCGCAGCTTGGGCTTGAGAACCCAGAAGCTCAATAGTCTCGATATCACTCCCCGTAACAATGTCAGTAAAGTCATGGGGAGTGATGGAATGGTACGACCAATCCTTAGCATGTTTGGTGGATCCAACCACCGTATCGCTCCTCCTAAAGCCCCAGTTAGGCCTGAAGGAATGTGCCTTAAGTGGAGGATCCACATCGTCCCCCAACTCGACCACCGGGACGTGGGGCTTAAGAAAAGAAGGACCGTCAGGTTTGTTCCTGGGGTCCTTGTTTAGCTTGGCCTTCTTCTGGCAGCCTGACTCCCCTTCCTTGGGCCTGTTCACATTATTGATGGCCTCGCAAGCTGAAAAAGAAAGATAGAAAGAATATTAAATTGTAGGAGAGATAAAACATTACAATTAAAGGGAAGGAAAAATGGTTATCCAGTTATAAATTTACCCTTATCACTGGCCTGAGAGAGACCGACTTTCTTCAAGGAAAACTCCTCTAAGAGGGTCCAGGTGTCTGTTTTCTCATCATCTGAAATTAAGGCTTGGTAGGCCACCTCCTCCTCATCAGATAATCTGATGCTACCTGGACTCCCATCTGACACTTTGCAAAAGGGCCTACAAAAGAGTGTGGCCCAATCACCCCCAGCCCAGGTCAGCCTCACAAATTCGTCCCTCCATTTGGGGTTGTTCTCAACTATGGCATTACTATCAAAGATATGAGGGATTTTAGGCCGTTGACGAATTAAAACCCAACCTGGTTGACTCATGGCGCTATTATAGAATTGGAAAACTTTCCTAGAGACAGCTACGGAAAGAGGAAAATTATTTCTAAGACAAAGGACCATAAAACAGATAATGTTCCTCCAAACGTTAGGAGGGAGTTGACAAGGGTTAATTTGTACATCGGCAAGCAAGCGAGGAATAAATTCATGGAATGGGAACCTAAGACCCGCGGTCAGGGCTCCTCGATAGATAAACAAAGTATCCCCCTCCCAATTACAAGTCCTATCCCCAGGGGCGGCTGGAGTGATCCTAAGGTGGGGTGGAAGTCTGTACAGGGTGTTCATGGACTCTATCCTACCATCTAACTCATGAAAGGTGTTACCATGGTTATACGAATCTAACTCAGATAGAGAGAGATATTCATCACCTCTCGAGTTAATCATATCAAGTAGGGAAGTATATGGAGATTGAATTTGAATGTTTGTACCTCTCTTAGAGACATTCATCTTCTGCAAACGAGCCAAGTCCCGATCCGCCATTGATATGCTTCGATTGAAGGCTTGAAACCCAGAAAAACCTGAGAAAGGTGGAGCTGCGGTGGCTGAGGATGCCGGAAATCGCCTTCTCAAAGGGAGAACTCTAGAGAGATTTATGAGAGAAAATAAGAAATGTGAAGTGAAGTGAGGATTCTCACTTCACACTACACTTATATAGGAGAAAAGCTCGGAATACGAGGCGTTTCTAGGCCCATTTAGCCAGGCCCAACCTAAAAGCCCATCTACCAGAAATATCAGGAATAATCTAGAAGCTACTGTGGAAAATGAAGGGTCGAAAATCGACCAGAATTTTAAAATGGTTCGATCAGAGTCCTAATCGACAAAGAAAAAAATCCTAATCGATACTTCAATCGATCAAGAGGGAAGAAACCTATTAAGTTCGATCAGAGTCCTGATCGAAGCCAAACAAGATCCTGATCGATACTTTATTCGAACAGAAGGAAAAAAATCCCCTAAGTTCGATCAGAGTCCTGATCGACGCCAAACAGGATCCTGATCGATACTTTATTCGAACAGAAGGAAAGAAATCCCCTAAGTTCGATCAGAGTCCTGATCGACCCCAAAAAGGATCCTGATCGATATCTCATTCGAGCAAGAATGAAGAAAAATACTAAGATCGATCAGAGTCCTGATCGACACAGAAGAGAATCCAGATCGATATTTCATTCGATCAGAACGGTAGAAAGACACCTAGTTCGATCAGAATCCTGATCGAAATCGATCAGGAGTTCTGGTCGATTAAGCCAATGTTTCAGTCGACTAGAGTGTCACTTTGAAGGCCAGTTCGATCAGAGTCCTGATCGAAATCGATCAGGAATCCTGATCGATTCCGCATAGATCCTGATCGAAGATCACGTCGACCAGAATGTTAGTTCCTGAGCTAGTTCGATCAGGATCCTGATCGAAATCGGTCAGGAATCCTGATCGATTTTCTATACATCCTGATCGATTTTAAGGCAGAAAATTAGGGGAAAATCCAGAAATTAAGGATAAATCCCAAAAAATTAGGGAAAAATCCAGAAATTAAGGATAAATCCCAGAAAATCAGGGAAAACCCCAGAAATTAAGGGGAAAATCCAGAAAATTAGGGGAAAATCCAGAAATTAAGGATAAATCCCAGAAAATCAGGGAAAAACCCAGAAATTAAGGGAAAAATCCAGAAAATTAGGGAAAAATTCCTGGAAATTAAGATAATTCCTGAATCAAAGGAAAAGTCGTTGTAAATGTGTAGGTCACTCCACTTTTTACGCAAAAACGAAACCCTGTAAGGGAATGAATAGACTTAACTTCTGCGAAACCTAATCAATGTTTCTCAAAAGTTGGGGGGCAAATGATAGGGATAAATAAATCCTGATTGTATAATTAAATATTGCAAGGTGTAGGGCTGCTAGGCCCAATAAGAAGATGTATGACATTCAGACCAAGAAGGTCAACACATTGATCAGGCCTGATGGACCAGATCAGGCCTGATGGAATAAAGAAGGCCCAAAAGCCCTGATTATTTATTAATTTCGTAATTAATAAATAAAGGAGGAAAACAGCTATTAAGATAAGTCCTAGTGGGGATATAAATCCTTGTAGATTGGTCTCAAGGGGACCTAAAAGGATAAGGAATCAGTTTCCTACTATCTAGGACTCCAAAGTCCATTCTAATTATGAGACTTGACCACCAAGTCTCCTATACCAAGTCCAATTCAAGGACTCTCAACATCTATATAAGGGGTCTCGCCCCACACATCAGAACTATGTTTTTTTGGCTTGATTCTCTAATTCACAGAGATACGTAGGCATCTCGTAAAGGCAGAATTAAGCTATGAAACACGAGAGCAGCCATTAAAGGCCTTGAGCTCCCGAATCTTAGTAATAAATACAGCAAATAATAACCTTAGTTTTTTATCCATAACAGACTTAATTAGTCTATCAATGATAACTTATATATCAACACGACCCCATTAGGGGTACTCAATCTCAACCTCCATTCCAATACAACTTTCACGGTTGTAATCAGCTCATTACTCGCAGAATCATTGTTGCATTACTATGGTCCACCACTGACCTACCGTAGTCATTCATTTTCTATGAAATCTTAATATTTAATCATACGGAGTCCATTCATGCCGTACCAAAATCTTCTAGAGAGGAAACATAATCGCCATTCCATGATTCATGAAGAACACTCCAGATTCTTACGTACATATGACATGAAGCAGATAAAATTGCAGAAGAGTTTAAATGAAAGCAACGATAGCAGGTTAATACCATTATTAACCATATGTCTTTATTAGGAGACATGAAGCTCAAAGGTTCATTTAGTCCTTTCGTAACATGGTCCTGGCTTATCTTAAGATATTACCCTCTAAGATAGATAGCCCGCTCACGGTGATTACAAAAATTAATCTTTACCCAACTACTATCACGGTTGAGTATCGCACAATCATCAGAAGGAATGTCAATCTTCCACACCATAATACAACCTTCACGGCCTTAACCATTATCACTATATTCCTCTGGCACGAGCGCCTATAATTGTCCTCTTACACTTAAAGGGTCGGCCACCTTTTTGGCCTTTCTTGATAGTAATATTTCCTTACAATCAATGTCATTTTAACCACCTTCACTAAATTTTCTACCTCAATTCCAATCACTGTTTGTGTGAAGATGTTTTCCTTAAAATATGATGAGTAAAATAAATATCACCATTTTTCCAAAAGTTATTGCCCCAGTCTTTAGAGGTTAATCATTGTCACGACTGACTCTCGATCATACTTAGGACATCTTTTATCTTAGGTCCTAATTGCCCTGAACAATTTCGACCTTTACTGGCTCGATCCATACTTTCTCGTGGTTTAACACGTGCCCCGCTTGGCATTATTATAATTATGTCACATTTCCTTTATCAAAATTTCTATTCTTGAGAACTTTGAATATACCTTTCTCCTTGTAAAACCTCTAAGGTTATCCTTAAATCCTTCACCATGTACACCCTAGGAACAGGGCATATCAAAATACCATTTACTAATACTAGACCCATTGTCTATGTACTTCTGAAAAATTTCTTTACTGATCTTTAAAGGTTGTTGCTACCTTGATCCATTCTAATTCATACTGTCAAAACTCATGATGTCCCTATTAAGGGTGGAATGCCAACCTTTATGCATTCCCCTAGGATTCATCTCAAGTTATCAAAGTTATATCCTTAATTCCACCTTTAAAAATGTACTTACATCCTTCCATGGATAAATCAAGTCATATATCCTTGATAGATTATCTTATTCATCATTCCCACCTCGATAGTCTATACCTAATTTCATAATAGCATCCTTATTCAAATTGAGGTCAATTCATATGGCCTCCAAAAGATAACAATGGATATCCGCTTTTCTTTCCTGATTTGGTAATAATAACATGGATGTTCTGGAAGATATTGGTCGTGTTCAATGTGAAAATCTTCTTAATAAATCCTCATTTACTTTTGTTGTTTATCTCAACAGTTATCTCAATGTTGGGATATCTTTCATACCCGGCGTCTCCCCTTCTGGGTATCATGCCACCGGTCTTACACTTCACATTCTTGAAGGTCACTTCCTTCATCCAATTTTCCTAACTTCTTACTTTCTTGTCTCCTCAGTCTATCCGCGTCTCATTATTTATCCTTCGAACTATCTCAAGGTTTCCTCGAATCCTTCCAACTTAAAGGGGGTACAATATGTACATCTCTTATGCCTTCAACCATCAACTTTAACTCATGGTGAATCACCCTCATCCTGACGATTACATACTTTTCTATTTCTATTGCTACGAGTCTTTAAGGTTTCCTCATACCCAACTCCCTTATCATTCCTCAAACTCTATCGCCTTTATATTCCCTTCCACTTCAGTTTCTTTTTATTTTCCTTTCTCTTACAATCATTTCATGAACCCACTAATTATTTACTTCAAACATCACGTTGTTCTGGGATTCTTGTCCTCAGAACGAATCTTTACAACTTTTACAACTTAGATTCATAATTCATCATACTCGTCCACTTTTATTCTGGCTCTAAAGCTTTTACACTATCTCCATAACCTTGGAAATTACTTTCCCGAAACAATTGACTGAACTTTAATCAGTTTATTATAATCTCTTGCTTCGTGCCTTCCTTGGCCTTTCACTAGTGGGTGGTCTCTTTCTAAGGAGGGTAAGTGACAAAAACAGTCTTTTGTGCTTCATCACTCATTTAGAATCTCAAATTATTCCTATATTTCCTTTAGCCAGGCTCTTGCCTCGATTGGGTCAGCTTGTTCCTTGGAACTCTGAGAGCTTAGCGACTTAAAGGTCCTGAAAGAATTTCACACCACATTGTTTCCTCAAGGTGGTGGTTAGGGGTAAAAGTATAAGTTTTGTTTTAGGCAGGTCCATGGACTGCCCAATAGGAGTACCATCCTGGTTCTTCCTATCTTGCTCGACTTCTATTTTCTCAGTCCAAATATTTCTTCCTACTCCCCATAATTGGGGTCATCTTTTAATTTTACATCCTCATTTTCCACTTTATTATATTCTGGGTTCCTTATATCTTAATTGTGACCTCCCTGATTATCACATTCAAGGTTTGCCCCTAATCTTATTCCTCGTGGGGGCATAATGCTTGGAAAATTTTTGAGAATCTCTGGATATTTGTCTTACTTACTTTGCTTAAGTCTTTC
This sequence comes from Apium graveolens, assembly GCF_009905375.1. Lineage (NCBI taxonomy): Eukaryota > Viridiplantae > Streptophyta > Magnoliopsida > Apiales > Apiaceae > Apium > Apium graveolens. Next base: position 273,343,335 of record NC_133651.1, read on the forward strand.
CCTAGTTCAGTCCTTGCATGATTGCAAATTATGAATTCTCAAGTTCTATAAACTTCATGACACTCTCTTAAGTGTTAATAATGCAATTAACAATATGAACTTATCACAAACAAACTGATCTGAACTGAAATTAACGAATATATACTTAACCATTTGTTCGAGGGTACAACAACTAAACACATTAAAGAGAATTACATCATTTGATCTGATCGCTTATATCCCAAAAGTACTACCATAGATAATCATCTAGTCATTAAAAACTAATCATTCATAACTTAGGCTAATCCTCCAAAAGCGATACTACATGAAACCCTTGTCTGATCGCTCTGGCTCTGCACACTACCATGGATCAAGAAATGCGGACACACACGACATCCCTAACCTGCTCCATCACAGAGGTGATGAGGTCTAAGATAGTCGCAAGTAGAGCTGGATCAACCTGACCCTCAAGATGGCCTCTAGCTGTAATTCGGGTGGTAGCCTCAATCATGTCCATGCTATGAGCCAATCCTGCCGGTAGTACCCCGCCCTCAATTCTTGGTGCAGTAAGTCGGTCCAACAGATCACTTCTAACATTACGGGCCTCAGACAGGCCACCCAAAGTCATATGATAATTGGCGATAATAGAAGCCTGAGTGGTAGCATCTAGCAGTCCATGGGGTGCAGGTGGTGCAGACCCAAGAGATCCAAATGGATAACCAAGCACGGTATCAGGTGACAATGGTGCAGAAGATAAAGGTGGCATTTCCTCAGTAGGTGCTGGGCTCTGTATAGGGGAGGGAACATGAATTGGTGGAACCTCATGGATGTCTACAGGAACCTCTAGAAGAGGGTCTGATACTGGTATAATTGGTGCCGTGGAAGGCCCCACTCCTTCTGCCCTCATTAACCTTTGTGCCCTTGGTAACTCTTCATCCTCTAGTGCCACCCTCGCTGCCATTCTTGCTCTGGTAGTCGCCCTGACTACGGTCATCAATTCCTCAGCGGTCCTCTCTTCATTCCCGTCAGGATCCTCCACGAGATCCTCCTCAGCAACAATCCCTTCTGGGATAACATCCTCAACCGCAACATTCTCAATATGAATCTCATCCGGTCCCTCATTAGGGTACTCTATCGGATTCACAATTTTATCTCCAACATGTAATAAAACATCCTCATGCTGATGTTCCTGAACCTCAGGGTTCGGTGCCCCGCTGCCCTATACGAGAACGAACTATGTTACTATCATGATATTAATAAGGGTTCCCGTAAGGGTTTTAACTGTCAGTACTACGTTAGGTAGCCCGACTATGAACTTGGCAAGAGTTCTTATTATCTTAGTGAACTTATTATCTTAACGTCACATCATCTCTGAGGTTTATAACGCTTAGCTCTGATACCATTTATGTAACACCCCCAAATCCGGGGTCGGGGATTCGGGTTGTCACGAGTTCCATTTCCCTTATCAATACTTAATCTTAACAGTCAACCAACTACTGAGTACTGTAACCCCACAATATACACACACACCACAAGTTATAGTCTCAGAGATGAATACCAAAAGTAAAACAAGTTATTTTATTCCACAATTATAAACCGTTACACCTTAAAAGGGTTTTCGAATAATTTACATATTCCTTGACATTATTACAATTCATATTATACATAAGTCTGGTTCATCAATAGTTGAAAACCTAGCCTATTGGTATCTCTTACCTCAGCTACGGCGGCATCAATGCTTCCAGAAAACTGCGGAACGTTTCCTAACCGCTTGCGAATTGGAAGCTTGGTCATGTTCATCTTTTCTATCTGTTGTTGTGTGATGAAAGAAGAAAGCAAGGGTGAGCAACAAGCCCACCGAAATAATATGTATAATAATCAACAATATATGAGCATTCTCATAGTACTCATGAAAGTCTTGGTCAAGAAGAAATGAACCAAGTTGATATCTTAACGCGACCAAGTCGCAAAATATTCAGTATATAAGTATATATACTTTTCATAATCTTTGAAATCTTCTGCAATGCATAATATACACAGAGTTCCAGTTTATAACTGTATAAAAATATCGTTGCAAGGTGATCTCATATATCTAACCTTGTCTCAACGTTTTTCTGAAGATCTTTGTCATGCATAAGATAATCATTAACCAGATATAAGTTGAAAAGATGAAGTTACAAGATACCCCAATATACTTATATCTTTTTTCCAAATACTACTTGAACTACCACCGTTCAAGTTATAATCAGTTTCAAAAGTTCATCACATAGATGAGACTACAAGATAAGACTTGAATAGATTCAATCTTTGAAATGTTATTGAATTAAATGAAGTTACGAGATACTTTATTTAGTCCCGATATATATATCCACATATATATCTCTTATACATTTCCTGGAAACCTCTGTTATGTAAAATATGAATAGAGTTTGTAACATCCAATGAATTTTGGAAAGGAAAAGAATTTTGGCATAAACCCGATATCTTGCTGATCAGGCAAAGATACCAATAAGTAACCTTTTCTACTATAGATGGATGAATTCCTCGTCGGTCATCACCCTAGCCGCATTAGGACCTCATGCTAGACCGTTACCCGGCCAGTCACGCGTGGATGGACTGTAACCCAGCCTCTTACACCTTCATAGACCATACCCCGGCCTGTCGCTTGTGCCGACTCAATTAGATGGACTTACTTCCCGAATATTGGGCAAGTAATCAAATTGTTTTTTCAAAAAAGCAACCACTTTGCGAATATAAAATATACCACATAGCCGGATCCCTCGTATTTTTGAACGAGTATTCAAGTCCCCTTCGAAAGGAAGATCTTAAATTTGAAAACGAGTTTTGGGATCCGCTTTAGCTTTTAAAATCATTTTGAAGACTCGAAAACATTTTTGAGAATGTTTGGAGTAATGCTGATTTAATAAAATAAATCAGTCCCGATATGTTGGAGAATATCTGAATATTATTATTTAAATAATATTCCCATAAAGGATAATCTTTATAAAAATAATTGAAGTAAAAGTTTTAAAACTCATACTTGAAATGAATATTAAATAACCAAAGATATACTTATACGAAAGTACGATCTTTATTTGAATAATCGAAAATAAGTTTGATTATTGAAACATTATTCTTTAATAAAATAAAGAATATTATTTAATAAAAGAAGCGGAGTCATAAGTCCTCGAATGAATATTCAAAATAATATTCATTTAATAAAATTAGCGGAGTCATAAGTCCTCGAATGAATATTCAAAATAATATTCATTAAATAAGATAAAGTTATCGAATAAACCTTATTTGATTAATAGTTTTGAAAACTATATCTATATATATAAATAAATATATATATTATACTCGGGAACATCGACTCCCGGTTTAGAAAAATGTTCGCCTTTGGGTCCCCTATACTAAGGGTATCCGCAACTACTGTTTATCTCTAGCATAGGTATTATGCAACTTATAAGCAATTGAATCAACAATTAGATATCAAGATTACGAAACAGACATGCATATATACCATATCACATGCTCCAATATATCGCAAGATTTGTTAATAACAATCATGCACTTATCACAAGATAATGCATGTACATATATTTACATCACAACAACAGTATAACGGGTAGAAAACTTGCCTGAGCAACTGGGGGTGACAAATGGCTTGGGACGAGTCTGGTAACCTATAAACAACATATAAGTTGGAATTAAACCAAAGTCGCTTATGAATCTATATTTTAACCAATTAGACTCTAACACTCGCTTTGCGCTCAACGATTCTCTTAAGTCGCTCGAGTACCCTCGGCTCCACCATTTTTAATAAATTAACCATTAAGGGTTTTAAGGCGATTCTTTCGCGAGTGCCTTACCAACTGCCTAGTACACTTTACATAAATGATTCATACTCCAATTAGTCCTTTAAGGTCTTTAACCTATGTTTCAAAGTAAGGCGAGGGGTAATGGTTCGTTTGCGAAACACCGTTACTTAAAACGGTCGTTTCTCCTAAACCGTACATCGGATTCAAACGAACCACATATCAAAATGAAGCTCGTAACATGAACTATCTAATCATGGCAATGGTTAAAATCTAACAGTGAGTCCTCGGGTCCTGATTGTTAAGAATAAAACAGTCTAAAGTAAATTGGACATTATGACGGCTATGTTTACGCGATTACCAATTTTTATCCTACTCTAAATCAACCACCAATCAACCACAATTCAACCATACAACCAAAATCCATACTTACAATACTACAACAGCCCCAACAACTCAATATTTCCAAATTTATACTATTTCCCATCATGAACTAAAAGCTTTACTTAAGTTCTTTAACTAATCAACAAGATTTACAACTCCAAACACATCACAAAACCAACACATCTCTAAATACTCAATAATCAATCTTCTCATGAACCATACTAAACACAAAAGCTCTAAATATACAAAAGTAGGGCTAGGGTTTGAGATTATACCTTCCTTGGTGAGTAGGAGTAACTAATTAGTTTGGAATCACCCTTGAAAGTCCTTACCCAAGCTTAATCTAAACAAAAACTCAAGAACAAAATTTTAAGTTCTTGAAAAACACTATTCACCCTCTTCTTCCATGAATTTTAGGAAGATATTGTGAAAGAATTTGAAGCTCAAACTTATAGGATAGTTATATCTACGCATAAGGAGTATTAGATAATTACCTCACTAATTAACAAGGCTTAGATCTTGGATTTTGGATTTTTCTTTCTTGAAATATGAAAAGGGCCGAGAGCTTTCTTGAAGAAAAGTGAAGTCAGCTTTGTGTTTTGGTGAAATGAATTTTTGGTTGGTTGTTTTTGGCTTTTGTTTTAATTATTTACCTTTTAACCATGGTGATTTTTGTGTGGTTCTTAATCAACCAACAACACACTTCTCTTTGGTCATGATTAGGTCATCATGTTATGTCATCCTCCCACACTTGTCCTCTTCTTGTTGGTGAGATGAAATCACTCTCCACTCACACTTTGATTAACTCCTAATTACTTGGCTAATGACCGCTGATCTGTTATACAGTTCGCTTAACTTTCGTTTTTGTTTATCATTTGAGGGATCATAACCGGGATCTTATTACTTGGGTTTCCTTAACCTTTCTCAATACATTATATTCCTTTTATGATCCTCTCTTATAATCCTTGAATTTAAATCCTTTTTATCATATTACCTTATACTCAATTCTTTCGCTATCTGGTGGATTTTCGGGAAAAATCAAAGTGTTTGAATTTGGATTCTGACGATCTTTACATACACTTTTATATCATATAGAGTACTAATAAGATCTCAGAATAACAATAAAAGAACCCCTACATAGTGTGGCATGAAAAATTTTCTTATTGAGTAATATCAGCAAAAACACTATTCATAAGGGTTACAAAAAGTTCAAAATTTTGGGGTTATTACAGTTTCAGGTTCCTTCTCTAAATCTGCTTAGTTTATATTCTGATACATCAGATTTTATGATCAGTATTTACAGATATTACTATCTTTGTGAATTATGTGCTTAAATTGAAATTTTCTTAAGTGTTGATTGTTGTCTGATGTGAATTTCTAAACTCTGATAGTAATATGCATGTCTCTATGACTATTCAATCCAATGAGGATAATTGTGCTAGATGTTGAACTAGTAGTCTTTAATATTCTAAAAATCCCATGTTTGAAGTAATTGTTTATGTGGAAATCTTTTAACACAAGCAAATTCTGATATTGAGCTTAGTTAAGTTTACTTTGTGTTTCTTATTACTAAGTCAAAAACTAGAATAGTGTTTCTTATCTATTAAGTTTTGATGTTAGTAAATCTGGTGAATGTACTAAGTGCTGATAAGCCTCACTTATCAAAAGAAAAAGAAAAGAAAAGAAATAAAAATCAGGTACTCCTTTGAGATTTAGAGTAAAAATGTGGAAGGGAAGACCCAAGTGCATTGATAGTATTAAGTTATATGCATTAGAAAAGCAAAATAAAAGTTTCTTGGTGACTTTTCACACTCTATGATTATTGGAGAAATACTCTGATAATAGCATAAATTCTGATAAGCAGTCGTGACTCACTTATACTGAGAAGCCACTGTAAAAAGGAATTTCAAAAGATGCATAAAATGAGCACAAAATAGTTGAGGTGGACTCATGCATGAACTCATTCTATAGTAGACTTCAGAATAATGACAGATTTTGAGCAAAGTTCTTAGTTATGCCTTATTTCTAAGATGTACTGAAGTGAATCAGACTTTAATCTTTATCTGATATTTAGCTTATTTCACACACATACACTCCATATGAATGATGAAAATTACTGTGGTGATAAATGTTATTTTAGATGAACAGGTTAAGTATCAGTTCCATAAATTCTGAGGACAAGTTATGATGGAAATTCTGATGATTAGGTTCTGAAGAAATGAAATCAGTATTTGTGTGAAGAATTACAGAAATAGGCATTCATTTTTCGAGTTAAGGAGTCATGTTCTGATGACTGTTAAGTTCTGATATAAGTCTAAGTTCTGATATTAAATCCTGATTCTTTACTTGACTTATTTGTGGTTCAATCTGAAACAGTCATATTTAAAATCAGAATATGTTTGGGTGAGATATAAACAGTCAACATAATTTGGGTTAGTGGTACTCGTATACGCACAGTAATTTTTACGTGTTTCGTGTGCTCATTAACTCCTGTTTTAAGCTTCCAATGGCTGTCATTATTACTCATCGATCTAGGGAGACGAGGCTTTACTTCTATTCGTTTCACATTCCCTGCATCCCTTGGTCTTCCCTTGTCTATATAACTGACCAATAATCCTTCAGTAAAAATCAATTCTTTCTTCTCTCAAACAATGGCTCAGTTTGGTTGGTTTTACAACTATGGCACTGAAACTGTGCATATTTTTCAAAATGGAATTCCGATTGCATATCCTATCAACAACATTCCTTATAATCTCTGGATTCAATTTCCAGAAATCATTCAAAATGACTTGTTGACTGTCCAAAGAAATCTTCATCTCCGTTCTCTTCGTCAGCAGGAGAGAATCATCCGTCTTGCAGTGTTTTTCGTCTCCAGCAACAGGAACTAGTCGATAGGATCTTCTTAGACTAGGACTAAAGTTGTTGATATTAGGAATTATAGATTAGGACTGTCTTGCAACTTTTGTATGTAATTGCTAAATTTCATTGAATGTATTTGTTTGATATATTAATGAAATTTTACTTTATTGCAAGATTTTGTCTATGAGTCGTTTCATATTCTGATGACCTGTTAAATTCTGATAATAATCAAGTTCTGATGACCTTTTAAATTCTGATAATAATCAAGTTCTGATGCTGACATGGCAGTATTTATTTACTTGGTTTATTTTTTGTCATTACCTCAACGGTCATATTTGTTTGAATATTGGTTTATGAGAGATAAAGCAGTAATAATCATTTATTTAATGGGATTACTTGATTAGTGGGACAGTTTTTCTCCTTGAAAAACTGCATGTGATAAGTAATAATTGCTTATTTACTGTGCCCATTAATTTTTGCCTTAACTGCTGCATGTTTGACAGGTGTAAAGGTCTGTTTCACTACTTTTTAACTGCTGTCACGTGGGGTGTCTAAGTAAAAGAGATAAAAGACTTTTAAATCTTTTATTTTCAGTTTTATTCTACTCTCTCTCTTTTCTTATTCTCTCTCACTTTTTCTGACGGTTTCTTTACAAACATTTTATCAAACACCTTACAGGCAATTTTATTTCTCACTTATTTCTAATGGCACCCAAGGATTTAATTATTGATGGAGCCAAGATTGTACCAAATAACTATGCTGCAATCTTGAACAAGGCTGAAGCTCCATCAAATTTGCACTTTGTGCAAGATTTTTTAGAAAATAGTGAGATTGGGTATGCTTTGACCCAACCTCAAACTATTTCAAGCCAACAAGTTCTGACGTTCTGGCGGACTGGGCATTTTGATGATGGTGGTGCTACTGGTACTCCAAACATCATTTTTGAAGTCAATGATGTTGAGCATGTGGTTACTCCTGCAGCAGTTCGTAAATCTCTCCACTTACCAGAAGGCTGTACTTTTTCAACAGTGGAGGACCCTGTTCTACAGCAGCTCATGGCCAGTTTGGGCTATGAGAAAAGTTTGGGCAAGCTTGGACAGTTGAAAAGGGCAAATATCAGGAAGGAATAGAGCTTTTTCTTCGATTGTATCACTAAGGCATTCGCCAATAAGTGCTCCAACTTTGATGCCATTCCAATTATGAGTCAACAAATTAGGTATGCTCTTATTCATCAAACTCACTTTGATTTTGCAAGTGTTGTGCTAGGATTCATAGGGGATAGGATGACAGAGGATAGGAATGTCGTATACTTTGCTAGATTCTGTCAACTTATATATAATTTTTATTGTGATGATGAACCCCAACCTACCACTGATTTAATTCCACCCTTTAAGCTTGAAAAAAGGGCTTTTAATGATTTGTTAAATGCTGACATTAAGAAGAAAGTGGTTAGACCCTTACAGATACCTCAATCTGTAAAACAGATTCTTGTAAATACTGATCCTCAAACCTACACATCTATTTACCCTGATGTTCAACCCACCAGCACATCCCAGCCACCACACCAACCATCTAAACATACCACACCTACACCTCAAACTTCTCAACCTCAATATGGTCAACCCTCCATCAGGACATATTTCAAACCATCACAGACATCTCAACCTTCACCATCAGCACATCATGTGAGGCCTTCATCTTCCAAACCTAAGAGGAAAAAGACTGTACCTCAGACAAAATAGAAGAGAAGGAGGATTGTTCTGATGGATGAGTCAGACAGTGAGGAACAGGTTCCAGTATCAGAATCTGTTGTTATAGAAGCTGAGAAGGTCTCTTCTCAGAAGGATGTTGAAATTGGGAGTTCTAGGCCCCTAAATAGGCTTAGAAAGCTAAATTCTGATGATGAAGCTCCCAAAGTCTCTAGTTCTGCAAAGAGACATAAAAAAAGCAAAGAGCCAGGAGGGCTGTCAGTATATCATCACATTCTGAAGAAACTCTGGAGGAAGCAGCTAAGGAAGGGGTCAGGAATCTCTGATCCCAACAGAATCAATTGTTGTTGAATTACTTCCTTCAGTACAACCAGAAACTACTCAAGACAGACTGCCTACTCCTCCTGTGTCCTGTAAAAGAACCAGTACATAATGAAGACCCAGGCACAAGTGCTGAGATTGATATTCACAACCTGATTGTGCATGAGGTTCTGTACTTGGAAGCTCCACCAGCTCAAATCACTCCACCAATAACCCCAATTTTGGATGCTGATTTTAATGAAGATATTCCTACTACACCTATTCTGAATCTGGATGATGAAAATCAGGTTTTAGGTGGGATCAAGATTTGGCTGTTGATTAAAACTTAGTTGGAGATCAGCACTTAGAGGATGATGTTGAAGCCTCAATAGCCACTCATACTATTCTTTTATCGGAAGAAGCTGATGATGCTGATTTTATAAGTTCGGATGCTACTAATGATGAAGTTACTGGTGAAGCTGCTGCCTCTGTAGATGCTGATGTAGCTGGTCCATCTGGGCATGCACCTCTACAAGCTCCTTCAAAAGCTGATCTAGTTAAAAAGTTTGTTAGAGGAGATGCACCAGTACCTTGGAGTGAAACTCCTAGAGGAAGGGAGTGGACCAAGGAATGGAACAAAGTTGATTTCGTTCCTATTTTAAACATACTTGCTGAGCACTTGGCAAAGGCTGATGAGATGCTAGTCAATGATGATTTCAAGATACAGCTCAGGGTTACTGCACTCAGTACAAGACACCTTCAAAGTCAACAATCTGTAACTCGGGCCAAGGTAGACAAGATTCAAGAATCCTTAAATCGGCAAGATATGGTTGCCAAGATGGACAAGAAAAGGTTTTTCAAGCCTACCTTTGACAGAATTGAGTACATTGAGAAAACTCAAGAGAAGCAACAGGCTCAGATTGATGATATTCTTAAGAATCAAGCTTCTCAGCAATCTCAACTCAATGAGATCCAATCCTCAGTGGAATTGCTTCTCTCTCTTCTTTTACCTGCTGATGCCAAAAAGGGGGAGAAAGTAATTAAGTCCAAATGCAAACTTATCAAGACACTGAAGGGAAAGGATGATGAAAAAGATAACCAGGGAAACTCTGGAATGGGTGGAGTTCATGGTCAAGGTAAAGGTCTTTCATCAAGTAGAACTGGAACTACAAGTCAAAGAACAAGTTCTGATACTGGGAGAAGAATAACTTCTGATACTAGTAAAAGGATAAGTTCTGATAAACATCTGGAACTTGATGAGGAAATTTCAAGACAGTTATTTCTGAAAGAAAATCCAGGAATGGACTTTGAGAGTCTAAAGGAAGAAGAAGCTAGACTTAATTTAGAAAGAGTCAACTCCAAATCTGAAGCTTCTGTTGTTGAAAAGAAAATTCTTAAGGCTAAAGGCATTGTGATAAAAGAGAGGATAAATCCTGAGGCAACTAAGGCCAAATCACAAATGGAGATAGATCCAAGGTCCAAGGGCAAAGAAAAAGTTGGTGAACCTGTAAAGGATTATGTGCCTGCTATGGATGAAGAAATATCTGATGAAGATGTTAATCTTACTCTGATTTCAAGGAAGATTTATCAAACAACCTCTGAGATGGCTCAAGTTGTTCAGAGTCAAGATATAGTAAGTTCTGATATGTCACTGAAGCAAGCAACCTCTGACATAGCTCAAGTTGGCTTGATATCAGAAGATAAGTTAAAGGAAACCTCTGACATTGCTCATGTTAAACCTTCAAAGTTACTCCTACCAGGATTCATTAAAGCTAAACAGACTCAACCTTTGAAGACTGCAACAAGTGGTTTTGAAGCAAGAGTGGTTATAGGAAAAGAAGCAAGAGATAAATCTGGATTGGGTAGTGCTGATGAAAGAAGAATACAGAACACAAACAATGATCCAACTTCTTTAAGTGAACCAGGTGTTGGAGCAACTCCTGAAAGATTGAATCAGCTTGAATCTGTACAGATGGTTTACCATACCTTCTTGAAAGAACACATCTTGTTATATTTTATGACAGATGGAAGGGTTTACCATATTAGGCAGAATGCTATACCACTGAAGTATTATGAGGAACTAGAACATGTTTTATTCTTACTTCAAGTGAAGAACAGATTAACAAATAGTGCTACAAATTATTTGAAGACTCAAATTCAGAGACAGAAGAAGCTTTATTCTGTAAAGTCTGACAGCACATACTGTCCCAAGTACAGAGATCACAAGGGTGATATTGTCGAGATGAAGCCTAACTCTGCTAAGATTATAACTACCTTTTTGGGTTATAAGGCTGTGGAATTCAATCTTGAGTCTGACAAGGCATATTTGATCAGACTAGATCAGGACATAAGAAAAGCTAGAATAAATGATCTCAGGGCTGCTATCTTTCAAATTGGTGAAGATACAGTTGAATTGAAGAATGCTAAAAGGAGGATGATTGATGAACTTAAATATGCTGAGAGATGTTTATTAAAGAACTATCTCAGACAAACTCCTGACATCAAAGAGATCAGTAATTGAAGCCAAGTCAAGATCTACAACTGCTCAAATTCTGATGTGTATATAGACTGAAGCTGTTATCAGAAGTTAAAGATGGTAAAGCTACAAGGACTGTAAGTTGTAGTTATCTAGTCAAATTCTCATGCATTTGTACCTAATGATTTTGACATCATCAAATATCAGTTAAACTTGTATATTATGCTAATTTACAAGTTGGGGGAGATTGTTAGATATATTTGATAATGTCATGTCTAATATGATTTGTGTTTAGTTTTCAGATCTTACTTAAACAGGACCAATCAGTACTTAACTCGAAATCAGCACTTATACTGAAGTCAGAACTTAAGTTATCAGGAGATATTGATCAGGAGATAATATCAGGACTTAAGGAGACTTTCAGATAAGGAAGGCGGCTGATTGAAAGGAAAGAAGATCAAGACAAACGCAAGAAGAGATATGCATGAAGAAGGAATTCTATGAAGAATAGAATACTTGGAAGAAAAGATAACTAGTTGATATATTTTAGGAAGCAGAAATATATTCCATATTAATTAGAGATTATCTTGTAACTGCGTAGTATATAAACACAGACATAGGGTTTACACTATATGTGTTATCATTATCGAGAATAATATTCATTGTAACCCTAGCAGCTCTCGTGATAATTTGTTCATCACTGAGAGAGGACATTTCTATATTGTAACAGAGTTTAATAAAGTTTGTTTTCTGTTACTTGTGTTTTTTAATTCGATTTGATTGTGATAAACACTGTATTCAACCCCCTTCTACAGTGTGTGTGACCTAACAAATAGTATAAATAGTAACCTCTCTTTGGTTTCTTGATTTCAATGGTGGTTTTAGGTTCCAAAAATCATACCAAGCACTTCCAAGCCTCCACCATCCTCAAGAACACATCTCAAGCTTTCAAGAAAGGTAAAAATCTTTGGGCCAACTTTATTTAAGATTTATTTTTAGATCCATTTAGTATGTGGTAGTAAACCTAGTTTAAGAAGTGGTATTGATGAAATCTTGATGTTTAAGTTAAGTAGATTTAAGGTTGGTTGTTGTTGCCTCAAGAACATCATGTTCTTGAGAGGAGTTTGTGTTTTGATGATAAAATGATGATTGTTGGTGGTTGTGTTAAGAGTTAAGGTGTAAACGAAATCCCGATCGTAAACGTAACTCCGTTAAAACCAATAAATCATAACTTTAAGTTTCTGCAGAAAGTCCCGAAGTTTTAAACTGTATTTTCTTGAAAAATAATCCTTGATGATGATATACAATGTTATAAGGATCTTTTAGGCGCTTGAATCGCTTGATTCCGATTTACGGTTCAAAAGTTATGGTCGTTTTACTAAAAGTGATTTACGCAACAAAAACTGCTAAGAATTACGAATTTTGAAAATATAAAGGATTGACTTAAAAGTGTTCATAAATCATGAAAAGTTTACAGAGAGTAACATATTGAGTTTCCTAACTTCCATAAAAATTTCAAGTATAAATAATGATTCTCAATTTTATAAAAATATCGGAGCCGAGACCGCGCGATTAGAAACCGTAGAGTCCATAAGCGGAACCGACGGCGATAATGATAATATGAATAATGACTTGAAGGAATAATAAGGGTAGTATAAGTTGAGAGGGTGCATAATAAGTACCACACGAGTGCGAGTCACCGTAAATTAGAACGGGACCTAACGAAATGAATTGTGTTTATGGTTATAGATTTATGAGCGGAACCTAGAGCATCCTCCACCTCGAGATACCCAGGAAAGTTTACAAACCCAACTAAATTTTACTGTTGTGTTGTAAAAGGATTATTTTACTATCATTGCATAAATACCATGCTTGCCATGATACATAGTTGTTGAATTTTCGTATAATGTAGCGATGTTGTACGATAAGTATATATCGTGAAATGTTTATTCCACTATAAGCATGACATATTATATAAGACCGAGAGTCGGTCGGGATTTAAGATAAAAGCCCGGGAATCATTCCGGTGATATTATAGGATGGTTATAAGTCCATAGTAGTATGTTTTAAAGGGACTCAACATCCACTTACGAGACATTAAAAATACCTCGAACTTTTATTAAAACGATTTCCTAACGATCATATTCCCTCAACTATATTTTATTGTTCGAATAATAAATATTATGTACCTATTCTTTTATCATGGGAGTAGTATACCCCAACAATTATTTATTTCAAACCTGATTAATCATTAAAGATTATTAACTATGTAGACATAAACTAGTTGAGGAAGATTATTTTAAATATTCTTTTAGAGAGTAAACTCATTCGAGGTTTAATTATTTATCGATTATCATTTAATTATTTATTAATTATTTAAGGGGTTATTATTGATTTAAAAATCATAGAACCGGATTTAAACTACTTTCTGATTTCGAAGATCATTTGAATAATTTCAGATCGTCAGAGAATATTATCCCGACTTATTTAATATTTTGAATATAGTTTCAAGGAGAAACTTTTTCCCTTATTTAATTATCTGTTGACAACGGTCAACTCACATCCCTAGTACTTCCTCTGAAATCTTCAGAAGTACACATATATATATATATAAAGTAAAGCTATGCCTATTAACAAGCAAAACGCTTAGGGGAAACTTCGATGTAGTTCGAGTTCTCGAGATATGATAGGATTTTCTAAAGGACAAGGGAGGGGTAGGATCCAAGTACTTCATGTATTGGATAGACTACTGGTACCGTAGGAGATGGTACAATATGTAACTAAGGACCTGCGAAGTGTGTGTATACCCGAAATGAGGACACATAGCCCGTATCCGACAAGGGTGACAACCAGGATACGAAGGTGTCATCCTTGTACTAGTAAAAAAGGTTACTTTTATCGTAGTATGACTGATCATCGTATGCGGTGGCTCCAACGAATGTCCTAATTCTTCTAATTAGAATTGTGATGCAATACCGTAACCCAAGCCTAGGTGCTGGGATTATATTAAGGTATTCGCAGGATATTAAAATCCCTTAAATAATTGTTTTCATTAGAAGGTGTGTATCACCAAGGAAAACTATTTTCGAATAAAACATAAGTATCATATATGATGTTTTACGTAAGTTATCATATAGTCATTTTCATAGTATACCTTATTATGCTGGGCATCATAGCTCACACTTGTTTTCTTAAATTGACACAACACAACAATGAATCAAGATGCCTTCCATGAGAACCACAGCCAGGAAACGGATAGGAAATGGCCAGCTGTTCCGTAGATTGTTTGGTGTTGTACCATAGGTAGTCCGAATAAGCTGGATTAGTTTTCAGTTGTTTTTAGTTCGGCTTATTTATAAGTATGACTTATGTAAGGTAATAAACAAGAAACGTATATTTGGCCGGAGGACTAGCCTTACTTAAAGGTTACTCCCCGGTAAGACTAAATCACTTTTGGGTTGTAATAATTATCACTTGATGGTTGAAATTACTCTAGATATGATGGTTCATTTCCAAGACAATAACCTGTAAGTGTGTGTGTGTGATAAGTATGGGGTCGTGAAGCGTGAGTATTAATATATTATGGTGTGAGTTGTGTGGTTGTAATAATTTGGATGGCGTGGCCTCCGAAATTCCTGACCCTGGATTTTGTGGCGCCACATGCAACCAGAGGGGGCACTATTCAAGGGAGTGCCGTAATCAGCCATCCAAAGAGCCAGCAAATAAGGATCAACCTATCAGGAATTAGGCAGGCAAGGTTCCAGCAATTGGGTTTACATGTTTCAAGTGCGGAAAGCCAGGACATATAGCAAGGGATTGCAAGACACCGGGTCCAGTCAATAATATGCTGACAATCATGGGAGCTACTCCAACAGTAAATGAACCTCCCAGAGCTAGAGTTGATGACATGTCTGTGAAGGATGCTATTATGGACACTGATGTTGTGGCAGGTACGCTTACTGTGAATTCCTTATGTGCTAAAGTGCTAGTAGATTCTGGATCAACTCGATCATTTATTTCTCAAGATTTTGTTGATAAGTTTAATTGTCTAGTTGAATTGTTAAGTGAGATTATGACGGTAGAATTAGCAAATCAGGAGCATGTATATGTTAATCAAGTGTGTACACACTGTGAGATTGATATTTCTGGCAATAAGTTCGGTGCTGACTTAATACCATTTAAGTTAGGGGAGTTTGATGTTATTTTAGGAATGGAATGGCTATCTAAGCACGATGCTCAGATAGACTATCGTAATAAGAAGGTAATCTTGAAGACGTCAGACGAGAAAGTGGTAACGTTTAAAGGTCAAAGGAAAAGAAGTTCTTAACGATGATTCAAGCTAAGAAGTTACTAAGACAAGGATACGGGCATTTCATTTCCTATGTGATAGATAAAAATCAGGAGCCAGCAAAACTGGAAGACATTCTAGTGGTAAATGAGTTTCCAGATGAGTTACCAGGACTTCCTCCAAATAGAGAAATTGAATTTGCGATCGATTTAGTACCTGGAACGGAACCAGTATCTAAGGCCCCGTACAGAATGGCGCTAGTTGAAATGAAGGAACTAGCAAAGCAATTGCAAGAGTTATTGGAAAAAGGAGTGATTAGGCCCAGTGTATCCCCATGGGGTGCACCTGTACTATTTGTTAAAAAGAAGGACGGAAGCATGAGGTTATGCATCGACTATCAAGAACTCAATAAGCTTACAATTAAGAACAAATGCCCATTACCTCGAATCGATGATTTGTTTGATCAGCTGAAAGGAGCCAAGTACTTTTCTAAGATTGATCTAAGATCTGGGTATCACCAACTAAAGATTAAACCCGAGGACGTACCAAAGACAACTTTTAGAATAAGGTATGGTCATTATGAATTCTTAGTGATGTCTTTTGAATTGACCAGTGCCCCAACAGCATTTATGGACTTGATGAACAGAATTTTCAAAGAATATTTGGACAAGTTTTTCATTGTGTTTATCGATTATATTTTAATCTACTCGAAGTCAACCGAAGATCACGCGGAGCATCTAAGGATATCTTTAAAAATTTTAAGAAAGGGGGAGTTGTATGCCAAGTTTTTAAAGTGTGAGTTTTGGTTACAGGAAGTTCAATTCTTAGGATACATAGTGAGTAATGAAGGGATCAAAGTGGACCTAACAAAGATTGAAGTTGTCATGAATTGGGAAAGGCCAAAAATACCAACAGAAGTGAGAATTTTCTTAGGATTAGCGGGATATTATCAATGATTTGTTCAGGATTTCTCAAAGATTGCGACGCCTTTGACAAAGCTTACCAGGAAAAATGAGAAGTTTATATAGAACGAGAAGTGTGAAGAAAGTTTCCAGGAATTGAAGAAGAGATTGATCACGGCACCTGTTTTGTCACTTCTAGATGATCAAGGAAATTTTGTAATCTATTGTGATGCTTCACATAAGGGATTAGGTTGTGTTTTGATGCGACATGATAAAGTTATTCTATATGCGTCTAGACAACTGAAACCTCATGAGTAGAAGTATCCTACTGATTATTTGGAACTAGCAGCAATAGTATTTGCTCTGAAAATTTGGAGACATTATCTATATGGAGAAATATGTGAGATATATACGGATCATAAGAGTTTGAAGTACATATTCACGTAAAAGGAACTTAATATGAGACAGAGAAGATGGTTAGAATTGATCAAGGACTACGATTGCATGATTAACTATCACCCAGGAAAAGCAAATGTTGTGGCGAACGCATTAAGTAAAAAGGAGAGATTGAATGTGTTGACAGTACCAGAAGAGTTATATAAGGAATTTCAGAAGTTAGAATTGGAAGTCATAATTTGCAAGCCTAATGAAGCAAGGATGTATAGTATGACTTTCAGCCATAATTATAAGAGAAGATAAATAAATGCCAAGAGGAAATAATGGACCAAGATATCAATCGTTTGATAGGAAAAAAGTTATGCACTCAAAAGGATGATCAAGGAACTCTCATATTTTCTTCTAGGATTTGGATTCCGCCAGTGGTAGAGTTGAA
The DNA here is from genome assembly GCF_009905375.1 of Apium graveolens. Taxonomy (NCBI): domain Eukaryota; kingdom Viridiplantae; phylum Streptophyta; class Magnoliopsida; order Apiales; family Apiaceae; genus Apium; species Apium graveolens. Next base: position 273,360,882 of record NC_133651.1, read on the forward strand.
GAATGAAATTCTACAAAAAGCTCACAACTCAAAGTATTCCATCCATCCGGGAAGTACCAAGATGTACAGAGATTTAAAGGAAAATTATTGGTGGCCAGATATGAAAAGAGAAATTGTGGAATGGGTTAGCAAATGTTATACGTGTCAAAGAGTTAAGGCGGAGCACCAGAGACCGAGTGGATTTTGCAACTATTAGAGATTCCAGTGTGGAAGTGAGAGCACATTGCTATGGATTTTATAGTCGGATTACCAATGACAAAAGCGGACCATGATGCTATTTGGGTTATAGTAGACAGATTAACCAAATCAGCTCATTTTCTGCCTATCAATGAAAGATTTTCACTGGACAAGTTGGTTCATATGTATTTGAAAGAAATAGAAGTTCATCATGGAGTCCTTGTGTCTATTGTATCTGATCGAGATCCACAATTCAATTCAAGTTTTGGAAAAGTTTTTAAGAATGTTGGGAACTAAATTGAATATGAGTACAGTTTATCATCCACAGACTGACGGCCAAAGCGAAAGAATGATCAAGATAATTGAAAACATGTTACATGTTTGTGATATTGATTTCAAAAGAAATTGGGATGAGCATTTTCCCTTAGTGGAATTTTCTTACAATAACAGTTATCGTGCCCGTATCAGAATGCCTCCCTATGAAGCTCTTTATGGAAACAAATGTCGATCACCAGTAAATTGGGATGAAGTCGAAGAACGTAAGATACTTGGATCAGAATTGGTGCAACAGACAAAAGAAGTTATTGAGGTTATTAAGAAAATATTAATTGTAGCACAAGATCGTCAAAGGAAATATGCAGATCAATCAAGAAAGGATATGGAATTCAAAGAAGGAGATCTAGTGTTACTGAAAGTGTCACCGTGGAAAGGATTGTCAAGATTCAGAAAGAAGGGAAAGCTGAGTCCTTGATATGTTGGACCTTTTGAAATTTTGAAACGTGCCAACAAGGTAGCTGTTATGGATCAAAAACTGAGGTATAATAATTTTTGTATTTATTACTAAGGAACGTGAGCTTCGAGGCTCGATTTGACTACTCTTGTGTTTTGTGACTTGATATGCCTTAACAAGATGCCTACGTACCTTGCTGATTACCAAGGATCAAGTCAAAAAACGTAGTTCTGATTTGTGGGGTGAGGCCCCTTATATAGATGTTGGGAGTCCTTGAATTGGACTTGGGTTAGGAGACTTGGTGGACAAGTCTCGGAATTAGAATAGACTTTGAAGTCCTAAAAGGTAGGAAGCTGATTCCTTCTCCCACTAGGTTCCTTGGAGGCCAATCTACAAGGATTTATTTCTCCACTAGGACTCATCTTATCAGCTGACTTATCCCTTATTAATTAATTATGAAATTAATTAATATTCAGGGTTTTGGGCCTTCTTTGTTCCATCAGGCCTGATCTGGTCCATCAAGCCTGATCAATGTGTTAACCTTTTTGGTCTGAATGTCATACATCTTCTTATTGGGCCTTGTAGCCCAAATCATGTGTAATTAATGCAATATTAATTACGTAATTAGGATTTATTTATTCCCTATCATTTGCCCCCCAACTTTTAGGAAACAGTGGTTAGGTTTCGCAGGAGTTAAGTTCACTTGTTCCCTTACAGGGTATCGTTTTGCGTAAAGCGTGGAGTGACCTACACTTTTACAATGATTTGCTTTAATTCCTATTATTTAGGAATTATCTTAATTTCCAGAAATTTTCCCTGAATTCTGGGATTTTTCCATGATTTTCTGGAATTTTTCCTTAATTCTGGGATTTTTCCTTGATTTTCTGGAATTTTCCCTTAATTCTGGGATTTTTCCTTGATTTTTTGGAATTCTCCCTTAATTCTGGGATTTTTCCTTGATTTTCTGGAATTTTCCCTTAATTCTGGGATTTTTCCTTGATTTTCTGGAATTTTCCCTTAATTCTGGGATTTTTCCTTAATTTTCTGGAATTTTCCCTTAATTCTGGGATTCTTCCTTTATTTTCTAGATTTTTCCCTTAATTCTGGGATTCTTACTTTATTTTCTGGATTTTTACCTTAATTCTGGGATTTATCCTTAATTTTCTGGATTTATTCCTCATTTTCTGAAAATATTAACATTTTCAGAAAATATTTTAAGGAATTTCCTTGACTTTCTTATTTTTTCAAGATTTTTCTTCCCTCGTTTTTTCTTCTTTTCTCTTTTTTCTTTTTTCTTATTTCATTTTTTAATACCTGGTTCGACTAGGAATCCTGTTCGACCAGGATCCGGGTCGAATTATCCATCAATATGCCCTTGTCGACAGGGTTTCGAGCAGGATTCATTCAAGCTCATTCCTGGTCGAAATTCGACCAGGATTTCGACCAGGATTTTATACTATATATATTTTTATTTTTTTTCAGCAGGAATTTTAATCCTTTCCTTCAGGATTCCTTGTTTTTTGACGAAATATGCCTCCATTTCATTTTGGTCGACAGTATTTTCGAGCAGAACTTTTTGAGCAGGAGTCTGGTCTATTTTCTGGTCGAAAAACCTTTTTGTGGGCCAAGAATTTTCAATTAGAATCCTGACCTATTTTCAGTCATGATCTCTCTTACTAATCAATTTCTGACCGAATAATGGGGCATTGTTTCTTAATTGAAGGAATTTTCGACGAGACTCTTTCGACTAGGAATTGAATAACAGTCCTATCGAATTGGATCAGGAAAATTTTCTCTCCCCCTTCTTTTTCAAAAATATTTTTGTCCATATCTAACCTGGGCTTTTCCTTTGGGCCCATTCTCTTTGACAAAATTTTGGGTTTGGGCCTCGAGCTGGGCTTTTCCCTGACCTAAATGGGCCTTTATCCTTCAATTCAAACATTTGGGCCCTTCACTGGGCTTCATACATATTTTTTAGGTCCAAAGATTTGGGTTCATGAATTTTTAGTCATGGACCCTTACAGGGCTTTTCATATCCACAGGCCCAATAAAATTTGGGTTGGGCCGTACTTCTTAAGCCCAATTCTAGAATTTTCTAAAATTCATAGGACTCTTTCTGGATTCTTCTAGAATTTTCTTACAATTTATTTAATTTTAAGTTTTATTTCTGGATTCTTCCAGAATGTTCTATTTTTGGGCTCAAATGGGCTTTTTTGAGGCACAATTTGCCCTACCAGGGGCTATATAAGAGTGGGAGGGAAGTGATATCATTTCATACTTCACTCCACTCCTCCTTACTTCTCCAAACTCCCTCTCTACATACTCCTTTCTTTAGAAGCTTTTCCGGAAACATCCTTAGCCTTTCCGGCCTCCTTTCTGAAAGGAATATGTCCTAAGTCCAATCATTTTTAGGATTTAGGAATAACTTCCTGTGTAATCTATTTTGATTTCATTGATATTAATAAAAGACTTGTTTTGTTTTTATTACGGGCTCTATCTATTTAAGTGTTTAAATAAGATATACCATAGTTTAGAGTAAAGCTTTTATAGATTATGATAAGATCATAATAGTGAGACCTAAAAGATGATAACTCTAAACTTAAATAGTTCCTGATCATAGGATTACTAACTGGTAATTAATAATCCGCAAAGATCGGTACATACTATGTTTGCTTTATTATGAAGGATGTCTGTTCTCATAGACATTTGTGTGGTGACACTATAGCTAGTATGTAGGTGCTTATTATAGAATAAGTTCACTGAACATGATTCGCACAGCAGAACAACTAATGGAGTTCACTCACGTGTCAGCAGTTGTTCACATAGTGATAGTTGTACAAGTATCCTTAGACTTGAGGTCATCATAGTCATCTTGTGTACACTGAACTATGCTTTGGTTTAGTTCTTAGTCTCCAGGGACAATTATTAGGGCTCTACTGGGTATAGGAATTTGTACACGAAGATAGTGTATGATCAATATAGGATCTACCCCTTCCAGTGAAGGAAGTGAATGTTCAAGGCTGATCCACTTATGCTAGTTCAGGAATCTCTGGCCAGAGTAAATGAAATTAGAAAGGAATTTCTAATTTGCATAGAACTAAGCATAGTAAATGGTAAGCAAGTGATTGAATTAAATAGACTTGACATGAGATCCATGCCTTGTATTTAATCGGGACATTGTAGGGTAGAAGGAGTTTATTGTACGGTAACTATTCACTGAATAGGTTCTTGGTATTCTAAGCAGTGAATTCATATTATCCGGATAGTCACGATATGCTGAGAAGTATCCCTCACGATGTAGAATAAATGTGATTAATTAATTAATCATATTTAATAAATTAGAGAATTTATATAAATAATGATAAAATAGTTTTATTATTATTTATTTCTACTACCGGCTTAATATTGAACCTACAGGGTCACACCATAAAAAGAGAATGATTTTAGGGTGGAGGAATTAATTAATAATGGCTAATAATTATTTATTTGTGAAATAAATAATTAATTGGCAAATTTAATAATTGATTAAATTAGATTTAATTGATTATAAATTAATTAAGAAAAGTTCTTAATATTATTAATTAAGGATTTAATTTTTGGAAATTAAATCAAGAGAGAGAATTATTTATAAAGTGTTTAGAAAAAGGATTAATAATTAAAAGGTGTTTTAATTATTAATGAGAATAATAAATGGGATAATAATAATAATATTTATGGAAAAATTTCAGCTGAAAATTTTGCCTATAAATATACTATTATAGACCTTATTTTTATTAAAACCCAAAAACCCAAAAGTTTTAGAAAACCAAATTCTCTCCATCTCCTCCTCCTCCTTAACGTCGTTTTCTTGGTGGATACCGGTGGAGTGCTTCACGTTTGAGGAGCAGCTGCTAAGGATCTCCGAACGTTGCTTTTGGATCGCATATTAAAGGTTAGTAATCGATCCCTATATTTTTACCACGATTTATATGCTTTTATTTAGATTTTATGTGTGTAAAAGTGTTTTACCATGCCCCCGTTGCGATTAAAATCCAACATTGGTATCAAAGCATAGGTTGTATGCATATAGATCTGTGGTAAGAATTTCAGAATTTTATGTGCTTGTATGAATTAATTATGATTTTTACAAGTTATATCATGGTTTAATTTTGTCTGATGACAAATCATTTCTCTAAATAATTTTGAATGTTGATCTGGGTTCTACAAGTGTTGTAGATCGTCTGGGTATTTTTTTTCATAATTTTATGATGTATAGATTTTTTATTATGAATTTTTGAAGTTCTTGTAATTAAAATTCGTAATTAAATAAGTAAATATATGTATATATAGTATATATATATGTTTGTATTGCTTGTCTGTATAATCTGTGAAGTTGCACGGAGAAAGACACAGAAAAGGACGGCAGAAGCTGACATGCACGGCGTTCAAGGAATAAGACGGCAGCTGCTGCAAGAAAAAAAAAAGGGTGTCGCGCATTCCGGGAATGCGTTACACCCTGTGGCGCATTCACGGAATGCGTTACACCTTTTAATTGGTTAAAAGGGTTGTAACGCATCACCGGAAGGCGTTACAGGGCTTGTAACGCGTTCCTGTAATGCGTTACAGCTCGACTGTCCACATTAAAATTGATTTTCTGCGAGTTTCGTAACTTCGTTTTAGGCGTGCAATATACCGTTGGATTCATTTTTCCGAGACGGATCTAATGGAGTGATCAATTTTAGTTTATATAAAAGTTTTGAACTGTTTATATTTCCAAAAGTGTTTTAAAGCTGTTTTTAACTGTTTTTAATTGCTTTTAAATGCTTCATGTGATACATAGAGATGTATAATGCTTAGACTAATGTACTAGATGATATAACATGCCTACCTTGATGTTTATTCATGTTGATATATGTGATGTATGCTTAGTTTATCATGCGATGATAGATTTAGGTGAACTTGAATGAACATAAGGCGTTTGTTAGACAACCTAGTATAGTGAAATTGTTTCATAACCTTAATAACAATATTATGAATACAATCATGAGATTCTTGTGTTTATGAAACACGTAATTGAATATGAATTTTCGATATGAGAGAAAGGATGATTCTGTCAACAACAGATTTCTATCTGTAAGAAAGGGTTATTAAGTAACGCCTCTTGACAATGCTCCACCCGATCTGGGAATCATCTGATTATTGATTATTGATTTGAAATATTTAATTTAAAAGGAAGAATCTCTTTATAATATGATTATGATTGTAACGTAATATAATCCCTCTAAAATTAAATAATATCAAGTAGTAATTGGCCAATGACACAACGGGCTTGTGTCGGTCATAGCCTTCCAACATGATAGAAAAGTAGTTCTTATTTTTGAATCATTGTCGGTCCGTGCTACAGCCGAGGGCTTTGATTTCGAAATAAGAAATACTTGTCTATTACATAGAGATGTGTACATTGAATAAGAATCTAAAGGTCGGTACGTGCCACAGCCGTGGGCCTTTGGGGACTGATTCAACTATACCGAATGTTGGGTTAGACTTGACTTAGAATATTGAGTTTGTCGTGCCACAGCCGAGACTCAATTATTCAAGAGGCTAAAGTTTGATTAGGGAATAACATAAGATGTAATTGACAAGAGTTGTCTGCCTATTGAACATTACATGGCGGTTCGTGCTACAGCCGGGGTTGTGGAATGGAATGTAGGATCCCTATTCCCACTAGCATTATGAATGCTTAATTTTTCACGTAGGGGGTTGAATAAATTAGGTAAACTAGTGGGAGCCACTTATGAATAAAGACCCGATTCATATAGTGTTTTAAAATGAAATCGAATATTTGCTAAATGTTGTTATGTGTTTATCATTTATAGATTTACTTTGGACGTTATGTCTTCTGCACTATCACACAGGAGCATACTAGATGCTCATAAATTGACTGGTCCTAATTATGCTGACTGGCTTCGAAACTTGAGAATTGTTCTCAGGATTGAAAAGCTGGAATACGTGATTGACTCACATAAGCCTACTGAACCTGCTAGTGATGCACATAATGATGAACATGTTGTGTATCGTAAGTGGATAGATGATGCAAATGTTGCTCAATGCATCATGCTAGCTTCCATGAACATTGAGCTACAGAAGCAATATGAGCATATGGATGCTCACACTATCCTAATGCATCTACAAGAGTTGTATGATGTGGCGGGGAGGACAGCTCGATATGAGATATTGAAGGAGCTGTTCGGTTGTAGGATGTCTGAGGGATCATCTGTGAATGACCATGTACTTAAGATGATCAATTTGATTGAACATCTTGGACAACTTGGTTTTGCCATGGATGGGGAGCTGAGCCAAGACTTGGTCTTGCAATCGCTTCCAAGTTCGTTCTCGCAGTTTGTTGTGAACTTTCACATGAATAAGTTGGATGTCAGCCTGCCTGAACTCCACAACATGTTGAAGACTGCGGAATCGAATTTTCCCCCTAAGAAGAGTTCTGTTCTTCTAATTGGTGAAGGTTTCAATCCTAAGAAAAGGAAGAGGAACTCTTCCAAGAAGAAGAAAGTAGGCGAGAAAACATCGGTTCCACCAAAAGCTGAAGACCCCAAGAGCAAAGTTGTTTGCTTTCACTGTAATAAGGTGGGGCACTGGAAGAGGAACTGCAAGGTTTACCTTGCAGAATTGAAGAAGAAGAAGGGTAGTGAGACTACCGCTTCTGATTTAGGTATGTTCATGATAGAAGTGAATATGTCATTAAATCAAATTTCTACTTGGGTATTAGATACCGCCTGTGGTTCTCAAATCTGCAATTTGTTGCAGGGACCAAGGAGAAGTAGGACTCTTGAGGAAGATGAGGTGATTCTACTGATGGGAAATGGAGCAAGAGTTGCTGCTGAAGATGTAGAATCATTTCATTTACATATGCCTACGGGCAAGACTATTGTTTTAAATAATTGTTATTTTGTTCCCTCGATTGTGAGGAATATTATTCCCATGTTAGACTTGGCTGGATTTTCATTTATTATTGAGAATAATGAATGTTCTATTCTTAGAGATAATATTCTTTATGGACGTGGTACTTTAAATAATGGTCTGTATAAATGTGACATAATTTACTTTAGATTGAACAAACTAATAAAAGAAAAGGGATGATGAAAATCTCACTTCATTGTGGCACTGCAGTCTCCATTTAGTAGACATGGAGAGAGGGTTGCAAATTTGCTAGGAATGGTACACACAGATGTATGTGGACCAATATCTACGCAAGCCATGGGTGGATTTTCATACTTCATTACTTTCATAGATGATAGATCTGGATTCGGATATTTGTTTGATGAAACACAAGTCTGAGGCCTTTGAAAAGTTCAAAGACTATAAGTATGAAGTAGAGAAACAACCAAACATAGTATTATAACTCTTCGATCAGATCGAGGTGGTGAATACTTTAATGGAGTGTTTCTAGATTATCTCAAAGTAAATGGTATAGTCTCTCAGTGGACTCCTCCGAATTGGTATCTGAAAGGAGAAATCGAACTTTGTTAGACATAGTTCGGTCCATGATGAGCTATGCAAATCTTCCAGTATTCCTATGGGGTTATGCATTGGAAACCTCAGCATATTTACTGAATATGGTGCCTTCCAAAATCTGTTCCTCAAACTTCGTATGAGATATGGAAAGAAAGGAAACCGAGTCTTAAACATGTTAAGATTTGGGGATGTCCAGCTATGTCAAGAAAGTTGACCCAGATAAGCTGGAATCTCGATCCGTAAAATGTAGTTTTGTGGGATATCCTAAAGAGACTTCAGGGTATTACTTTTACACCGATCATCGGGTGTTTGTCTCCAGACATGCTACCTTCTTGGAAAAGGAGTTTATCCTTGAAGGAAACAGTGGGAGCAAAATTGAACTTGATGAAGTTCAAGAAGCACAAACTACTACGGTTCAAGTGGAAACACCTGTTCAGACTTAACAACCTTCTGTGGAACAGCCCATTCGTAGGTCAGAGAGAGTGTCTCGCCAACCTGAGAGGTATTATGGCCTTGTCATTGAGAATGACAATGAGTTGTCAATCATTGATGATAACGACTCTGTAACCTATAATGAGGCTATGAGTAGTGTTGACTCAGAGTAATGGCATAGTGCCATGAAATCCGGAATGGAATCTATGTATATGGTATACGAAAGAATGATTAGAGCAGATGGCCAGGTGGAGACCTATAAGGCCAGGCTTGTGGCAAAAGGATTCAAACAAAGGCAATGGTTTGACTTTGATGAAACTTTTTACCTGTAGCCCTGTTAAAATCAGTTCGGATTTTGCTTGCGATTGCTGCTTACTACGACTATGAGATCTGGCATATAGCCAGATGGTTTTCTTTCCAAGGGAAATGAAAACCTAGTGTGTAAGCTACTGCGAACCATATGTGGTTTAAAGCAAGTTTCTCGTAGATGGAACATTCGTTTTGATGAGACAATCAAAGAGTTTGATTTTATCAAAAACGTAGATGAACCATGCGTCTACAAAAGGGTGAGTGGGAGCGCGGTAACATTTCTTGTATTGTATTGAAATAGAGTTGACACACATAACAACATAGCAGACCCACTCATAAAGCTACTTTATGAAAGTCACTTTGATCGTCATAAAGACAAGATGGGTATTAGATACCAGAGTGATTGGCTTTAGTACAAGTGGGAGATTGAAAGAAATATGTCCTAAGTCCAATCATGTATTAGGATTTAGGAATAACTTCCTGTATAATCTATTTTGATTTCATTGATATTAATAAAAGACTTGTTTTGTTTTTATTACGGGCTCTATCTATTTAAGTGTTTAAATAAGATATACCATAGTTTAGAGTAAAGCTTTTATGGATTATGATGAGATCATAATAGTGAGACCTAAAAGATGATAACTCTAAACTTAAATAGTTCCTGATCATAGGATTACTAACTGGTAATTAATAATCCGCAAAGATCGGTACATACTATGCTTGCTTCATTATGAAGGATGTCTGTTCTCATAGACATTTGTGTGGTGACACTATAGCTAGTATGTAGGTGCTTATTATAGAATAAGTTCACTGAACATGATTCGCACAGCTGAACAACTGATGGAGTTCACTCACGTGTCAGCAGTTGTTCACATAGTGATAGTTGTACAAGTATCCTTAGACTTGAGGTCATCATAGTCATCTTGTGTACACTGAACTATGTTTTGGTTTAGTTCTTAGTCTCCAGGGACAATGATTAGGGCTCTACTGGGTATAGGAATTTGTACACGAAGATAGTGTATGATCAATATAGGATCTACCCCTTCCAGTGAAGGAAGTGAAAGTTCAAGGCTGATCCATTTATGCTAGTTCAGGAATCTCTGGCCAGAGTAAATGAAATTAGAAAGGAGTTTCTAATTTTCATAGAACTAAGCATAGTAAATGGTAAGCAAGTGATTGAATTAAATAGGCTTGACACGAGATCCATGCCTTGTATTTAATCGGGACGTTGTAGGGTAGAAGGAGTTTATTGTATGGTAACTATTCACTGAATAGGTTCTTGGTATTCTAAGCAGTGAATTCATATTATCCGGATAGTCGCGATATGCTGAGAAGTATCCCTCACGATGTAGAATAAATGTGATTAATTAATTAATCATATTTAATAAATTAGAGAATTTATATAAATAATGATAAAATAGTTTTATTATTATTTATTTCTACTACCGGCTTAATATTGAACCTACAGGGTCACACCATAAAAAGAGAATGATTTTAGGGTGGAGGAATTAATTAATAATGGCTAATAATTATTTATTTGTGAAATAAATAATTAATTGGCAAATTTAATAATTTATTAAATTAGATTTAATTAATTATAAATTAATTAAGAAAAGTTCTTAATATTATTAATTAAGGATTTAATTTTTGGAAATTAAATCAAGAGAGAGAATTATTTATAAAGTGTTTAGAAAAAGGATTAATAATTAAAAGGTGTTTTAATTATTAATGAGAATAATAAATGGGATAATAATAATAATATTTATGGGAAAATTTCAGCTGAAAATTTTGCATATAAATATACTATTATAGACCCTATTTTTATTAAAACCCAAAAACCTAAAAGTTTTAGAAAACCAAATTATCTCCACCTCCTCCTCCTCCTTAACGTTGTTTTCTTGGTGGATACCGGTGGAGTGCTTCACGTTTGAGGAGCAGCTACTAAGGATCTCCGAACGTTGCTTTTGGATCGCATATTAAAGGTTAGTAATCAATCCCTATGTTTTTACCACGATTTATATGCTTTTATTTGGATTTTATGTGTGTAAAAGTGTTTTACCATTCCCCCGCTGCGATTAAAATCCAACACTTTCCACTAAGGTTTCAAGGTTTTTCAACTCCAATCAATGGCTGATAAGAATTCCGAGAGAGTGGCCAAGATAGCCTCGGCTTCGAAACGAGGTAAGGATATCGAGATACGCTCTTCTTACATATCTTTGATAGATATGATTAATACTAGGGGGGACGAATATCCTTCCACTGCACATCTTGATTCTTTTAATCATTGCAACACATGGCACAATATAGATTATGATAAGTTAAATGCACGTTATAACATTCGTCCTCTCCTTAGGTTTGTTGTCTTAGGGGAGGTTTTCCCTTATCTGTAGCTATTTTTAGGAAGGTTTTTTAATGTTACAACAGTTCTTCTGGTAATTGTGGTTGAGTCTACATTAAACAAAGGCCCAAGTGTAAGCACATTTTTAACAGCGCCTCCATTCCCGACAATAACCAAAATTGGAGGAATAGTTTTGTCAGGTTAAGGTGGGAGAATAGTGACTGGGGCACCCTCTTTAGATCTTCCTTCAGGAAGGTTAGTGATGGTAGCCTCAAATCCATTCACTTAACCCCCGAGAAAACTATCATTTATGATGAGCTTAATCGAGATGATGGTGCCACTATCAGCTGGACTCTTTTAGAGGAGTTCTCCCTCATCTACGTAAGGCTATCCTCTGTTTCTCAACAGGGTATTTTTCTTCCCTTCTCATTTTTATTTTGTTTCATGCATTATTGACACCACTTATTTTGTTTTTTCTCTTATATTGCAGCTTCTAAGGAGATCAACGAGGATAATGTGCCTCTCGTTGAAGAGACTGTCAGGATGAAGAAGGCTCGCCTTGCGGGCCTGGATACTCGAGGAAAGGCTACAGAGCCTAGCTTCCTACGGAAGCATAAGGAGCCCATGGTGGAGGTTCCGGCTGAGGGAGCTGAGGGCCACAGTGCCCCTATCACTACTGTTGCTCCTGTCTCTGCTGCTATGGGCGCCTTTCAGCCTCTCTGGGGATTCCGCCGAGGGGATACCGTGGTTACATCCATGAAGCATGCCTGGGATTGGTCTTACCATGGCGTAACTCCCAAGGACTTCACCGATGTGGTGGCTACTCCTGACTTGGAGAGGATAAAGCTCATGGGAGCTCAGTCCTTAGCCTCGGTATGATTATTTCTTGAAATTTTTCTTTCTTACTTATAGCATTCACTTGCCTTACACTTTTGTTTATTATTTCGTTTCAGTCTAACGCCTACTTCCAAGGCACTGTAAGTCAAGCTGAATCATGGAAGAGGGCCTCTGACAAAGCTGATAATGCCCTCAGGAGGCAACAGAAGAAGTACGCCACTTTGGAGCGGAAGCTGAAGCGTAAGGATGAGGAGCTCGGAGAGTCCAATGCTGAGTTGGTGGTGCTAAGGGCAGAAAAAGATAAGGCGATTGACAACTATTTGGACTCGGAGGAGTTTACCAAGTCCATGAGGGTGAGAGACGATTCAGTCTTCCCTGGGTGTTTTAGGACAGGATGGGACACGACCCTTGGGTCCGTGAACGAGGCATGTCCTGATATTAACCCGGCGGACTATGTCTGTCCTGATGACGAGGCTTTACTATAGAGGTTTCGCACCCGAGTGGTTGTCTCGGATCGTATCCCTCAGGACCCGCTTCTTCTTCCTCCCGAGTCGTCTTCCAGGCCTGCTGAGGATGATAGTTCTTCCTCCTCCGAGACGACAGAGACTTCCAGCGAGAGCGGAGGAGATGATGATGTGGATGCCGAGGGCACATCTGCTCCCTAGAGCTTTTCCAGCCCTACGTGGTTTATCTATTTTATCTTGTCTTCGGGACTTAATTTATCAGACTTTGTATTATTTATCTGAACTTGTTTTATTTATCAAACTTTATGCTTTCATCTCATGCACTTAGTTTATTTATTTTGTTACTGGAATTCAAAACATATTTTTGAAAATTTTCTGAATTTCACAAATTATTGGGATTCATCCCTTACACCTGTCTTAATAAACCTCAAAACAAAACTAAAATATATAAATCCTAAGCAAAAAAAGATTCAAGGTGCTTTTCAACCTACTTGTCATCTTGACAAGTGAGAATCGTGCTCAACCGTTTCACAGATAGTAAATCTTCAGGTTTTATGCATGCCAAGTTCTCGAGACTTCAAAACCATCCATAGTTTCAAGCTTGTAGGTTCCTCTACCTTGAACACTCTTGACCTTGTATGGCCCTTCCCAATTTGGGGCAAGCTTCCCTTTCTGTCCTACACCAGAAGCTTCCACCTTCCTTAAGACTAAGTCACCCTGTTTGAAGAACATTTCTTTAACCCTTAGGTTGTAGTAGAATGAAGCCTTTTTCTGATATTCCACTATCTTCGCATGTGCCTCATCTCGCACTTCATCAATTAGATCCAGGGCTAACCTTTGCCCTTCCTCATTTTCCTCAGCATTAAAAGCTTGAATCCCAGGGGAGGAATGTGATACCGCTACAGGAACAACTGCTTCTGCCCCATATGCTAACATGAAGGGAGTTGCTCCAGTCGTGACTCTACAAGTAGTCCTAGAGGCCCATAGTATTGGGAGTATTTCATCCACCCAATTATTCCTCGACTTCTCGATCCTCTTCTTTAGTCCATCCAGAATTATTCGATTCGCCACTTCCGCTTGCCCATTGGCTTGCGGGTGAGCCACAGATGTAAATCATAAATCAATTTCATTCTCCTTACAATACTTCTTGAATTCCTCATTGTTGAATTGTGTTCCATTGTCAGAGACTAGGATGCGGGGAATTCCATACCGGCACATGATATTTTCCCACAGGAATTGTGCAACCTGCTTAGTTGTGATTTTGGCCAAAGGCTTGGCTTCAATCCACTTAGTAAAATAATCAATGGCTACAATCAGGAACTTCCTTTGTGTCGTGGCCATGGGGAAAGGCCCCAGTATATCCATTCCCCACATAGCAAAGGGGATGGGCGAGTTGATGGAGGTCAGCATCTCGGGGGGTTATCTAATGACAGGTGCATACTTCTGACAGCGGTCACACTTTTTCACATATTCTTTGGCATCAACTATCATTTCTGGCCAATAAAAGCCTAAACGGGTTATCTTATGAGCTAGGGCCCTGCCCCCAAGTGTTGCCCACAGATACCTTCATGCACTTCTTCAAAAGTCAAGCGTGCCTCATCGGGCCTGAGACATCTTAGGTAAGGAACTACATAAGATCCTTTATACAAAATCCCATCTATCAAGGAGTATCTTAATGCTCGAACAGCCAACTTCCGTGCTTCAGTAGCATCATTAGGCAACCAACCGGTTTAAATATGAGTCTTAATGGGATCTATCCATGACATCCCCAGACCTATAAGAGCTATAAGCTTAACAGCAATGCTCCGTGTCTTCAGAATGCGGAAGTATACACTTCCTGAACTTTCCTCTATCTCGGATGAAGCAAACTTTGATAAGGCATCTGCCTTACCATTTTCCTCCCTTGGAATGTGCTTAACATGGCATTCATCAAATTGGGTCATCACAGCCCTTACTAGGCGAACATATTTAGCCATCGTATCATCCCTTGCCTCAAACTCTCTCTTCACCTGGGATATAACCAACTTCGAGTCTCCACAGACCTTCAAGTTCTTCACTTTCAATATCCCTGCTAGGCCAAGGCCAGCTATCAGAGCTTCATATTCTGCCTCATTGTTTGTGGTCGAGAAGTCTAACATCATAGTATACTCAATTAAGAACCTATCAGGGCTTTGTAAAACCAAACCTGCTCCACTTGAATTTGTTTTTGATGCTCCATCAAAATAGAGAACCCAATATTCTTTCTTCTTATCATCCTGTTCCTTATCCCCCTTATCAACTTCTTTGTCTTGAGGTATGGTATCCTCCTGCCCCCGACTTCTTGGTTGGGTATGGTACATTCCACCATGAAGTCAGCCAATGCTTGGGCTTTTATTGCCGTTCGTGGCTTATACTTGATATCGAATTCTCCCAGCTATATTGCCCACTTGATCAACCTCCCACTAGCCTTGGGACTATGAATGATATTTCTCAGTGGTTGATTTGTTAGCACCTCAATCTTATGAGCCTGGAAGTAAGGACGCAACTTTCTCGAAGCCATTACCAAGGCTAAAGCAACTTCTCAATAGTTGAATAATTCAACTCAGCTCCATGCAGAATTTTACTGACATAGTACACGGGTTTCTGGATTTTTAGTTCCTCCTTAACCAATACAGCGCTCAAGGCACTCTCTGAAACGGCCAAGTATAAGTATAAAACTTCATTCGAAGCTGGCTTGGCCAGCAACGGGGCCTGAGCCATATATTTCTTTAACTCCTCGAATGCGTTCTAGCTTTCTTCACTCCATACAAAATCCTTAAATTCTTTAAAGACTTAAAGAATGACAAACACTTGTCTCCAGACTTTGAGATAAATCATCCCAATACAGCAACCCTTTCGGTGAGCTTTTTCTTTGATAGTTTTTGGGGGCTCCATGTCCAGGATTGCCCTTATTTTATTGGGATTGGCCTCGATTCCTCTCTCGGAGACCATCAATCCCAAAAACTTTCCAGATCCTACTCCGAAAGCACACTTTGTAGGATTTAACATCATCTTGTGGTACCTCAAAAGCTTCCCTCAAATGGGTTATATGGTCAGTCTTCACTAGACTTTTGACTAACATGTCATCAACATAAACATCCATGGTCTTGCCAATAAGATCCTTAAAAATTTTAATTACCAACCTTTGATAGGTGGCTTCTATATTCTTGAGACCAAATTCCATAACAAGATAACAATAAACACCAAAGTCAGTGATGAATGATACCTTTGGGATATCATCCTTGTGCATCTTGATCTGATTGTATCCAATAAATCCATCCATGAAGCTCAGCATCTCATGTCCAGCAATGGCATCTATCAAAGTATCTATCCTTGGCAACGGGAAACAGTCCTTAGGGCATGCGTCATTCAGATCAGTGAAGTTCACACACATCCTCTATTTTCCATTGGCCTTCTTCACCATTACAGGGTTTGCTAACCATTCCAAAAATTGTATCTCCTCAATGAAACCAGCCTCTAAGAGCTTCTCTACTTCCTGTTTTATAGCTTCTTGCCTCTTTGGGGCAAAACTTTTTTTCTTTTGCTTCACCATCTTCCGACTCGGATCCACATTCAGCTTGTGAGTAATTAGTTTCAGGTCTATGCCTGGCATATCAGCTGCCGACCATGCAAACACATCACTATTTTCTTGCAAAAAATTCACTAACTTCCCTCTAAGGGGCTCCTCTAGTGTGGCTCCAACAAAAGTAACTTTCTCAGGATCCTCATGAGCTAAAGGATTTGAAACCAAGTCTTCAGCTGGCTTCCCTCTTTTCTCATCATTCTCTCAAATGTCCAGATCTTCAATAGGCAGAACTTCCCCCCCCCCCCCCGACTCCATCTGCCCTCAGAGAGGCTACATAACAACTTCTAGACATTTTTTGATCTCCTCTTTCTTCTCCAATCCCATTCTGGGGGGGGAAACTTCATAACTGAATGATAGGAAGAAGGGACCGCCTTGAAGGCATGTATCCCTGTTCCCCCATGATAGCATTGTATGTTGAACTAGCCTTCACCACCACAAAGTCCAACATCTGTGTTGCTTTCCTTGGCTCCTGACCTATGGTTATTGGCAACTTGATTATCCCTTCCATGGGGCACTCCACTCGCGTAAATCCATATATCGGCATGTCAGTTAAGGTCAATTGGGAGTCATTATACCCAACCTTAAAAAGGTGTCATGGAGAAAGATATCCACTGAAGCACCATTATCCACAAGGACCCTCTTAACCGGGCTATTTCCTAATATAGGTATTATGACCAAAGGGTCGTCATGAGGAAATTTTACACCCTCTAGGTCAGAATCATCAAAATCCATTATTACTCCTTTCCTAGCCCTCTTCGGGGCTTCTCCAACAATATGCATAACCTCCCTGGCATAAGCTTTACTGTAGTTCTTGGATAATCCAGCAGCAGTCGGTCCTCCAAAAATCGTGTTTATCACAGGTCCGTGGGGTCATGGTCCTCCAAAGATTGTATTTATCACCGGTCCCCTAGGTTGGGGATTCCACCACTGATCGTCTTGATCCCTCCTACGATCTTTGAAGTTCTTTCTTCCATTGTTATTCCTATCTCTTCCTTCCCCAGTGTATTTGTTCAATCTTCCTTTCTGAATGAGGAACTCTATTTCATCTTTCAGTTGCCTACACTCATCGGTGTCATGACCAACTTCTTTGTGAAATCTACAATATTTGCTCTTGTCTAGCTTGGCTGGATCTGCCCTCAAGGGTTTAGGCCAACGAATATCTTGGTCTTTCTCGATTTCCATCAAGATCTGGCTTCTAGGAGCGTTCAACTTAGCGTATTCAGCGAATTTTTGTCCAGGTCCTCCCTTCTTAGGGGTTGAATCAGGGTTTTGCTCAGTTCTAGGATACTTGTCCTTAGCGATATACTCCAGATCAGTTTTTCGCTTCTTCCCACCAGCGGGCTCGTTGCTCACTACAGTCTTCCTCATTCTCTCTTCCACCTTGATGTAATTCTTGGCCCTATCTTGGAGTTGTAACATGCTCTCAGGGGGGTGCTTGGCCAAGGACATCTTGAAGAACTCATCCCTAGTTCCCTATTGTAGTGTTATCATGGCTACCTTGTCATCAAGGTCCGGGACTTTTAAAGCTTCCTTCGTGAAACGATTCAGGTAGTCTTTCGAGGATTCCTTTGCTCCCTGCACAATGCTCATGAGGGATGCTGAACTTTTCTCATGCACTCTCTCACTGATGAACTGCTTAATAAAAGCTTGACTTAATTCTATGAAGGACTCGATAGTGTTCGGGGGTAGACGACTATACCATCTTTGAGCCATACCCGATAGGGTTTGAGCAAAGGCCCGGCACTTAATAGCGTCATTCACGGGCTACAATAACAGTGCATTAGAGAATGTCCTAACATGGTTAGCGGGATCTCCCGTGCCATCATAAGCTTTGATAGTGGGCATCTTGAACTTCCTTGAGATGTGGGCATTCATTATCTCTTCAGTGAATGGTGGAGTTGGATTATCAGGATCTCCAAGGGGAAGAAGATTGCTTGGATCAGCTCTTGGGACTACAACCCTTCTTCGTGTTGGACCATCCAGGTCTATGATTGGGAGAGGATTTCTCCCCCTAGGTGGTAATGGGGGCCTGGGAACCTGGTGCGCCTCCAAGTCACGCTTCAGCCTTTGAATCTCAGCCTCATGGGCCTTGATTCTCTGCTTCACTGCTTGGAGATTCACCCCTCGGGTGCTCCTAGGGCGTTGGCTACCATCAGCCATCGGCTCTTTTCCAGCACGTCTCCTTCTTGGGGCCACTTCGTCATCCGAAGATTCAGAATCTCTCTCAGTATAAGGACCATAAAATCCCTGGTCCTCGGGGATAAGAGCCAAACCTTGTATGTAAGGGGGTGTTTGCCCCCGCGCTTCACTCCGTTCAGCATGTCCACTTCCTCCAATCTCGGGGTAAAGGGGCATCCCATAAGGGGGGTTAGTGGTTACAACAATTGAATATTCATACCCAATGGGTCAAGAATTCACAGGTGCATGTAGTTGTTGAAGTTGGGGATTCGTACCTTGAGGAGCCGTGGGAATCGTCCCTTGAGGTTGAGGTTCACTTGCCCCTACCTGGGCTCCTCCTTGGGTGACGACATAGATTGAATGCGGAGGCACCTCCACGGTTGACGAAATCGTTTGGGTTGTCCCCGCAGGTGTCCCTCCTTCAAGTACGCTGCTTGTTCTGCATGTTCTCGCCATGGTTGTTATTGTGCTTTCCCACAGACGGCACCAAATGTTATGGATCAAAAACTAAGGTATAATAATTGCTGTATTTATTACTAAGAAATGTGAGCTTCGAGGCTCGATTTGACTGCTCTTGTGTTTCGTGACTCGATATGCCTTAACAAGATGCCTACATACCTTGCTGATTGCCAAGGAACAAGTCAAAAATGTACTTCTAATTTGTGGGGTGAGGCCCCTTATATAGATGTTGGGAGTCC
This sequence comes from Apium graveolens, assembly GCF_009905375.1. Taxonomy (NCBI): domain Eukaryota; kingdom Viridiplantae; phylum Streptophyta; class Magnoliopsida; order Apiales; family Apiaceae; genus Apium; species Apium graveolens. The sequence continues at coordinate 273,380,158 of NC_133651.1, forward strand.
TTGAATTGGACTTGGGTTGGGAGACTTGGTGGGCAAGTCTCAGAATTAGAATAGACTTTGGAGTCCTAAGAGGTAGGAAGCTGATTCCTTATCCCACTAGGTTCCTTGGAGTCCAATCTACAAGGATTTATTTCTCCACTAGGACTCATCTTATCAGCTGACTTATCCCTTATTAATTAATTATGAAATTAATTAATATTCAGGGTTTTGGGATGTAACACCCCCAAATTCAAGGTCGGGAGTTCGGGTTGTTACGATCACTTAATATTGTCTAATAAATAATTAATCCTCTTGTCACATCATTACTCGACCTTTTTAACCAAACTCACACATACACAGGTTATATGCTCAGAAACATTACTAAATTAACATTAAAGTATTTAAGTTATTACAGACCAAAGGAAATTATCTCAAAAGGGCGAACGCCGAGAACAGCTCTACATGAGACTGGCTCGGGTCACAAATAGTCTTGGTTTAAGTACTCAAAAGGAAACTTTCTCTACTCGTCTACCTGAGGTGGCTGGCGGACAAACAGTCTACGGTACTCACGTGCGTCCCCTACCCGCTTGCGGGCAGTCGTCATGGTTCGGGCCATGCTGGTAATCTGTTGTGATATGATATTTATAAAAGCAAGAGTGAGCACTAATGCTCAGCAAGATATAGATATCCATTATTTAAATATGATCATTTAGGGAAAAACAACCATTAAGCATTGTATATCCAAGGTTTCTAAAAGTTTATATGCTTATAACTATTATGAAAAACTCAACTTTAAATGTATCAATTTAATCAGCTTATACTTGTATTCATTTTATCTCAAAATCTCAGTATGATGCTTGAACCAAGATTCTCATATGGATGTGATATATGTACATCAACATCCTTATATAAAACTCAGCCTTATCGGCCTTCTGCTGTAGGTTTCACAACAATTTATCCAAAGTGGAGGAAAGGGACTATACTGGAATAAACCACGTACCGGTGATCATACGAGTACGAAATTTTCTCTACTAACAGAAGGAATACAAACCTAGCCGCCTTTGGGCTTATCAAGACATTACACGATGGTTGCCCATTTTCGTGCAAGTCCGAAAGTCAATGGTCACAGAGACCGTATAACTGTATACTGCGCCACTCCACGCTTGGTCACTACCCGATACCTCTCCGTGCCGGGTAAGCCACATTCCAGTCCCAAAACAAATATATTATTTACATAAAATCCTTTTTCGAAGGAATAGATCATTCTGAGTTGACCTTTAAATAAGATAATTTATTTGTCACTTTTATTACAATTGATCCTTGGGAGTTGTCGGAGTTTTGAATTTAAAATTATTTTCAAACCCTTAACCGTAGTAGAGTTTTACATATATTATTCACTTGTTTTTCATTGAGCGAGGAAGCAAAACTCTTATGCTTCTAGACTAAGTTCCCTAAGGTTTTGATAAGTTTCAGATGATTGATCTCTTCCGAGAATTTTGAATAATTGAGAAAGTATCCTTGGGAACTATGTCTATTTTTAAATGATTTTTAGAAGTACGAAATATTAAATATTTACGGTCTCATAATATTTTTAAGAAGGGTTCAATGAATTGATAAAACCTTAAGTACAAAATGTTTCTCAATAAGGTTCAATGAATTGATAAAATCTTAATTAGATACTTAATACAGGATTTGACGTCTCATAATTACCTTTGAATGATTACATACGTTTTAGATAGAGTGAATTGATTTAAAAACTTTTCAATATCTCTTTAAGTATTTTCCGGATATTTTAGTAACTCTTTAGGTATTACCTATAAATAAATAATCAAATAGGATATCCCTTCATGAATATTCGATTATCTCGTATAGTTATAAATAAAATCTCAATCGTTCGCTTAATATGTATGCTACACGAAAGTACTTTGTTTATTGAAATCGAAATCTTCCGTGTCCGGCTCGTTTCAGGATTAAATCGATTTAAAAATATCTCTGACTCCCACTATCTTGTATTATATTAAAATTACATTTCAATTTCTCATACTCGTATAAAATGAAATTTATTTCCGTAATCAATCGCGTAATTGAAATGTATTGATATCACAGACAAGCATATATTTTCAAACTATAAATCATGGCATCAATATCACAACAGTATATATAGCATGGATAACTTGTGATAGGGTTTCGTAAACTTGCCTCGAGTGCTAGGAGTGGTATGGTCTCGGGGCTTTTGTTAACGATCTAAAATCAATAACCAACGATCTTAGTTAGTGCGTGATTATCGATTCGCTTTACTAAAACATTTTTATAAAATCGAATAATTTATATTTTCTTTAAATTCTTTTTGGACAGTCTTCCTTGCTGCATTATTTACTTATCATGATTTTTCCAAGATTCTGAAAATATTTTTAGCCTTACAAAATCATCATGCAAGTGGCCTATGTGAAATTGGCTTTTCGTATGAATGCTCTACACTAAAACGGTCATAACTTCTAAACCGTAAATCCCCTCGCGACGATCCACACATGTACAGGAACTAAAAATCAAGATCTACCCAGTCATGGCCAGTGACTCACAAGTTTCAAACATTTACATGGCCGAATACACTGTAGAAGGCTGACCAAGTGCAATAGGCTCCACATTCCATTTCTACTACTTCTTCTTGACACAATCACTACTTATGACCAACACAACACTTCTTACTTCTCAAGATCCTCCCACATACACCTTATATACTTTATCTATCATCACATACAAGCATCACAACTTAAAAACTCAAGTACTTAGCAAGAATATGAGCAAAACAACCTTACACATCCACAAACTTTTGGATCTTGACACTACATTACAAATAACTTTTAAACTCACCCTTAAAACTTTAAAGAGTTGGAAGTTATACCTTCATGAGCACTAGGAGGGTGTATTTTTATATAAAAAAAATAAAAAAAATTGCCCTTCTATTTTTATTCCATAGATGATTAGGGCTTGGTTTGCTTGAAAAACACTTAGAAGGGCTAGATCCTTAAGAAACAAAACCAAGAAACCAAGTTAGTCAAAACAGTCCATAAAGTTCTTGAACTTCAAGAATTTGTTTCTCACAAACCATTAAGAATTTGGCCATTAAATCATAGACATACCTTTACTAGGATGTAAGGAAGCTTTGTGAATTTTTGTAGAATTTTTAATAGAGGGAAGGTTAGAGAAGTGATGTGAGGAAGAGGGCTCTCCCTCCTTTTCTGCATAAATAGCCGAGAGCAAAAGGGGGAATGGGGGGGGTTTTGGTTTGATTTTTGTTGAAGTGTGAGAGTGTGTAAGATGGTTTGATAGTGTGTATATATGGGCATAATAATCAGCAAAAGAAATGGCTTAGTTGACAATTTTAGATTAGTAGAAATGGGGAGGTATGGTCTTGTACCTTCTTGTCTCCCAATTACTATTCACTAACTATTCACTTACTATTCACTTACTATTCCACTAACTATTCTAGTTAGCTTCTAATTCCCTAGTTACATCTCCTAACCACTAGTTAGCTTGGTTTTGCATGGCCAACTTACATGGAATTAATTTCTCATTCGGTTATTTATCGTACACGCGATTGTCGTTCCATTCCGATAGTTTAATCGTATAACATTTCGTTTTGTAGTGAATTCTTTTATCACTTATAATTCTTTAAATAATTCTATTCCTTTCTCTTGATCATAGAAACACCTTAATATAATGTTTATTCTACGTAGTATTCCCGGTTCTACGCCATTCTTTACGAATACGAAAACGCGTAGTATAATCGTGAATCTTCGAATTCCGACGGCTTTTACATTCACTTATTTTCCTCGATAAACAAGAATATGATCTCGTATTTCCAAAATTCCACTACTCATATTTGTGACGAATTCCATACGTACTACATAATTAGTTCCAGTTACTATTCACTGAAGTTTTAAAATATTACATAAATTAGGGTTCTTACAGTCTCTTCCCCTTAAAAGGATTCCGTCCCGGAATCAATCCACAAATAGATGGGGGTACTTTTCTTGCATGTGACTCTATAATTCCCAAGTCAACTCCTCGACGTTGTGATGCCTCCATAAGACTCTGACTAGATTGACACTCTTGTTCCGGAGTACTTGCTCTTTTCGGTCAATGATTTTGACTGGCTGCTCAACATAGGACAGATCTGGTTGAAGGTCTACTTGCTCATGCTCCACTATATGTTTGCCATCCGCATTATACTTCCTTAACATTGATACATGAAAAACATTATGAACCTGCTGAATATTTGGAGGTAAAGCTAACTCGTATGCCACGGGTCCTATCTGTCTTAGAATCTCGAAGGGTCCAATATAACGGGGGCTCAGCTTCCTTTTCTTCCCAAATCTCATCAATCCTTTCCATGGTGACACTTTCAGAAATACCTGGTCACCCACTTCATACTCTCTGTCCTTCCGTGCCAGATCGGCGTATTGACGCTGTCGGTCTTGGGCTGCTGCTATGCGTCCTCTGACTAATTGAACTATGTCCCTTGTCCTTTGCACCAAGTCGGGACCTAGTAACTTTCTCTCACCAACTTCATCCCAATACAAGGGCGAATGGCACCTTCAACCATACAACGCCTCGTATGGGGGCATTCCGATACTCGCATGATAACTGTTGTTGTAGGAAAACTCTATCAAAGACAGGTGTTCATCCCAAGAACCCTTAAAATCAATTACACACATTCTCAACATGTCCTCCAATATCTGAATGGTTCGCTCACTTTGTCCATCTGTTTGCGGATGATAAGCGGTGCTCATGTTTAGTTTGGTTCCTAGGCATTCCTGAAAGCTCCTCCAAAATCTGGAGTTGAATCGGGGATCTCGGTCAGATACGATAGCTACTGGCACTCCATATCTTGCCACAATTTCCTTAATGTATAGCTCCGCTAATCTATCCACTGTGTAGGTTTCCTTGATTGGAAGAAAGTGCGCTGACTTGGTTAGTCGGTCTACAATTACCCATATTGCATCATGGTTAGTCTTAGTTCGGGGTAATCCTACCATAAAATCCATAGCTATCTGCTCCCATTTCCACATCGGAATTTCTAAGGGTTGCAAGAGTCCGCTTGGTCGTTGGTGTTCTACCTTTACTCTCTGACAGGTCATACACTTACTGACCCACTCCGCTACATCCTTCTTCATGTTAGGCCACCAGTAGTACTCCTTCAAATCTTGGTACATTTTGGTGCTTCCTGGATGGACCGTATATCTAGAGCTGTGTCCTTCACGTAAAATTTCATCCTTTAATTCTTGGACATTAGGGACCCATATCCTGTAGGCATGCCTCCTAATTTCCTTCTCGTATGGGTCACACTTGACCTCCTCTCCGCTTACCAGTTCATTGTTCTCTCTCAACACTATTTCTTGGCATCGCCTAATCTTTTCCAGTAGCTCCGGTTGCATGACCATCTCATACAAGCCTTCGGTCCCTGGCTCAGTGACCTTGACCTCAATCTCTAACTTTTCAAATTCTCTGATCAAATCCTCTGACGTGGTGATCCTTTTCAATCTTTCTTTACGACTAAGGGCATCGGCCACCACATTGGCCTTTCCTGGGTGATAAAGAATTTCGCAGTCATATCAATTCTAACCACCTTCTCTGCCTCATGTTTAGCTCCTTCTGGGTGAAGATATATTTAAGACTCTTGTGGTCATTATAAATCTCACACTTTTCTCCGTTTAGGTAATATCTCCACATCTTAAGGGCAAACACTATGGCGGCTAATTCTAAGTCATGGGTGGGGTACCTCACTTCATATTCCTTTAATTGCCTGGATGCATAGGCAATCACCTTACCGTCCTGCATCAGCACACATCCCAAACCCTTATGGGACGCATCACTATAAATCACAAAGTTCCCTTTATCGTCTGGTAGGGCCAGCACTGGAGCCGATACCAACCTTTTCTTCAATTCTTGGAAACTCTCCTCACATTTCTCTGTCCAAACAAACTTTTCTGTTTTCCGAGTAAGTCTAGTCAACGGGCCTGCTATCTTGGCGAAATCCTTTACAAACCTTCGATAATACCCGGCCAGTCCAATAAAGCTTCTTACCTCGGTGGGCGTGGTTGGTTGTTCCCAATTAGCGACAGCTTCTATCTTTGCAGGGTCTATTAGAATTCCTTCCTTACTGATCACATGACTCAAAAACTGAACTTCTTTCAACCAAAATTCACACTTTGAGAATTTGGCATACAATTTTTCTTTCCGTAAGATTTCCAATACTATCCTGAGGTGTTCTGCATGTTCCTCCTCCGACCTAGAGTAAATTAGAATATCATCGATGAAGACTATCACGCATTTGTCCAGATACTTCTTAAAGACTCTGTTCATCAGATCCATAAAAGTCGCGGGCGTGTTAGTCAAACCAAATGACATAACTAGGAACTCATAATGTCCGTACCTAGTGTGAAATACAGTCTTAGGTATATCCTCCGGTTTGATCTTAAGTTGATGATAACCTGTCCTAAGGTCAATCTTGGAAAAACACGTTGCATCCTTTAGTTGGTCAAAGAGGTCATCTATTCTTGGCAATGGGTACTTGTTCTTAATGGTCAGCTTGTTCAGCTCTCGATAATCGATGCACAATCTCATACTGCCGTCCTTCTTCTTCACATATAATATGGGTGCACCCCACGGGGATACGCTCGGTCTAATCATTCCTTTATCCAATAGATCTTGCAGTTGATCAGCCAACTCTTTCATTTCGACGGGAGCCAAACGATACGGGGCCTTTGATACTGGTGTCGTGCCGGGAGCTAAATCAATGGCAAATTATATCTCCCGATCCGGGGGTAGTCCGGGAAGATCCTTGGGAAATACATCCTCAAACTCATTAACTACAAGTATGGTGTGGATCTCAGGGGTTTCTCATTTGGTATCCACTACGTGAGCCAAGTAGGCCTCACATCCTTGCCTTAAAAGTCTCTTGGTCTGCACCATAGTTAGAAATTTCTTGGTTTGCCGTTGCCCCTTAATTATTATACTTCTACCATTAGGTGTTTTCAATTTTACTTTCTTCCCCTCGCAATCAATATGGGAATGGTTTCTAGATAGCCAATCCATTCCTAATATCACCTCAAACTCCCCCAATCGAAAGGGAATTAAATCTACTGGGTATCTCACTCCACCTAATTCTAGGTTGCAGTTAGCATAAACTTGATTTACAGGGATAATCTCTTGATTAGCTATTTCCACTTGCAAAGATTCTTTCAAAGGTTCTACTTGTAAGTTCAAGTTTTCAGCAAATTCCTTAGATACGAAAGACTTAGTAGCTCCAGAATCAAATAGCACATTGGCGGGATTGGAGTTTAGGAGGAGTGTACCTGCTATAACATTTGTGTTCCTTACGGCATCTTTCACAGTCATATTAAAGGTCCTGGCAGTCGACACTCTGTTAGATGTAGCTACACTACCCCTCGAGCTAGTTGGGGCTACCGCAGGGCAGTCCTTCTTCACGTGTCCTGTCTTTCCGCACTGAAAACACTTAGCCGCTTCCTGGTTACAAGCTGTGGCATAGTGCCCCACCTTACCATATTTAAAGCATGTCACCGGTTTCTGCATACATTGCCCAAAATGCCTCTTACCACAGCCCTTGCATTCTGGCAGAGGAGGTCATGGTTGGCTATGATAAGACATTCTCGTCTGGTTCCCGCTCCGGGCCACACTCACACTCCCTGATCCCTCGAATCCTGTACTGAGGTTGAGTTGGGAGGCCGTCCCTCTGACAAACTTACTAGGGAAGCTCTCCCCTCCCACACTCCTGTTCGACCATCAAACTTTCGTTTCTTAGTTTGGTTCATTTTCTGGCTCATTTCACTCCCTGTTTCATCTATTGTGGCCTTCTATACTAGGGTGGCATAGTCAGTTATCTCCAGAATTGCCAGCTTGTTCAGAATCCACTGCTTCAATCCCTGTTGAAATCTCTCAGCCTTTTGCTCTTCGGTGCCCACCAGCTGTGGCACAAACCTTGACAATTCTGTGAACTTAGCTTCATATTCCACTACACTTATATTTTCTTGTTTCAGCTTTAGGAACTTTCGCTGTATCTGAATCTCCATAAACTTCGAGACATACTTCTTTAAAAACAACTCAGTGAATTTTTCCCAAGTAACAATCCCTTGGGGCTCCATATTTTTCTTGGCTTCCCACCAATAGTTAGCCTCACCCTTTAAGAGATAAGTGGCGAAATTAGTCTTGTGGTCTTCCTCAGTGCCAATTCGCTCAAAGGTCTTTTCTACCTCTTTCAGCCAAGCCCTGGCCTGAACTGGGTCAGCAACACCGTGAAACTCTGGGGGCTTGACCGACTTAAAAGATTTAAATGCATTAGGCATGGCCTGCTGGGGTTGCTGGGGTGGTCATTGCGGTTGCAGATTTTACCTCAGAAATTCTACAAACTGCTCCATAGGGTTCACTGGCAACTCCATCCCTGAGTATCTTCAGCCTCTGACTCTTCATAGTCCTCATCATCATACTCATTTCGTTCTTCGTTAATTCTTAATGGTGGGGTCTGTGCTCGGTGCCCTTGTTCATTATTACTGCCCTGGCCGCCAGATGCAGCCGGGCGAGTTCTTGTTACTATTCTCCTTGGCGGCATTTTCCTGTTACATAAACTTATTTAGGTTGTTTTCATTTGCCAATCCTCATGCTTCCTGATTTGTTATGATAGTATATCATTATGCAGGTATCAAAGAAGATTAAACCACAATCTAGAATTCGCAACTAATCAACATGATAATTATACATAATTTGGCCATATGCCAGGTCTGGGTACAACATACTGAATGATAAAAGTACAATCTACCTTAATACAATAATCCTCAGCTGGTGGCACTTTCAAAGATAACAACCAAAACAACTATCACAAAACAACTAAATACCACCGCTGAGGAACAACAACCAACTACTAACAGTGTCCACTAGCCACGAGCAACATCACAAATCCGCCTCATAGCGTGGACCACAACCCTGATAACCTCGCGCCTACTCACTAAGTCACGATGTGGGGATAAGCGGTGAATCCTATCGAGGGTCCGCTGCTCAATGCGGCGAATGGTCATGCGTAAGCGTCGGGCGCTGGGGTATCCTCGCCTGCCTCGGGCCTCTATCCTCATGTGTCGCTCAATGGAAAGCTGGTCCCTCAGCTCGGCAATACGGGCCTCGACCGCTGTCAGATCAGTAGCATAGTGACCTACCACCCAGTCGTGAACTGCTAGGGATATGACTGGTAGGGGTGGTGGAAGTGGGGAATTTGGTCGCTGCCACACCGTCAAGAATAGGGTCCATGCCATCGTCGGTCTCAGTCCGTGCGGGACTAACTGGTACAGGGGACGGGGTGGGTTTCGTCACTGGGGTGGCTGCCCCTAACTCCGCCTTTAACTCCTCAGTCTAGTGCAGTGACTCTGGCCTGCAGAGCTATCATCCTATCCATCAAATCTGCTACTCCCGTCTCGTTCTTGAGCTCAGCGACTCGAGCCTGGGCTGCTGAGATCCGATCTAACAAATGCTCTATCGACCTCTGATGCATATCTACCCTCATCATCTCTGGAGATGGAACCTCCGTGCTGCCGTATGGAATATCCTCAGGAGGGGCTATCTCAGTGTCTGGCTCAGTGGGGTCCTCCTCTGGGTCCTCCTCAGGGTCAGTCTCCGGGTCGAATAGTTTTGGTTCAAGTACTCAAAAGGAAACTATCTCTACTCGTCTATCTGAGGTGGCTGGCGGACGAACAGTCTACGGTACTCACGTGCGTCCCCTACCCGCTTGCGGGCAGTCGTCCTGGTTCGGGCCATGCTGGTAATCTGTTGTGATATGATATTTATAAAAGCAAGAGTGAGCACTAATGCTCAGCAAGATATAGATATCCATTATTTAAATATGATCATTTAGGGAAAAACAACCATTAAGCATTGTATATCCAAGGTTTCTAAAAGTTTATATGTTTATCACTTTTATGAAAAACTCTACTTTAAATGTATCAGTTTAATCAGCTTATACTTGTATTCATTTTATCTCAAAATCTCAGTATGATGCTTGAACCAAGATTCTCATATGGATGTGATATATGTACATCAACATCCTTATATTAAACTCAGCCTTATCGACCTTCTGCTGTAGGTTTCACAACAATTTATCCAAAGTGGAGGAAAGGGACAATACTGGAATAAACCACGTACCGGTGATCAGCCGAGTACAAAATTTTCTCTACTAGTAGAAGGAATACAAACCTAGCCGCCTTTGGGCTTATCAAGACATTACACGATGGTTACCCATTTCCGTGCAAGTCCGAAAGTCAATGGTCACAGAGACCGTATAACTGTATACTTCGCCACTCTGCGCTTGGTCACTACCCGATACCTCTCCGTGCCGGGTAGGCCACATTCCAGTCCCAAAACAATTATATTACTTACATAAAATTCTTTATCGGAGGAATAGATCGTTCTGAGTTGACCTTTAAATAAGATAATTTATTCGTCACTTTATTACAATTGATCCTTGGGAGTTGTCGGAGTTTTGAATTTAAAATTATTTTTAAACCCTTAACCGTAGTAGAGTTTTACATATATTATTCACTTGTTTTTCATTGAGCGAGGAAGCAAAACTCTTATGCTTCTAGACTAAGTTCCCTAAGGTTTTGATAAGTTTCAGATGATTGATCTCTTCCGAGAATCTTGAATAATTGAAAAAGTATCCTTGGGAACTATGTCTATTTTTAAATGATTTTTAGAAGTACGGAATATTAAATATTTACGGTTTCATAATATTTTTAAGAAGGGTTCAATGAATTGATAAAACCTTAAGTACAAAATGTTTCTCAATAAGGTTCAATGAATTGATAAAATCTTAATTAGATACTTAATACAGGATTTGACGTCTCATAATTATCCTTCAAATGATTACATACATTTTAGATAGAGTGAATTGATTTAAAAACTTTTCAATATCTCTTAAAGTATTTTTCGGATATTTTAATAACTCTTTAGGTATTACCTATAAATAAATAATCAAATAGGATATCCCTTGAGTGAATATTCGATTATCTCGTATAGTTATAAATCAAATCTCAATCGTTCGCTTAATATGTATGTTACACGAAAGTACTTTGTTTATTGAAATCAAAATCTTCCGTGTCCGGCTCGTTTCGGGATTAAATCGATTTAAAAATATCTCTGACTCCCACTATCTTGTATTATATTAAAATTACGTTTCAATTTCTCATACTCGTATAAAACGAAATTTGTTTTCGTAATCAATCGCGTAATTGGAATGTATTGATATCACAGACAAGCATATATTTTCAAACTGTAAATCATGGCATCAATATCACAACAGTGTATATAGCATGGATAACTTGTGATAGGGTTTCGTAAACTTGCCTCGAGTGCTAGGAATGGTATGGTCTCGGGGCTTTTGTTGACGATCTAAAATCAATAACCAATAATCTTAGTCAGTATGCGGTTATCGATTCGCTTTACTAAAACATTTTTATAAAATCGAAAAATTAATATTTTCTTAAAATTCTTTTTGGACAGTCTTCCTTGCTGCATTATTTACTTATCATGATTCTTCCAAGATTCTGAAATTATATTTAGCCTTTCAAAATCATCATGCAAGTGGCCTATGTGAAATTGGCTTTTCGTATGAATGCTCTACACTAAAACGGTCATAACTTCTAAACCGTAAATTCCCTCGTGACGATCCACATATGTACAGAAACTAAAAATCAAGATCTACCCATTCATGGCCAGTGACTCACAAGTTTCAAATATTTACATTGCCGAATACACTGCAGGAGGCAGACCAAGTGCAATAGGCTCCACATTCCATTTCTACTACTTGTTCTTGACACAATCACTACTTATGACCAACACAACACTTCTTACTTCTCAAGATCCACCCAAATACTCCTTATATACTTTATCCAGCATCACATACAAGCATCAAAACTCAAAAACTCAAGTACCTAGCAAGAATATGAGCAAAACAACCTTACACATCCACAAACTTTTGGATCTTGACACTACATTACAAATAACTCTTAAACTCACCCTTAAAACTTTAAAGAGTTGGAAATTATACCTTCTTAAGCACTAAGAGGGTTAGTACTTAGATGATTAGGGCTTGGTTTGCTTGAAAAACACTTAGAAGGGCTAGATCCTTAAGAAACAAAACCAAGAAACCAAGTTAGTAAAAAATAGTCCATAAAGTTCTTGAACTTCAAGAATTTGTTTCTCACAAAGGATTAAGAATTTGGACATGAAATCATAGAAATACCTTTACTAGGATGTAAGGAAGCTTTGTGAATTTTTGTAGAATTTTTAATAGAGGGAAGGATGGAGAAGTGAAGTGAGGAAGAGGGCTCTCCCTCCTTTTCTGCATAAACAGCCGAGAGCAAAAGGGGGAATGGGGGGGGTTTGGTTTGATTTTTGTTGAAGTGTGAGAGTGTATAAGATGGTTTGATAGTGTGTATATATGGGCATAATAATTAGCAAAAGAAATGGCTTAGATGACAATTTTAGATGAGTAGAAATGGGGAGGTATGGCCTTGTACCTTCTTGTCTCCCAATTACTATTCACTAACTATTCACTTACTATTCACTTACGATTCCACTAACTATTCTAGTTAGCTTCTAATTCCCTAGTTACATCTCCTAACCACTAGTTAGCTTGGTTTTTCATGGCCAACTTGCATGGAATTAATTTCTCATTCAGTTATTTATCGTACACACGATTGTCGTTCAATTCCGATAGTTTAATCGTATAACATTTTGTTTCGTAGTGAATTCTTTTATCGCTTATAATTCTTTAATCAATTCTATTCCTTTCTCTTGATCATAGAAACACCTTAATATAATGTTTATTCTACGTAGTATTCCCGGTTCTACGCCATTCCTTATGGATACGAAAACGCGTAGTATAATCGTGAATCTTCGAATTCCGACAGCTTTTACATTCACTTATTTTCCTCGATAAACAAGAATATGATCTCGGATTTCCAAAATTCCACTATTCATATTTGTGACGAATTCCATACGTACTACATAATTAGTTCCAGTTACTATTCACTGAAGTTTTAAAATATTACAAAAATTAGGGTTCTTACATGGGCCTTCTTTGTTCCATCAGGCCTGATCTGGTCCATCAGGCCTGATCAATGTGTTTACCTTTTTGGTCTGGATGTCATACATCTTCTTATTGGGATTATTCCAATAAGAATTGGCGTTACCCCCGCATATGGAGCATATTCCAAATGTATTTCACGTATCGATGTTTAACAAGTATAATCCAGACTTTAGGCATGTCATCGAATATGAGACGATAGAACTTCAGGAAGATTTATCATATGTAGAGAATCCAATAGAGATTCTAGAAATGAAAGAGAAAGTGTTGAGAAATAAAGTTATAAATTTGGTGAATTATCTGATGATTGGTATTGATATTTAGATGTATATATGTGATAGAATGTGAATATTTTAATTTTCATATATCCAGAATAAAATATAGATAATTGTGATATTTTTCTGGTAATTTTTGGATTGTTATATGATTTATAAACATTTATAGATTTAATAATTATTTTCTGAATAATTATAAAACTATTTTATAAAACCAAGAATCGTCCAACTTTAGCCGTTTTTACATTTTTACAACCCGAAACTCTTCGGAAAGCTCCTTCCTAACCTAATCTGATTATTCTGAACATTTTCCGAGTTTTGACTTTTTCGATCCGAGGACGGTTTGACCCGTACGAGTCCCGACGCAAAATTTTTGATACGATAATCATTTCGATAGATCAATAACTCGTATTCTCGAGAGACGCGATATTATTACATTATCTTCGTATAAAGTGTTTTATAAGAAGGCCGGTTTTGATAATTATCCAAAACGGGTATCAAATTGGATCATTTTTGCAGTTACTTAACGACTAAGTAACCTATTTTCCGATCTAATATGAGCCAACGAGTACTAATATCCCATAATTATAAATAGCCTTTTTCTTATTTTATTTTATTCGTATAATCATAAACAAACAGTTAAAACCGATAATTTACAGAGAAAAATCTGAAAACCCGTCGCGTTCTTGAGAATCGAACCTAAAAATGAAGGCGTTACTGAATTCGGAATCATGCGTGCCATAAACCAAATCGAAGCTCTCGAAAAGTTCTTTGAGAATCAATTATGAGTTTTAGTGTAGAAATCAAGGTTATTTTCCTATTTATTTATTTTAATTCGAATTAATTAATGATTAATATATGAAATTTTGATTTTTGATGTTGTTGATATGATTTGATTATTGTATCTTGTAGATAATTTTGTCCTGGTCACTTTGGTATATTGTATGATGAATTTGGAGTTCAATAACATGTAGAAAAGTGAGTTTAATTCTAGAATTATTGAAATTAGGGTTTATATACTTTGAATGTTCTTAATTGAAATTTAGATGTTTCTTTGTTAAGGGTTATTAGCTGAAATTGATTACACCAGTGTGTAGATCGTTGAAAAATGAATCGAATGGTGTATATATGATGATCAAATGATAACGGGAAGGGCTTGATCGAAAATGGGTTGAAACGGCGGCGAAATATTCAGACGGATTTTATGTTCGATTCGTTGGTTGTTTAAATGATTTGATTCTGCAGATAGGTTCCTGGAAGCAAGAGGATGATTCCTGATAAATTGAGTCGTTAATGGGCGGTTTTTACAGTGGCAAGAAAAGCTCCAGTCGCCATTAATGGCGACTAGCCGGCGGGCAATCGTCGGGGACGACGACAGGGGTGGCAAACTTCAGTTTGGCCCCTGAAGTTGTCCTTGATTTGCAAATATATTATTCCAGTTTTAAACTCTTACAAAAATAATATTTATGTTTTAAATTTTTATAAAAACAGGATTATGTTTTAATTATTTTCAAAAATAGTATTTCCTTTTATAATTATTTTCAGAAAATTGTTTTTAATTATTTTTAAATTCCAAAAATCAATATTTATTATTCTGAAAATCATTTTTAATTCGAAAATAAATCTAAATTATTTAATTAATTAAATTTATTTGATAATTAATTATTTAATTAGTCAATTAATTTAAATATTAACTGATTAATTGATCTAATTAGTTATTCATTAATTTTAATTGATTATTTAATTAGATTTAATCATTTCTTTTGATTTATAAATTTTGAAAAATAGTTTCGAGTTTTAAAATATTATCTTAAATTATTTTGAAGGCTCAATAATTATTATTAAATGATTTTAAAAGTCGGATTCGGGTGTACGAACCTTGTTATTTAAATATAAAATGATTCGGAGACCTTTTTTAATTCTGAAAAATGTTCAAAAATTCGTATTATATACATGGAAAATCATTTTAAACCCTAATCTTCTTTGGAAAATTATTTTGATCAAATATCTTACGTGCTATGTGCTATACGTGATCTGATTGATGTATAATATACATGTATGTGCATTATTTGACGGTTTTATTCATAACTTTCAATCCGTAAGTCGGATTTGGGTGAAACGAGGGGTAGATAGAAGCCTATAACGAATATAATGAGATGAGAGTAAGTATTGATAAATACATGTGATATCTAACAGAAGAAGCGAGACGTAAAAAGGGGAATCAAGTGGTTAGTGAGTGGGATTCAATAGACGAGTACAAGTAAAGTGAAAGCGGATAGAGATAAGGCAAGTATTTTCGAAACTCTCTTCATATATGTTGCAAGTATTCTTGTTCATTCTTGTTATACTGCAATTATTTCTTGAACCATCTTGATATGTATTAAGATAGTTCTATGTTATATTGCAAGTACTTTGAAGTACTTAATCCTAAACCCCGATTCGTGTTATTGATCTTGAGCCGTAAGTCTTATTCTTTGTAAACCATTAATTGTTGAATTCTCATATACGAACCACACAAATATGATACTACTCCATAAATACATATATACCACATACTGATCCCTGATATCGAATTTCTTAACATACGAACCTTCATACCTTGTATAACAGAAGACCAATTCTTGTAACCATTAAACCTTTGGTCTTCTACTTTCTGATTATTTCCTTGAATGAAAGCCAATCTTCATGTTTACCTTGTTATACCTTCAGAGTATCAAGAGTCACCCTATGCTCCAAGATAAATGTTGTTTATGATTCAGGTTATTGATTTAAATTATTTAGCATGTTGATATTATAGAATTGGATTGTTTTTAAATATGGACCAGATTCGTGGTCGGACTAGATTCGTGGTCATAATAGGCCAATGTGTGCCTTGGATCCAGTATAAGGAGTAGAGCTGTGAGCTTTGCTCGGGGTTAGTGCCTGACTGATCAGCATCCTAACCTTCGTTTTTAAAAATGAAACTTAATATCCAATTCTAATCATTGCTTATGAGGAAACTTAATTCCTTATATCATTTCCATTGATCATTGTTTAATCTCAGTATTATCACTATGACTTGCTGAGCTAGTTAGCTCACTCTTATAAATCTGTTTATGTTCTTTTTCGGTTAAAAAGGAAATTGGTGGTAGCGAGGATCCCCAGACAAGTCTACGAGCTAGGTTTCTAGGTTGAGATGGAATAAGCTAGCAGAGGATGTTTGTCTTAGTTGTGTTAAAAGTTTGTAAGACTATTTTACTTTCAGTTATAAGATAAATAAACTGGGATTTGATACGTTTGTAATATAAATAAGATTGTGACTTGGGGTCATACTTTATATTGTTGCGATCCATGGATTATGGTAAGTAGGGTCATTGCGTATAGATATTATTATCAGAAACAGGTTTATATATGATGTGTGTGTGTTGTGGGCCCCAAACTTCTAACCCGGGTTTGGAGGGCGCCACACTAAATCTTAATGACTTTATGTTAGGAAAGATTTAGGACTTTCCCCTACCCTATGCCTGACATGAGGTCAAGTGCAGTAACTAATACAATTATGGCTCATGTGCCTGTGGAAGTACAAACACGGGAACAACAACAGGGGCCTTCCACAATTGAGACCCTTTTTTCTTTACCACTAGAATCTAGGAAACCAACCACTTCATCCTCTCAACAGGGTGGAGTGAGTAAAAAGAAGAGAAAGCAAGCACCCTTAACTGTTATAGATGAGAGTGGTGAGGATAAAATTCTAATAGAGTTTAACCTGGTCAAGAAACCAAAGAAGACTAAAAAAGTTGAGTTGACCACTCAATTAGCTACCTCTACATCTTTCCAATAGGATGCAGTTATAATAAAGGGAATTACACAGACTCAAGAAGCATCCTCTCAACATGGTGTTTATATTGAACAAAGCACTCTCCGTAGTGCACTTTGTAAAGAGTCTGCACCATAACTTGAGCGCACTCAAGTTTTAGAAAGAAGAAATAAGGATGACACACACATTGAGAGCACATCATTCGAAGCTCCCTCATCTTTTCTGGGGGAGCTGCCAAAACTCAATGCTCAAATTTCTAATCTCATATCTCAGATTTCTTATACTTACAATGAAACACTTGAATCCGCTTCTCAAGTGTTGCAAACATCAAGTTACACAGTTCAAGAAACTGTGATCACTACCCAGGAACCACATTTAGTTGGTGAGAGGCTATATGCTAGAGTAGACCTTGAAAACACCAACAAAAATATATGGTATTCATCAATTTTTACTGAAGACCCTGTGATGGTACCAAATGCACCTTCATCTGGAAATCAATCTTCACATATTGAAAGGTTTGAGGGTAGTACTCCTGATAGGGAGCTGTCTAAATCCTCCACAATTCAATTGGAGATTCCTCAGGTAGGAACAACTCCCCTTAAAACCCTGGATGAAATTGTTTTGTCAATAGAAGCTGGGAGTAAAATTGTCACTGATCCAACTATTGGGGAGGCAAGTGCAGCACATTCAAGTGCTAGTTCTTTGCAAGAAGAACACGAGTTTGAGGTCATGGTACATGACAGTAACATGGTCAAATCACCTCCAATTCTAATAGAGGTTCCCATCACTGGTGAACAAACTGTCATAACCACAGTTCTTACTGTGAGTTCAACTATGACTCCAATAACAGGGTTACCTACCACCACCATACCCTCCACCTCAAACAAAACAGACATCCCTTCCACTTCAAACACTACACCACAACCTTTTCACCTTCTAGCTCAATGGTTGCAGGATGTTCAAGCCCAAACTACTACAGTTGAAGATCTTTTGGTTGACCAGCCTGCAGTCATAGCCAATATATTCCAACAACTCCTTACTACAGATATGTCCAACCAAGACTATCAAGTCATACTGCTTTCATATAAGGAGGATGTTGAGGAGCAATAAGAGAAAATGGTAGATGAAACATGTGGTAATATGGATGCATGACTCTCTAAATATTTCACAACAAACATGAAGGAGGCCTTAGCAAAGTTCATAGAGGAATATGTCATAATTTTGAGTAGCAATGCTAAGGTTCTCACTCCTCAAGAGGTTTATGATGCTGTGACAGAGGTGTATAAAGCTCAATTGAAGGCCTTTCACCATGTTGGAAGATCCATAGAAAGCACTCTGGTCAAGAATCAGAATGAAGTAAAAAAGATATTTAATGACAGGATTGATGAGCTGATGCCAAGCTTTCCGGAAATCAAGTCCAAGTTCAATAAATTCATAGACAGACTCTAAGCTCTCTCTCTCTCACTCCTGTAGAAGAAAATGTGTCCAAGCTAAGGGAATCTTTCAAACCTCTGCATGAAGTAATCCAGAATCAAATTACTCAACATAATGACACCAAGGTCAAAGTGGATCAACTTTATAAGGCTAGATTTGAACCTTCAGCCTTGGTCATAGAGGCGGTGAAGAATGTTGTATAGAATTATATTGATTTTTTGGTAGCAACAAGTTTAGTTCAACCCTTGTCTGCATCAACACCCCTACAAATCCAAAGTTTGCAAGATCAAATCTCATCCCTCCAATCTTCAAATGCTTCTTTGACTGCTCAAGTTTCCCAATTGACAGCTTTGGCGCAGAGTCAACAAAATGATATCAAGTCCCTAATAGACTCTCACAGACACCTTGAAATGCAAAATTTATCTCTTTGGATGCTATTATGGGTGCTTTAAACATACCACTCCCTGACCTGCCAGAAACTATTAGGCCATAAATTCCCAGTCCTCTACTCCTGCCTACTACCAAGACTAAGGGGGAAATAGAAGCTAGAATTCAACAATCAAAAGAAGCTTGACTGCAATCAAAAGAAGTTGGAAAATCAACATCATATTCTGGCCAAAGCTCTACTCAAGTTAAAACTTCTCAAGATGTTAGTAAAGACAGACTCCAAAAATCTGCAGAAGGACCCTGTCAAGAAAAGGAGTTCACTGAGCTACTAACTGTTCTAAGAGTCTATCTTCACAATAATTATATCACCTACAAAAGAGCTTTGGTCAACAACATCAACTTCCTGAGAGTGGTAATTGTAAGGGATGGGAACTTCTTGGAGAAAAGAATAGTTGCCAATGTCAATGATTGTGGTTTAGACATGTGTCTACAGGTGTCTCTCTCAAACCTTCAATCTAAGAGAGCATCTGAGATGGATGTCATCATTGATAGGGTAAATCCAGTTATTTCAGAGGGCTCAATCGCTTAATAAACTCAAAAAGACCCAGATAGCTGCTTTTCCTGAAGCCTATCTTCATCCAAGCAAGACGGTGGCCTACATTTGTCCTCAGACCAGAAAGTGCAAGTATTTCACAATCCCCAAAAACTATGTTAATATCAGATTAATCATGATATTGGAAACTAATCTCAAGACAAAGAAGAAGAAGACATATGAAGATGAGGAAGTGATAAGGATTTTGGGAAGATACTTACAAAATGTTGAAACTATGTTTCCAAACACTCAATTTAACACCAAAGATGACTTGGATGATGATGAGCGGAAGAATGATTGCAAAAACCTTCTGGATCAAATCCAACTCAATCTACCAAGGCAACTGGTAGTAAGGTAGATGAGGAGAGGAAGGATGAGAAGAAGAAGGATGATAGGAAGAAGGGAGATGAAATTAGGAGGAAGAAAAGGGGAGGAAAAGAAGGTACCAAGAAAAATGTCCAACAGATTCAAATCTCACAAACTCAAACCCCCAATCCAAGACAAACACAATCTCAACCAATCCTACCTCAAAAGCCAAAATTCATGTATAAACAAACTGCAAACACCTTACTCAAAATACCTATCAGATCCAGCCATATCATACTAAAGGAAATCACAAACCTACCCTCATTCAAGACTCCAACTAAAACTCACTTCAAGACTGTTGGAAGAAAACCCAAGAAAATGCAAGATGATGCTGGTGTCATTAGGAATTATTTTAATCAAGATGACTTTCTGCCTCTAAATATGAGCATAACATATGATGACCGTTTCCAACAATTATCTGAAGAAATTGTCAAAGTCTGTGTTGCTCTTTGGCAGAAGTCAGAATCTACTGTTTGGATGGCTCCTTCATTTTGCTTAACAGGGAGGTAATGGAAACATTTTCAACCACAGAATTGAAGAGGGTGATTAGCTTGATGAAGGACAAGGATACAAGTACAAGGATGTGAAAGGTTGTGATGTTTGAAAGGTTGAGAGAAAAAAATGAAAGACATACAAGAATTAAAGCTGAAAAAGAAGAAAGGGATAGGAAATATGCAAATGAGATAGAAATGTTTGAGCATAGGTCAAATGAACTCAATACAAGGGGGTTAAGTAGAATATTAAAAGATGGAAATTTCCTGAACATTCAAGTTGGAATATTTTCAAGATTTAGAGTTGGTTATCTCAATGGTTACTCATTGGATGAATGGATCAAGCTGGTAGAAGCCTTAAGAGAGACAGAAATAATTAAAGAACTACAATTACTAGTAAATCTCAAGGACAACATTAGGAAAGAACCAGGCAATGAAAAATTCACTTGATGGCTGTAATTATTGAACTTATGTAATCATCAAATGTATAAAAGTTTTTATTTATTAATCTGTCAAGTTTTATGTAATTGATTTTAGCTTAGGGTTAGTCTTGTTATCATGCATAAATTTATGATAAGGAATCTTCTCACAAATTGGGGGAGATTGTTATGCAAGACTTGCCTATACAATAACAAGAGTAAGTCACATTGACAATCCTGAGATTTAGTTGGTTGATAATCAATTTTATATTATGTATTGTATTTCTTGAGTCTCTAAAAAGGTTAGAAAATTAGACTGGAGTATTTTTCTGTGAACAAATTCAAGCTAACGAATACACTCTGTAAGAAGATCAAGCCATGATCATGCCTCAGAGAGAATTGTAGAATCTTGGAGTTGAATAAAACTGTTCTATGAAAAAAAAGTCAAGATATCGACAAGTCATAGATCAAGTTATATCGAGAAGTCATTCGAGAATTCCAGAATAGCTTATCAAGAAGTCCAAAATGGCTTATAGAGAAGTCTTAGAGATATCGACAAGTCAAATGAAGATGTGGAGAACTTGAGATATCGACAGGTCATTTCTGTATGTAGAGAACTCAGAGATATCGACAATTCAAACAAAGATGTGAAGAATTGGAGCTATCGATAATTCAATTTCTCATTAGAGATCTCTGATATATCGACAAGTGAAAATGTAGATGTACAGATCTCAGAGATATCGACAAGTCATTTCTACATCTAGAGATCTCGGACATATCGAAAAGTCATTTCACATGCAAGAATTTAGAGATTTCGATAAGTCAATTATATCCATAAAGAACTCAGAGATCTCAATAAGTTATCATACTTTTCGAGATGTCACTTCTCTATAGAAGAAATTGAAGATCTCAATATGCCTCTCAAGTACAGAATGCAGACAAGTTAAATATTCAAGATTATCAGTCAACAAATGATCTATCAACTAGATTGAAAAGTTTAAAAAGTAGCTAGAAGAATACAAGATCGAGGGCCAAGATTAACCGCACAAAGTATGGTCACAGACGTGCAAGATACTACATAGATTTGCTAAGCTATAAATGGAAATAGAAAAAGGTTGCTTTAGAAAGTAGTTTAGTACATTTTAGTGCAAGACTTGTAAACCCGTGGTGCTAGTGTATAAAGCATACCTGGGTCCCTAGTTTAGAAAGTAACAAATACATTCACATTTTCTTGTATTCTCTCAAGGAAGAAGCTGAGTTCTTATATTGTTAAGAACACAAAATTTGTGGCAAGAAAAACTTAATAATACAAATTAAGTGAGTTTTGAAATACTGTGCTTGTTGATTTATTTCTATAACACAATATCTCTTCAAATATATTAATTACGTTATTCATACAATATCTAAACATGTTTTAAAAAGGTTAAAAATACAAGGAACACATTCACCCCCTCAGTGTTGCATTCATATCTAACACGGATGATGAACATCAGCTCAATAACGAGGATTTAAAAAATACAAACAAATAATTATGAAGAGAATAACCGTGATTCCTACTTCATGTTTGTCCAAAGTGAATAAGAAAGCCAAGATGACCATGTGAATAGTCCTCGATGGACTAAAGAAGAGGACCGAATATTCGAAAAATACTTCAGCAGACTATCTACTTCCCATATCATGATTAAATCGTGCCACTTACAAAGTAAATGCAGGAGTTACGTCATTCTTGTTAACCTACAAAGATAAGGTTGGGATGCCCTTTGGGATCACTCCATCCCAAGGGTCAAGGCATTTGAGTTCGAAAAGAACGAAAAAGACATGAGAAATGCTCTAAATTTGATTAAGCCAAAACTGGGATTGCTAAGGATCAAAAATAAGTTTCTTATAATGTAAAAAATAAAAGAATGATTTTGTTGACAATGTACATTACTCCTTAGATAGATTAATACACCCGGAGTTGGGCAGAAAAGAAAGCCGAAACCCATGTTTCGAAGGGCCGCATCTAGTCAAGAACAAAATTAGGATGAGGCTCCTACAAGCTTGAAAACGTTTAAAAAAAATGAGGTATTTATACTTGATACACTTTAAACTTGAGGATTTAATTAAATCGAGCATCCAAATAGGACAACACACTTAGTTAGACAAACTAAAAAAAGGGGCTCGTAGAGGCCACGTTATATCTAGTTGAAGGCAAGGAGAAGGCACGTTTCGTCCAAGCAAACGCTTGTAGAGCCATGATTTTATCTGATCAAAGGATCAAGGATTTCAAGTGGCAAGAGGAGAATGTTATTACAAGTTTGAGCCTAGAATAAGCTTCGATTTGACATATTATAAGCTCAAATCGGGAAAACGAGCAAAAAGTTATGGTTGTTGACCAAGGGTCAGAATCCTGGTCCAAGGGGTCAGGATTCCTGATCTAAATTGTGAATCCTTCGGTCAAGGGTCAGAATCCTGGTCCAAGGGGTCAGGATTCTTGATCTAAATTATGAATCGTTTGCCCAGGGGTCAGAATCCTGGTCCAAGGGGTCAGGATTCCCAATCTAAATTGTGCATTGTTCGCTACGATCCTGACCGAATGGAATCCTGGTCAAAAATCCCCCGACCGGGACAAATCAATCCATAATTCGGTCAGCATCCTGGTCAAAAGGGGATTTCTGGAAAACAAATAATCTGAATTTAATTTACTTCAATATTTTTTGACCCAGTTTGGGCTATTATTCGGAAAATTTTATCCGAGTTGAAATTTTTATTCGAGATTTTTTAACCTGATTTGGGCTATTATTCGGAAAATGTATTTGAGTTGAATTTTATTCGAGTTTTTTAACCTGGTTGGGGCTATTATCTGGAAAATTTTATTCGAGTTTAATTTTATTCGAGACTTTTTAGCCTGGTTTGGGCTATTATTCGGAAAATTTATACTAGTGGAATTTTATTTGAGATTTTTGAACCCGGTTTGGGCTATTATTCGGAAAATTTTATCTGAGTTGAATTTTATTCGAGATTTTTAACCCGTTTTATGCTGTTATTCGGAAAATTTTATCTGAGTTGAATTTTATTCCAGATTTGTTAACCCGGTTTGGGCTATTATCCGGAAAAAATTATCCGGGTAGGACATTCTTGACATGGGGCTCATTTTATTCCAAATATTTAATAAAATTAATATTATTATTTTTTAAAAAAATGGAAAAAAAGTAGACCAGAATAATAAAATTAATATTATTATTTTTCAAAAAAAGTGGAAAAAAAGTCTACCGGAATCCTGGTCGTGAGTGATCCTCGTCGACATCACCGGGACCCGGAACAAATGAACCCTTAATTCGACCAGACCTGATTGAATGACTGGGAGAGTTAACTGCAAAAAATACAGTTTAGTACCTCAACTTATGCGCTCCTGACAACAAAGTCCCTAAAGTTTGAGAATTTATAAATTTGATCGTGAAATTATTAAAATTTACAAATAAGTCCCCGTAAATTTATAAAAATTCCTAAAATATTAGGAAAAATTACGAAAAATATCAGGAGGTACAGAAAAATTCCTAAAATATTAGAAAAAATTATGAAAAATACCCGGAGATACGGAAAAATTCCTAAAATATTAGGAAAAAATACGGAAAAAACCCGGAGGTACGGAAAAATTCCTAAAATATTAGGAAGATTTTATGAAAAATACTCGGAGGCACGGAAAAATTCCAAAAATATTAGAAAAAATTACGAAAAATACCTGGAGGTATAGAAATATTCTTAAAATATTAGAAAAAATACCCGGAGGTACATAAAATTTTCTAAAAAAATTGAAAAAATTACGGTAAATACCCGGAGGTTTAGAACAATTCCTAAAATATTAGGAAAAAATACGAAAAATACCTTGATGTGCAGAACAATTCCCAAAATATTAGAAAAATTACGGAAAATACCCGAAATTACGGAAAAATTTCTAAAATATTATGAAAAATTAGGAAAAATATCCGAAGGTACGAAAAAATTCTTAAAAATTTACAAAAAATAATTGTTATTACGAGATAATCCTTGAAAATTAAGGAAAAAATACTAGAAAATTCCTAAAAATAGGAATAGGGTCAGAAAATGAGTATGAAAAATTATGAAAATTCTAGAAAATATTATGAAGCCTCGGATAGGGCAAATCGTTGTAAATGTGTAGGTCTCTCCACACTTTACGCTAAAAATGATTCCCCGGATAGGGTAAGAGATAACTTAACTTATACGAAATATCGAGTGTGTTTCCCAGAAGTTAGGGGGAAAATCATAGGGAATAAAAATAATCCTAATTGCGGAGTTAATGTCGCATTAATTACACCTGATTTGATTAAAGGGAAAAGCCTAATTGATGAGCCTAATTATTTATTAATTTCGTAATTAATAAGGGGGCTAAATAAACAGCCCAATAAATGTGTTCAAATAAGTAACTACTCCTACAAGAAGTAACCTCCAAGCAACCTAAATTCAGAAGGAAACTAATTCCTTCTTTCTAGAACTCCAAAGTCGAATAAGAGGTGGAGACTTGCCCATCAAGTCACCCAATTCTACCCTAATTTCTAGACTCTCAACGTCTATATAAAGGGTCTCACCCCTTCAACTTCAGCGGAACATTTTTCTGGACAAGAGCTCTATACGTCACCACCATGAAACCATATTTTGGTGTACAACTCTAAGCATCGTAAAACCGCGAAGGCATCCTACAAGCCACAAGGTCATTACCAGGATCGACGTTTTAGACTTAGTTCTTGAAGGACATAAAAGTCACTACGTCCTTGGTGAGTTCTCGCTGCCATAGCCCTAAGGGCAAGGATCACCAAGAATTACGTTTTGGTTTGATCCTTAGCATACGCAAAGGTACGTAGTCATCTTGTGAGGCCAGGTTCAAGCCATTAAACACAAGCACAACCATTAAAGCTCGAAACTTATCAACACTTAACATTAAATACACGCAATAAATAAACACATATTTTTTACCCATAACAAAAGGCATTTCATAGCGTCGTCTTGCATTTTAGTTAATAAAAAATTATCATATAAAAAATCTTTTTATTATGATTATAAGAAAATGAAAGACTTTATTATTTAAATTTATTATAATATAAGAATATATTATAATTATTTTCACTTGATTGACTTAATATAATTATGTCCAACAGATTTACTTGACATGGCCTAAAGTCTTTGGATTTTACATAAAAATATTATCCAAGTTATCTAAGTTTTGTATTATTAAGAATTGTGATGCGAGGAAAATTGGGAACAATTTAATTTAAACTATTTACATATAATTTACTCAATTTAAAATTTTGTGTTTCTTTAATTAATATATTTTGAATTAAATGTGATCTATAAAATTCCATTAGTGTATGTTATATTCTTCCGTCCTATTTTTGAAAGTATAACAACGGCTAATAATTTTAATAATTTAGATTTTAGTAAAAAGTTATTATTCTTAAGAGTTTATTTTAAATTTTATTAAACAATTCGTTGAACTTGTTAAAAACAAATAATTTATTTTATTTTTAAAAAATAAAATAAATTATCACATTTTTAAGTCGAGCTATAAAAATCTGTGCAATCTCTCATCCATTGTTTATAATCTTATATAATAAAATCAATTAATGTTCAAAAAAATTAGTAAACTATAAATTATTTAAATTTGTAATTTTGCAACTTGAATTATATATATGTTACCAGGTGACATATCGCATTTTATTACATAAAAATGATTAAAATAAATATAAAAAAAATGATTAAGAAAATGATCTAATCTTATTTTTAATCACTATGTCTCGTTGCATAATTGTTTTACTACATAAATGTTTTATTACTACATTTTTAAAATACTTTTTATATTTGTAACATTTTTCCAATTGTTTTGAAAGAATTTTCCAAATATTCACAAATTTTTTTATAACATCTTGTATTTTTCCATTCAAAAACTGTATAGTACTTGAAGGGCAATCATGCATTTTGTAGCATGACATAAAATTTTATGAATTTAACTCGAAAAATTAGAAGGGAGTCGAGACACAAGTTGCGCTCCCACCCCTTTCTGAATATAAAAGCTTAACCTATAAAAAAGAAAAACACCACTCTTAGCATTATTAGAGAGAATAATGGAAAGAGTCCTGAGACGCGAGAGAACATCCAATGCTTCCGTGTCTAGTTCCCTAAAAGTAGAGTAGGCAAAGGGGATGAACGAATAAACATGGTCAGCGCAAATCCTTGATTACTTCCTTTTTTTCTTTTCCACCGCATTTAGCAACGCCACCCCAGGAGCCCATGAACTCACTCCCCCACCAGCAAAAGGAGAAATACCAGTCACATCCAAACATGCATCTTTACCTTGGGACCAATTGAACAACAATAGATCTGCAGGTCTGAGTTCTTACCCAGCATCCGAAAGAAATCCCAAAGGAGCCTCCTCACGCACAGGAACGCTAACCTTGGAGTAGATATCCACCAGAATGTCACGCACCAAATTATGCCCGAATTTCACAACTGCATCACTTCAACAGTGAACTGCGTGATCGCCCCACTGGTCTATCATGTGAACATTACAACTCGGACACAAGGTGCCTTCAGTAAACAAAGGAATTGCAAACCGGTAGTACAATACCACCCGAAATTGTGTTGGTTCATCCTCTGCCCCAACCCATCAATAGGGATGGTAAACAAGAAATCCTGAGCATGAGGAGCGTGAATGCAGCTCAAAATAGAGATCTGACGGGGACTCGGCACATAATGAGAAGCAAGACTAGTCTCAATGACATCAAAATAGCTCTTTGCCAAAGACTTCATCAATTTGGGGGCAGGAGAGCTAGTGGTGCCAGAGAGAGCATCCGCACTATAAAGGGCCGAGAAATCATCAAGAGCACACTGAAAAGAAGAACCACACTGCGCAATAGCCTGAGCCAAAGGATGAAGCGCCAAAACAAACAACAAAGGACCCAAAGGATCCCCTTGTTGAACCTCTTGACAAGACCACAAAACAGAGCCGCCATAATAGAGTTGGGCTGGGCGAGAATAACAGAACTCAACCCAAGGAGAGATAGAAGGACACCGCACCCGGGCCTCCTGGAGAAGGATACTCCTCTCAATAAGGTTGAAAGCATTCTTGAAATCCACCAGGAGCATAGATAGCCCCACCTCATCCCCCCTAGCCTCTAAGAGCATGTTGACAGAATGCACAACAACCTCACAACCACCAGGAATACCAACACCAAACTGAAAATCCCGTAAATAAGATGCCATAGAACTA
This sequence comes from Apium graveolens, assembly GCF_009905375.1. Taxonomy (NCBI): domain Eukaryota; kingdom Viridiplantae; phylum Streptophyta; class Magnoliopsida; order Apiales; family Apiaceae; genus Apium; species Apium graveolens. The sequence goes on from NC_133651.1 coordinate 273,408,308, forward strand.
CCAATAGAAGAAGATGCAGCCTTAGATACCAGCCTTCTCCACACCGTACCAATAGCAATAGGGAGAATACCACCTCCTGGCTTAACCAAAGAAGTCAAAGGAGCACTAGCAATAAACTCCCCCAGCTGGGCGGGGCACTTCCCACTAAGGAACAAGTTGACAACCCCCATAATAGAACCTAACAGATCATCAGCAACCGCAGAAGCAGCCCCACCCAAAACATAACGTTAAATGTTGGGCTCTAACCCCGTCACGCCCACAAGAGATCCCTTTAGGGAAACTTCGAATATGATCCAACACCAAATCTTTGTGGATGTGGAGGGCATCCACCCCAATCAGAGAGGAAATCAAGACCTGAGAGGGTACGAAAGGGTGCTTGGATTCTAGTTCAGTCAAAGTGTCTGGAGTATCTGGAGCAAGGTCGGAGGAAGTAAGCACCTTAATAGCAGCAGTAAAGTGTCCATCAGCCAACTTACGCTTGCACCTGAACAGGTTAGCCTCCTCAAAATTCCTAGACTTCTGTAACCTCCGGGTGGAAGTTATTAAAAAGGTCAAGCGATCCTTCACCAAACCCATCCTATCGCCCGAATCCCTCCCCCGAAGAATGGTACTAGAAATATGCTCAAACTGACATCGTTCTCTTTCCCCAGACCGCCGCTGAGCTCTGTTGGATGGCACAAACGAGCTCAAAGTACAACAAGGTAAAATGAGAAGTTGCACCCAAGAAGACAAATCAGTCGGACATGCTAGAACCTTATCCAAGGCACTAAGAAAAATTCTAGCAAAACCAAGTCTCAGTTTAGAGGGAATGCACTTGCCGTGCGTCTTTGACTCGAAAGAAACTTGTCAAGAAGGTCCACGTCAAAAGAAATAGAATCCAACCCGACAACACCCCCAGAAGGCACACCAACCGGATCCCTGGAAGACCACAACGGAGAAGAAGAAGAGGCCCCTCCCTGCCCCATATCAATATTAACAGCCACCCTGTGCGAAATAATAGAAGTAGGAATACGACATAGTGCGGCTTCGGTAATATCTGGTACCAAAATCACAATCCCATCCGCATGTTTACAATTCTTGCTGAATGAGTGAGTGCCAAGACACTCACCACACAACCAAACGCCGGCTTGATGGAGTGCAAGATCGAAAGCAGAGAATAAGATAAAGTCACTAGTGATACGCGATCTATGTACCGCCTTCAAGTTGTCTGTGTTAAAGTGATGGGTTCACAAATGAGAAATAAAATATGACTTAGCCAGCCCTAGACCTCTAGGACCACCACAACAACCATCACTCCCTTTCAACGGACATGGAATCCTCAATACCCCTGGATTGACCATGATTGTCTCAAAGAACACGACCGAATATAACTAAATGTACCCCTGCAGTTAAGCTTAATACCCCGAATAACGCCTACCTGGACCTACCTGGATATACACGTCTAATTTTTTTTCTCCTGAGCAATAACCAAACACCTTCCGTGCAACAGAAACTCGCCCCAAATTAGCAGCTTAAAAGTCTTGTGAAGCCGAAATCTTACCGAATTCTTCATCAAGAAGCTGCATGCTTCCTTTTCCTGCTTCAACTGCTGCCAAAGCTTTTCCTACTACATTCTCATTTTAGTGCTTCATATTTATATTGATATGTTATATTTATTTAAATTACTTTTTAAAATACTTAGTTCACGTGTCTTAAAATAATTGAAATATTTATTTGTTTATGTCGAGAAGATGTAATTCTGGATTTTATTAATAATAGTAACCTAAAATAGAGGATTTATATTAACTTTAGTCATTTTAAATTATTATTTGTATAAAAGTTTAATATTTAAATTTTTATTCAGAAAAAAAAATTCAAAAAAATATTATGCAACTATATGATATTTGAACATTAAAATGCGTGCAAAAAGAAATAAATGGGACTGAGGGAGTAATATGTAGTAGGTGGAACCCATATATACACACGCATATACACACACACACATAATTTTTATGATATTATTACATATAATATAAAAATATTTATGCACAGTATTTATAAATAAAATTTTCAATGTGATAATTTTAAAATGCTATAAATAAAAAAGGTAAAAAATCTCATAAAAATATTACATTAATCACTTTGATAAAATTAAAAAGAATTCCATGGAGTTATAAACTAATATTTTAATTATTTTTAATTTTGATGAGAAAAAACAAATGTTACATAAATTTTTTAGTAATTCACATCCGAACCTTTTTTTCATGCCAGCTCTCTTTAATCATATCAAGTAAACATGGTGTTATGATTAAGAATTTTGAAAAATAAAATAGTTATATTGAATATTTTTCAAATATTAATCTATATTAATATAAATTTATTATATATATATGCCACTATAGTAAGGTATGTTATTTCATTTAAAATTAAATGATAAATAAAAATGAACCAGAAAATATATTTTAAAGTTTTTTATATAATTAAACTATTTTCTGAAAATATTTGCATAAATTCAATTTGCAGCCACAACCAACCAATGTACAAATTCTTTTTAAGTATTTTATATTTTTGTAAAAAATATATGAAGTTACTTTAGGTTGCATTTGAGTACATATTTTGTGTACATATTTTAAGTCACCGTTGCAAATTAGCATTTTTTTCAAAAAATATCTAATATTTCATATCTTTGTAAATTTAAAATTAAAAACGTGTATAAAACTCATAATATTTTTGAAAACATTCAAAAATTTATACTTCAAAAAAATAAAAAAAAATCGGTATAAAATACAAAATTAATACAACATGCTTAAATGTTATATTAAATAAATACAAATTATAATAAAAAAATGAAATTAACAATTATGTCATGCTGAAATAAAACTATGAAAATGTTTTCGAATTTGGTGGATTAAATTTTTTTAATTTTTAAAAATGAAAGGAAATAAAACTATTAAAGTGTATTATTATTTAGTAGATAAAAAAATTAGACTAAAGTTACTATACATAATTTCTTATTTAGTAGATTAAAAATTTTAAAATGAAACCTTTAAAATTACATGTAAAATAAAAAAATCTTTGAAAAACACATACAAGATTAAAAAATATGAGCACCAAAAATAAAATTTATACTGAATTGTAAAAAGTTTTTTATATAAAAAAATTATAATCAATTTTATAATATTCCAGAGACTTGGTTCTAAGAAGGAGTCAAGCAGTGACCCAGGACCCGCGAAGCAACCCCGGGAGCCGAAGCAGGAGCCGGAGTGGACTCCTCTCAACATGACCCGGGAGGAAATCTTGAAAGAGGTAAAAGGCAAGCCTTTCTATTATCCCCCTAAACCAAAGCAAACTCCTCCGGAAAGCAGACCTTATAATAGGCAGTGTGATTACCACGAGACCCATGGCCACAAGACTGAGAACTGCTTATCACTCAAGTACTTCATTGAGGATCAAGTGAAGAAGAGGAACATGAACAAGTACTTAGTCCGGGATAACAACAGAGGGGAAGCTCAGAAGAGAGGAAATAATGTAGTCAATGTGGTCCTAGGTGGATCCTACTCCCCACCCCGGAGCCCGGACTTCGGCGAAGAAGTGCTCTCAATCCAATCACTCCCAGACCTGGTGATATCCTTCGGCAGCAAGGACTACGAAGGAGTCAACCCTCATCACAATGCAGCTTTGGTTGTCACTCTAGACATCTTTGATAATGAAGTAAGAAGAATGCTCATAGACAATGGTTCCTCAGTAAATATTCTCTTCAAGCACACAGTGGATAGAATCCAGTTAGGGAGCATCCGCTCAAATGAATGTCGGGAGGACCCACTCTATGGTTTCGGCCATAACTTAGTCCCGATCCAAGGAACTTTATACCTACCAGTCATTTTTGGATCTGCTCCTAACCAAGTGACTCATGTCATCAAATTTTATGTCATCAATGCTCCTTCTTCATACAACGGAATCATTGGCAGATCAGCCCTAACCATGATGCAAGCAATAACTTCAATCTCCCATCTCAAGATTAAATTCCCAACCCCGACAGGAGTCGGGGAGATTAAAGAAGATTATGGAGTTGCTGAAACATGCTACAACCAAGGGTTAGTTATGGCAGAAACCCATCAAGATAACAAAAGGAAGGCTACGGTCCTTCGCAAGCAACAAAGCATGAAGAAGCACCGACCCTGGACAAAGGAAGAAGCAAACAAAACAAGTCCAGAAGGACTGACAAGCAACCAAGTCATGGTAGTGGACAAGGAAAATCAAGTCCCAGACCAAGCTAGTCCTACCACGCAAGCAACCAAAGAATATAAACAAGCAAAATTCTATCTAAAAAGAACTCTGAAGCCCAAATTCATCAAATGGTTTCAAACAAAGAGCAAGCAAAAATTGAAGCTGCAGTTGAAACAGAAGAAGTCCAGGTAGATGAAAGTAATTCTAGCAAAAAAGTGAAAGTTGGGTCAGGACTCGAGGAGTCCTTCAAGAAGAGATTAGTGTCCTTGCTCCGGGAGTACAGAGATGTTTTTTCCTGGAGTCCAAGGGACATGCCAGGACTACATGAGTCCATAGCGATGCACAACTTGGATGTCAACCCCAACAGAAAACCAGTCAAACAGAAGAGATGAAATTTTGCCCCGGAGAGGCAAAAAACAATCGATGAAGAAGTGGAAAAGCTACTCAAAGCAGGAATCATCAAAGAAATCAAATATCCGGAATGGCTAGCTAATGTTGTTATGGTGAAGAAGTCCAACGGCAAATGGAGAATGTGTGTGGACTACACTGATCCGAATGGTGCATGTCCGAAGGACCCGTACCCTCTCCCAAATATTGATCAACTAATAGATGCCACCTCCGGACACATCATGCTAAGTTTCATGGACGCCTTCTCCGGATACAACTAGATAAAGATGAACCCAAAGGACATTCCTAAGACAGCATTCATAACTCACAAAGCAGTCTATGCTTATGTGATGCTACCCTTCGGATTTACCAGTGCAGGATCTACTTACCAAAGAGCCATGAACAAGATATTCAAATCCCAGATTGGGAGGAACTTGGAGTGCTATGTCGATGACATGATTTCCAAATCAACAACCATACCAGGACATGTGGAAGACCTGAAGGAGTGCTTTGACAACCTAAGGAAGAACCAACTCAAACTGAATCCGGAGAAATACACCTTTGGAGTAGGAGCAGGAAAGTTTCTAGGATTCATGATTAGCAACAGAGGCATAGAAGCCAATCCGGAGAAAATAAAAGCCATCCAGGAGATGAAAGTTCCAGGACCCAAAAAGATGTGCAGAAGCTAGCAGGATCCCTAGCAGCACTCAGGAGATTTATCTCAAAACTAGCAGAGAGGTGCCTGCCATTCTTTGATTTACTAAAAGGAGCAACCAACAAGAAAGAGGTGAACTGGAATCCGGAGTGCCAAAAGGCATTCGAAGAAATCAAGTATTACCTCTCTCAGCCACTAGTCCTAACTAAAGCTCAACCAGGAGAGCCTCTCTACTTATACTTGTCAGCAGGAGCATAACCTGTAGGAGCTGCCCTAATCAGGGAGGAGAATGGAACACAGCAACCAGTCTACTATGTAAGCCAAGTCCTAAAAGATGCAGAAATAAGATATCCAAGATTAGAGAAGTTTGTCTTTGCCTTAGTCACAACTTTAAGAAAACTCAGGCACTACTTCCAAGGGAGAGAAATCAGAGTAGTAACAAATCAACCACTAAGGAAAATAATTCACAAGCCAGATGTCTCGGGAAGACTTGTCAATTGGGCTGTGGAGTTGAGCCAGTTCAATTTAAGCTTCGTTCCCAGGACGGCAATCAAAGATCAAGCTCTTGCAGATTTCATAATCGAATGCAACTTCCCAAAAGAAGAACCAGAACCAATGGACATGGATCAGGAGCCAAAAAAGGAAACAAGTCCGGGAGCCTGGACCTTAAAGGTGGATGGTTCTTCAACAAGCGAGAGGTCGGGAGCCGGACTCATACTCAGAAGTCCAGAAGGATTCAAGATATAGACAGCTATATCTTTTGGCTTCCCCGCAACAAACAATCAAGCAGAATATGAGGCATTGATCACAGGACTAAAGCTCTCCAGGACTCTAAAGATCCAGGACTTAAAAATTTACAGCGACTCCCAGATAGTGGTCAAGCAAACAAATGGAGAATACATAGCAAAGGACCCTACTCTGGAAAAGTATCAAGCCTTGGTTCAGAGCTACTTAGCTTCAATACCAAGCCATCAAGTCATTCAGATATGTCGAGAAGAAAATGAAGAAGCAGACATCCTATCCAAATTAGTCCAAAACTCATCAGATCTAGACTGCTCAGTTTATTTCGAAGAACTCCTCAAACCATCCATTGAATCCGGAGAGGTCTTGGAGATCAAAAGCAGCCACAACTGGATGACTCCCTTCATCAAATACTTGGAGAATGGAGAGCTCTCAGAAGACAAAGGAAATGTTAGGTCACACACACACTGTAGAGGGGGTGAATACAGTGTATAGTACACTCAAATCGAACTTTAAGAACTTAAGTAACAGAAAACAAACTTTATTGAAACAATAAACTCTGTTACAGTATGGAACTGTTACCTCTCAGTGATGAACAAATATCACGAGAGCTGCTAGGGTTACAATGAATAATCTTCTCTAATAATGATAACACTTATAGTGTAAACCCTATGTCTGTGTTTATATACTACACAGTTACAAGATAATCGCTAATTGATATGGAATATAATTCTGCTTCCTAAAATATATCAATCAGATATCTTTTCTTCCAAGTATTCCATTCTTTACGGAATTCCTTCTTCATGCATATCTCTTCTTATGTTTATCTTGATCTTCTTTCCTTTAATCAACTACTGTCTTTATCTGATTGTCCTTCAGCACCTAAGTTCTGATATCTATCTTTTGATGATTATCTCCTGATAACATAAGTACTGATATCCTTAAGTCCTGACTTCCAGTATAAGTACTGATCAACAGTTAAGTACTGATTTATCCTGTTCAAATAAGATCTGAAAGCTAAACATAAAACATATTAGCCATGACATTATCAAATATATCTAACAATCTCCCCCAACTTGTAAATTAACATAATATACAAGTTTAACAGATATTTGATGATGTCAAAAACATTAAGTACAAATACATGAGAATTAGACTAGATAACTACAACTTACAGTCCTTAAAGCTTTTACCAATTTCAACTTCTGATAACAACTTCAGTCTGTATAAATATTAGTATTTAAGCAGTTGTAGATCTTCGACTTGGCTTCATCATTTTCTGATCTCTCTGATGTCAGGAGTTGTTCTGAGATAGTTCTTCAATAAACATTTCTCAGCATATCTTAGTTCATCAATCATTCTCCTTTTAACATCTTTAAGCTCTGCAGTATCTTCACCAGTTTGAAAGATTGCAGCTCTGAGATCATTGATCTTTGCTTTTCTCAACTCCTGATCTAGTCTTATGACATAAGCTTTGTCAGACTCCAGATTGAATTCAAGTCCCTTAATACCAAGATATGTTCTGATCTGTGCAGTATTAGGCTTCATATCAACAATATCACCATTGTGATCTCTGTACTTTGGAACATATATGCTGTCAGACTTAACAGAATAAAGCCTTTTCTGTCTCTGAATCTGTTCTTTTAAGTAGTTTGCAGCAGTCTCTGTTATTCTGTCATCCACTTGAAGTAAGAAAAGTACATGCTCCAATTCTTCAAAATACTTCAATGGAATGGCATTTTGTCTTATATGATAAACCCTACCATCTGTCATGAAATATAACATGATGTATTCTTTCAAGTAGGTATGGTAAACCATCTGTACAGATTCCAGTTGATTCAATCTCTCAGGAGTTGCTCCAATACCTGGTTCACTCAAGGAAGTTGGATCATTGGTAGTGTTGTGTACTCTTCTTTCATCAGCACTTCCCAATCCAGTTTTATCTCTAGTTTCCTTTCCAGTAACTACTCTTGCTTCAAAACCACTTGCAGTAGTCTTCAAAGATTGAGTCTGTTTTGCTTTAGTGAATCCTGGTAGGAGTGTCTTTGATCTATTTTCTGATATCAAGTTAACTTGAGCTCTGTCAGAGGTTACTTGCTTCTTCTGAATATCATAACTTACAATTTCTTGACTCTGAACAACTTGAGCCATATCAGAGGTTGTTTTAAGAACTTTTCTTGAAGTCAGAGCAAGATCATCCTTTTCATCAGTAATTTCTTATTCCTCATGAGGTACATAAACCTTGATAGGTTCACCAACCTTTTCTTTACCCTTGGATCTTGGATCTATCTGTGGTTGTGATCTAGCCAACGTTGCTTCAGTATGTGTCCTTTCTTTGATCACAATGCCTTTGAGTTTTGGAAGTGAATTTTTACCAGAAGCTTCAGATTTAGATGTGACTTTCTTTGATTTAAGTCTAGCTTCTTCTTCCTTTAAACTTTCCAAGTCCATTCCTGGATTTTCTTGAAGAAATAATTGTCTTGACATTTCCTCATCAAGATCTAGAAGTTCATCAGAACTTATCCTTTTACCAGCAGCAGAACTTATTCTTTTACCAGTATCAGAACTTGTCCTGTGACTAGCTTGTCTTGATGTAAACCTTCTACCTTGACTATGACCGCTACCCATTCCAGAGTATCCTTGATCATCATTTCCATCATCCTTTCCTTGCAGTGTCTTGTTAGTGTTGCATTTGGACTTAATTACCTTCTCCCCCTTTTTGGCATCAGTAGGTAGTAAAAGAGAGATAAGTAATTCCACTGAGGATTGGATTTCAGTAAGTTGCGATTGTTGAGAAGCTTGATTTGTAAGAATGTCATCAATCTGAGTTTATTGTTTCTCTTGAGTTTTCTCAATATAAGCAATCCTGTCAATGGTAGGTTGAAAGAACTTTTTCTTATCAATTTTCCAAACTTGTTCTTGTTTGAGAAAGTTCTCCTGAATCTTATGTAGCTCTGCATGAGTAGTTGAATGAAGACCTTGTAGATGTTTAAAATTCAATGCAGTGACTCTAAGCTGGGTTTTTAAATCATCAGAATGTAACATTTCATCAGCTTTTGTCAAGTGCTCAGCAAGATGTATTGCAGTTGGAACACATGAAACTGAGTTCCATTCCTTAGTCCATTCCTGACCTGCAGGAGTTTCACTCCAAGGTACTGGTGCAGCCCCGGTAACAAACTTCTTTACCAGTTCAGACTTAGGAAGAGTCTGTTGAGAAGTATGTCATGAAGGACCTGCTTCATCAGCATCTACAGTTGGAGCAGCATCACCAGTATCTCCAGCATTTGCAGCATCAGAACTTAAAGAATCAGTATCTTCTGATAAGACAACAGTGTGAGTAGCAATGGAGGCTTCAGCATCCTCTAATTGCTGATCTGATACTAAGTTCTGATCAACAGCCATATCCTGATCTTCACCTAAAGTCTGATCATCAGCATCTTGATGCAGAGAAGGTGTTGTTAATAACTCTGGAGTTTGAACAGCATCAGTAACAGGTGTTGTGGAAGGATTATTTGCTGTTGGAGCTTCTAAGAGAAATACTTCAGACACAACCAAGTGTTGAACATCAATATCAGCACTTGTGCCTGGATCAACAAGAGACACAGATGGTGAGTTAGCCTTGTCAGATACAGCTTCCTGAGATGGAGTTGATGGAGAATAAGTGACTGGAGCAAATTCCTTGTCTTATGAGATCAGAGATTTCTGATCCCCTTCCTTAGCTGCTTCCTCTTCATCATCTGAAACTGGCCTTTGTGCCCTCTGTTTCTTGTACTTCCTTGTTGATTTGGATTCCTTGGGAGTTTCAGGAACTGTCATTCATCTAAGCCTCTTGAGAAGCCTAGAACCCCCAATTTCAGAATCCTTCTGAGAAATCTCTTTCTCAGCTTCAAGTACAACAGGTTCTCTAGAAGAAACCTGTTCCTCAGAATCAGATTCATCTCTCAATGCAATCCTCCTTCTCTTTTGAGATGTTTGAGGAACATTCTTTGTCCTCTTTGGCTTGGAAGATGAAGGCTTCACAGTAGGTGTTGAAGATGAAGGTTGAGCAGTCTGTGAAGTGGAGAGATAGGATTTGAGATATGTTCTGAGGGTAGGTTGAGTAGAATGAGAGGTAGGTACTGAGGTTGATGGATTTTGGGTGTTTGGAGTTGGTTGGACATCAGAGTAAACAGATCTATAAGTATCAGGATCAGCATTTACCAGGATCTGTTTTACAGACTTAGGAATCTGTAATGGTCTAACCACTTTTTTCTTAGTATCAGCATTTACCAGGTCATTAAAGTATCGTTTTGCAACCTTAAAAGGTGGGGTTTGAGTGCTGACTAAATGAGGTTCATCAGTACAATAAGTGTAAATAAGTTGACAGAATCTAGCAAAATAAACAACATCTCGATCCTCTGTCATCCTATCCCCAATAAAACCAATTAAAGCAGTTGCAAAATCAAAATGAGTTTGATGGATAATTGCATACCCGATGTGCTGACTCAGAATTGGGATAGCATCAAAATTTGAACATTTGTTCCCAAAAGCTTTGGTGATGCAATCAAAGAAGAAACTCCATTCTCTTCTGATATTAGCCCGTTTCAACTGTCCAAGTTTCGACAGACTCTTTTCATATCCCAATTCAGCCATTAACTCCCGAAGGGCTGAGTCCTCTGGAATTGAGAAAGTACAATCTTCTGGAAGATGTAAAGCCCTGCGTACTGTACCAGGAGTGACTACAAAGGATGAATCACCCACTTGGAAGATAATACTGGGAGTTCCACGTTTACCACCATCATCAAAAAGTCCAGTCCTCCAAAGCCTCAGAACTTGTTGGCTTGAAAAGAATTCAGGCTGTGTTAATGCATACCCAACCTCACTATGTGCAAAAAGATCTTGCACAAAGTACAATTCAGATGGAGCTTCAGTGTGATCAAGAACTGCAGCATAGTTGTTGGGGACAAACTTAGCTCCATCAATGATTAAATCCTTTGGTGCCATGTGAAAAAAAATGAGATTCAAGTATGCCTGTTAGGTGTTTGAGATAATGTCTGTATGAAAAACCAACGTGAGAAATAAAGAAAAAGAGAGTAAAAGTAAGGAGAGAGATAAAATATTAAGAAAATAAAAGATTAAAGAAATCTTCTCTCTGTTGTACTTATACTCTGAACAAAAATGTTACCGTTGGACACCTGTCAGACATGCAGTAATAACGGACAGTTACTGGGCTCGAGAAAACAGGAATAATTACTTACCCATTTGCCTAGTTTCAAGGAAAAACCGTTCCATTTATCAAGAGAAACAGTTTTAATTCAAAATTTAAACTGTTATCACTGATTGAATTATTTTTCACTGCATCATTGATATTCTGAAAATACATCACATGAAAATGACCAAGAAAAATTAGATAAGTAAGTGCTAAAAATGAATCAGAACTTAATATAAAACAAAATTTATATGGTCATCAGAATATCAATCAGGATTTATCAATACAAGATAAAATAACTCAGAGACAAAATCTTGAAGAAAAAAAACTTTCATTAATATATCAAGACAATACATTTATGAAATGGAAAGTACATCAATACTTATACAAGATTTTCCCTAAGCTTCTAAACCTAACATCAACAGCCTTAGTCCTAGCTAAGAAGCCTGACAAAGCTGATGATGAAGAAAAACAGGAAGAAGACAAGATTAAGTCATCTTCTTCTTCCTACTCTCGACAAACAGAATGGCGAGTCGGATGATTCGCTCTTGCTGGCGGAGAGCTTCCAGCCTTTCCTCCTCCAATCGCTCCAGATGGCGATGGTAGTCCATATAGAGGAACAGAAGATGTGTCAGTACCTCCTGTGGGACAGAGTCCCATATCTCCTCAGGAATGGCTGTGACATGCCATTCCTGCTGCCACTCGGCATAGTTTAGCTCCATATTGAAGTTTTGGTAGTTCAAAAACATGTTGTATCTGACCATTGTGTTTTTGAAAGAAGAAGTATGAAGATAAGTGTGTGAGAAGAATTTGATGGAAAGACTGATGTGAAGTGGCTGCTTATATAGGCAAGAGAATGCCAGGAGACGTAAAGAAATTGAATGCTGACAGGTAGAATTAATTCTACCCCGTCTCCCTAGACTTTGAAAAAGAATAACATTCATTGGAAAGAGGAATCATGGTTTAAACCGCACAAGAAACAAGAAACAGTGGACTGTTCAAGTACGAATACCATTAATCCTAATCATAGTGACTATTAATCTTCCACTTCAACATATTCTAGTTCGAACTGAGACTGTTACCAAATTTTATTCACAGATAAGCCAAGTAAAGGATTAGACTGAGAAATCAGAACTTAGACCTATACCAGAACTTAACAGTCATCAGAACATAATTTCTTAACTCGAAAAAGAAATGCCCATCTTAGTAAATCCTCATACAAGTTCTGAGTTATAGACTTCAGAACTTAATCATCAGAACGTGTAACTAGAACTTGTCCTCAGAATTTGTACAACAATGACACAATGACTGTTTATCTACAATAACATAGACCACCACATAAATTTTCATCATTCAGATGGAGTGATTAGTGTGTGTGCATTAAGCTAAACAATAGACAAAGAGTAAAGTCTGATTCACGTCAGTACATCTTAGAAATAAGGCATAACTAAAATTTTGCTAAAGAGCTGTCATTGTCCTGAAACCTACTGATGAATGAGTTCATGCTTGAGTCCACCTCAACTGTTTTGTGCTAATTTTATGCATCTTTTGAAATTCTATTTTACAGTGGCTTCTCAGTGTAAGTGAGTCACGACTGTTTATCAGAATTTATGCTATTATCAGAGTATTTCTCCAGTAATCATAGAGTGTGAAAAGTCACCAAGAAAATATTTTGCTTTTCTAATGCATATCTACTTAATACCAGCAATGCACTTGGGTCGTCCCTTCCACATTTTTACTCTAGATCTCAAAGGAGTACCTGATTTTATTCTTTGATCTTTTTGCTTTATCTTTTGATAAGTGAGGTTTATCAGCACTTAGTACATTCAACAGTTTTACTAGTATCAGAACTTAACAGATGAGTAGCATTATTCTAATTTGTGACTTAGTAATAAGATATACAAAGTAAACTTAACTAAGCTCAATTATCAGAATTTGCTTGTGTCATAGGGTTTCCACTGAAATAATTACTTCTTACATGGAATCATTTGTTTATTAAAGACTACTAGGTCAGTATCTAATACAGTTATCCTCATAGGATTGAATAGGTACTTGAACAGACATATCACTTATTAGAGTTTAGAAACATATATCAGACAACAGTCAGTACTTAAAGACATTTATCAATTAAGCACAGAATACACAATGAGATTAATTCTGTAAATACTGAGCATAAAGTCTGATAACACAGAACAAGACTAAGCAGATTTAGAGAAAGAACCTGAAACCATTCCAAGTTCATTTACCAATCTTGTAAAAGTAGCTTCACATAGTGGTTTTGTAAAGATATCTGCTAGTTGTTGATCTGTGGGAACAAAATGCAATTCCACTGTACCTTCATCCACATGTTCCCTGATGAAGTGGTACCTGATGCTGATGTGCTTTGTCATTGAGTGTTGAACTGGATTACCTGTCATAGCAATAGCACTTTGATTATCACAGTAAATAGGGATTTTGAAATATGTTAACCCATAATCCAGTAACTGATTCTTCATCCAAAGAATCTGTGCACAACAGCTTCCTGCAGCAATATACTCTGCTTCTGCAGTTGATGTGGAAATTGACTTTTGTTTCTTGCTGTACCAAGAAACCAATCTGCCTCCAAGAAATTGGCAGCTTCCACTTGTGTTTTTTCTGTCAATTTTACAACCTGCAAAATCTGCATCTGAGTAACCTATTAGTTTAAAATCTGACTCTCTAGGATACCATAATCCCAGAGCAGCTGTTCCTTTAAGATACTTAAAGATTCTTTTTACAGCTGTTAAGTGAGGTTCTCTTGGATCTGCTTGAAATCTTGCACAAAGACAGGTAGCATACATGATATCAGGTCTACTAGCAGTTAGATAGAGTAGAGAGCCAATCATACCTCTGTAGTCAGTAATATCTACTGATTTACCGGTATCCTTATCCAGTTTTGTCGTAGTGGCCATTGGAGTGGATGCACTTGAACAATCTTGCATTCCAAATTTCTTCAGCAAGTTTCTGGTGTACTTGGTTTGACAAATAAAAGTGTCTTCCTCATTCTGCTTGACTTGAAGGCCCAGAAAATAGCTAAGTTCCCCCATCATACTCATCTGATATCTTGACTGCATTAGCTTGGCAAACTTTTTGCAAAGTTTGTCATTTGTAGATCCAAAAATGATATCATCAACATAAATCTGGACCAGAAGTAAGTCCTTTCCATGGTTGAGGTAGAACAGTGTTTTGTCTATTGTCCCTCTGTTGAATCCACTTTCCAGAAGAAACTGAACTAAAGTCTCATACCATGCTCTAGGAGCTTGCTTAAGTCCATAAAGTGCTTTATCAAGCCTGTAGACATAATCTGGATGTTTGGTATCTACAAAACCTGGAGGTTGTTCAACATATACCTCCTCCTCCAATTCTCAATTGAGAAAAGCACTTTTCACATCCATTTGAAAGACAGTAAACTTTTTGTGAGCAGCATAAGCCAAGAATATCCTTATGGCTTCTAACCTAGCAACTGGTGCAAATATTTCATCATAATCAATTCCCTCATGTTGAGAATATCCTTTTGCAACCAACCTTGCCTTATTCCTTGTAATTATGCCATCACTGTCAGTTTTGTTTCTGAATACCCACTTTGTACCAACAACAGATCTATTCTTTGGTCTTGGCACTAGGGTCCAGACTTTGTTTCTTTCAAATTCATTCAACTCTTCCTGCATTGCTTGCACCCAATCAGCATCTTGAAGAGCTTCTTCCACTTTCTTTGGCTCAGTCTGAGAGAGAAAAGAATTGTAAAGACATTCATTTGAAGTACCTGTTCTAGTTCTGACACCTGCATCAGGATTTCCAATTATCAAATTAGGTGTATGTGATTTTGTCCACTTCCTTGCAGATGGAAGGTTTTCTCTAGAACTGGATGCTCCCCCATGATCCATGCTATTTTCATTTTCATTTTCTGATGCTCCCCCTGAAACTATGCTCTCTGAGTTGGATTCTTCAGTATTTAGATTTTCAGCACTATCAGAACTTGGCTAATCAGAACTTGACGAATCAGAACTTGAAGAGCCGGATGCATGTTCTGATGTTTCTTGAGATGTGGTAGGATCTTGAGTATGCTCCCCCTGCATAGGTGCATCTTCCTTTGACGTAGTCTCCACAGTTTCAATAACATCAGAGTTTAATCCATTAGAGTTTACAGTATCAGGACTTAGACTATCAGGATTTTCTGTATCAGAATTTGAGTCTTCATTTTTAAATCTCAGCTGATCATGGTCAATGAAATCTTCAAGACCAGTAATCTTTTTGTCATCAAAAGAGACATTGATAGATTCCATGACCACTTTTGTTCTCAAATTATAGACTCTAAAGGCTTTTGTGGAAAGTGGATATCCAACAAAGATTCCTTCATCAGCTTTTAGATCAAACTTTGATAGCTGTTCAGGATGAGTCTTGAGAACAAAACACTTGCATCCAAATACATGAAAATATTTCAGATTTGGCTTCTTTTTCTTCACCATCTCATATGGTGTTTTTCCATGCTTGTTAATGAGTGTTGCATTTTGAGTAAAACAAGCAGTCTGCACAGCTTCAGCCCAGAAATAGGTTGGAAGCTTTGCTTCTTCAAGCATTGTACGTGCAGCTTCAATGAGAGTTCTATTCTTCCTTTCAACAACTCCATTTTGCTGTGGAGTTCCAGGAGCAGAAAATTCCTGCTTTATTCCATGGCTTTTGCAGAACTCTTCCATTATCAAATTCTTGAACTCAGTGCCATTATCACTCCTTAAAACTTTCACAGAATCTTTGACCATTTTATCCAGATGTTTGATATGATCAATCAAGGTTGATGCAGTTTCACTTTTTGTATGCAAGAAATACACCCATGTGTATCTGGTGAACTCATCCACTATGACCAACGCATACTTCTTCTTTGCAATAGACATGACATTTACTAGACCAAATAGATCAACATGTAGTAGATGATAAGGCTCAAGAATTGATGATTCAGTCTTGCTCTTGAATGAAGATTTTCTTTGTTTGGCTTTCTGACATTAATCACAAAGACCATCAGGAGCAAATACTGTGTTTGGCAATCCTCTCACAAGATCTTTCTTGACCAGTTCATTTATATTGTTGAAATTTAAATGAGAGAGTTTCTTATGCCAATTCCAGCTTTCTTCAATTGATGCTCTACTCATCAGACAGATTGCAGAACCATCAGTACTTGTTGAAAGCTTAGCTTCATAAATGTTACCACGCCTGTATCCTTTCAGAACAACTTTGCCTTTAGATTTACTCACAATTTCACAGTGTTCTTCAAAGAAATCAACATGATAACCTCTGTCACAGATTTGACTTATACTCAGTAGGTTGTGTTTAAGTCCTGAGACTAGAGCTACTTGTTTAATTATGACACTTCCAAGATTGATATTGCCATATCCCAATGTTTTTCCAATGTTTCCATCTCCATAAGAAACACTTGGGCCAGCTTTCTCCACAAAGTCTGATAGCAGGGCCTTATTTCCAGTCATATGTCCTGAACATCCATTGTCCAGAACTAGAATATTTTTCCTGTTGCCCTGCAATCACAAAGACCACTAATTAGTAATTTTAAGGACCCAGACTTGCTTGGATCCTTTGGCCTTATTAAGTTTATTAACATTTGCAGCGGATTTAGCATCAGAGTTTATGTTAACAATTTTCTTATCAGAACTTACATTATCAGACTTTGAATCAGAATTTACACAAGAAGGAACAATGGAAACTTTCTTCAAAGAAGGTTTTATTTGATAATAATCATAGTACAAACTATGATATTCCTTACAAGTATAAATGGAATACCATAAACTACCACAATGAAAACAAGGATTTTGTGGTTTGTATCTAACAAACTGACTCTTAACTCCTGATTTTGAAGGTAAGGAGTTAATATTCTTATTCTTCCTGCAAAAAGAAGCCAGATGGTTAGAACTTCCACAGTTATGACATGTTTTCCTAGGAGCATCAGGAACAGGTTTATAATCATTGCTTTTATTCACACCTTCCTTCCCATTCCTATTTTTCCTAGGTGATTTTACCTTGTTTGCATTCTTAACATCTTTCAGCTTATGCTTAAGCTGCTTCTTTGTCATTAAGCCTATGTTCACTTCAGCTGTCTTTTCCTGTTTTAGTTTGTCAGAAGTTAATTTCTTTGTAACTTCTAATTTTTCATTTTCAGACTTTACAGTTACAAACTTAACAGGTTTTAACTTTGGCTTTTGCTTATCAACAGACTTAATTTCTTCAGTTCCTTTATCTTTCTTATCTTCTCCATAACCTAAGCCCTCTTTCCAGTTTCCACTACTTAGCAAATTTTGAGTTATTTTGCCAGAGTTAGTCCAAGTCCTGATAATCTCTCTTTCCTTTTCTAACTCAGATTTTAGAGATTCATTTAATTTTAGCACTTCATTCCTAACATAAAAAGCATCATCTCTATCCTTCTGAGTTTGATGGAACATGACTAACTCTTTTTTTAAGAAATCATTTCTTTTCTTAAATGCAAGATTTTCAGAAGTTAATCTTTCACATGTTAAAGTTTGATCTCTATAACTAACAAACATGGTTTTAAGATATCTTCTCAACTCATTAATATCATCAGTATGAAAAGCATAAGTAGTCTGAGGTACCTTTGTTTCAGCAGCTTCAGAACTGCTCTCAGCACTTTCTTTATCAGCATTTGCCATCAATGCATAGTTTTCCTCACTTTCAGAGTCTGAGGTGTCTTTCCAGCTTTTCTGCTTTGTGACAAGAGCCTTGCCTTTGTCACCCTTTACCTTCTTGCAGTCAGGAGATATGTGGCCTTTCTCACCACAGTTATAGCATTTAACATTGGTGTAATCTCCTCTGTCAGACTTTCCTCCTCTGCCTTCAGATCTTCTGAAATTCTTCTTATCAGAACTTATGCCTTTCCTGGAAAACTTCTTTCCCTTTCTGAACTTCCTGTATGCAATCTTTGTGATTCCTTTCACCATAAGAGCACACAGCTTCATCATCTCCTCATAAGCATCAGTCTCAGGCAAGCTTTCAGAATCTGAGTCATCATCACTCTCAGAACTTGATGACTCAGTATCAGACTTTATGAAAAGAGCTTTACCCTTGTCTTTCTTTGAGGAAGCTGCTTTGGGGAATTCTTCTTCAGCCTTAAGAGCAACTGTCCTTGACTTTCCTCCTTTCCTCTTGCTTCTTTGTTCCATCTCCAGCTCATGAGTCTTGAGCATTCCATAGATTTTGTCAAGAGTTGTTTCATCAAGATTGTAGTTGTCTCTTATTGTCGTTGCCTTCAAATCCCAGCATTCAGGAAGAGCTAACAGGAACTTAAGGTTTGAATCTTCAAGATAATACTCTTTATCAACCAATGACAAATCATTCAAAAGTTTGACAAATCTATCATATAAATCATTCAATGACTCATTAGTCTTTGAGTCAAAGTGTTCATACTCTTGAGTGAGTATTGTCTTCCTGTTCTTCTTAATTTTGTCAGTTCCCTGACACCTTGTTTCCAGAGCATCCCATATTTCCTTAACAGTCTTACAGTTGATTACCCTGTTTGACATTACATTATCAATGGCATTATGCAGTAAGTGTCGTACCTTAGCATCCTTAGCAATTGATGCTATGTCTTCAGCAGTATAATCACTCTTATCTTTTGGTACGGTCTTTGTTGCTTCACCTGCAACTACAACAGCAAGCTTGGTTGGTTTGTGAGGGCCTTCCTTGATTCTATCAAGGTATTCTGGATCTGTTGCTTCCAGGAACATGGTCATCCTTACCTTCCATATGGGATATTCAGATGGTCTCAGTATGGGCACTCTGATGGTCTCATACCGACTCTGAATTTGTGTCTTTGGTGATTCCTCAGTTTTGGTAGGCTTAGTTGGAGTTTCTGTGTCCGACATGATTGTGTTTGGATCTTTAACTGTATGTATGTTAACAGATAGGCTCTGATACCAATTGTTAGGTCACACACACACTGTAGAGGGGGTGAATACAGTGTATAGTACACTCAAATCGAACTTTAAGAACTTAAGTAACAGAAAACAAACTTTATTGAAACAATAAACTCTGTTACAGTATGGAACTGTTACCTCTCAGTGATGAACAAATATCACGAGAGTTGCTAGGGTTACAATGAATAATCTTGTCTAATAATGATAACACTTATAGTGTAAACCCTATGTCTGTGTTTATATACTACACAGTTACAAGATAATCGCTAATTGATATGGAATATAATTCTGCTTCCTAAAATATATCAATCAGATATCTTTTCTTCCAAGTATTCCATTCTTTACGGAATTCCTTCTTCATGCATATCTCTTCTTATGTTTATCTTGATCTTCTTTCCTTTAATCAACTACTGTCCTTATCTGATTGTCCTTCAGCACCTAAGTTCTGATATCTATCTTCTGATGATTATCTGCTGATAACATAAGTACTGATATCCTTAAGTCCTGACTTCCAGTATAAGTATTGATCAACAGTTAAGTACTGATTTATCCTGTTCAAATAAGATCTGAAAGCTAAACATAAAACATATTAGCCATGACATTATCAAATATATCTAACAGGAAAAGCTCAAAGACTGAAAACAAAAGCAGCCAAGTTCTTCCTCGAAGAAGGAATACTCTACCGCAGGACCTTCTCATCTCCTATCCTGAAATGTATTGGCCCAGAAGAAGCAAAGTATTATTTGGCAGAAGTGCATGAAGGGATATGCGGAGACCACATATCTGCAAAGGCCCTAGCTCATAAAATTATAAGACAAGGCTACTACTGGCCAACCATTCATCAGGATGCAATAGAATTCATCAAAAAGTGCAAAGAATGCCAGCTTTTCAGCAATGTGTTCCGAATCAACCCAGTCCTATCATCCTCAATCCTGTCACCTATCCCCTTCACTGTTTGGGGTATTGACATCATGGGACCCTTCCCCAGGCCAAAGGAGACCTCAGGTACCTGCTAGTCTCTATTGATTACATGAAAAAATGGGTTGAAGCAAAATCAATGAGGACAATCAATCAACAAGACTGCATAAAGTTTATGGACAACATTTTGATAAGGTTCGGGATACCACGAGTCCTAGTATCAGAAAATGGGCCCCAATTCATTGGATCAGAGTTCGAGTCCTCCCTCCAAGAGCGCGGTATGAAGCACAAAAAATCATCAGTGGCATATCCCCAAGGAAATGGCCAAGTAGAAGTAACTAACAGAATCCTGCTCCGAGGTAACGAAAAAAGACTCAAAGAAAGCAAAAGCAAATGGCCAGAAGAACTACCAAGTGTACTTTGGTCCTACAGGACAAGCCCAAGGACAAGCACCGGAGAAACTCCATTTAAACTAGCTTATAGAACAGAAGCAATGCTTCCTATTGAAGTGGGCTCTCCTTCCCACAGAGCAATAAACTTTGAAGAAGAAGCAAATGAAGAAGGACTCAGAACAAACAAGGAGCTAATTGATGAGGTCCGGGACCAAGCTGTAGAAAGGATGGAAAAATACAAGGAGAAAACAAGAGAGCACTTCAGTAAGAAGTCAAGAGTCAAAAACTTCCAAGTTGGAGACTTAGTTCTTCGAGACACTGAAGCATCAGATTCCACACACACTGGAAAGCTAATGCCCAAATGGGAAGGACCATACAAGATCAAAGAAGTCCTCAGGCCAAGAACCTACAAGCTCCTGAACATGGATGGCTCAGAAGTCCCAAACACTTGGCATGGACTAAGGCTAAGAAAATTCTACCAGTAGGAGAACAAACAAAGCAACCAAAAAACTTGTAGCCAATATGGCAAGCAACCAATTTGATTATCCTTCTATTTTGTATGAATGATTAATGAAAAGCTTTTCCCCCTTTACATACTTTTCAAAACTAACCACTAGTCCGGACAAGCTATTAGTCAGGACTAGAGCAACCATTTTTACTTAGAATTAATTTTCTAGTTAAAATCCACCACTAGTCCGGAAAAGCTATTAGTCAGGACTAGAGCAACAATTTTTACTTAGAATTAATTTTCTAATTAAAAGCCACCACTAATCCGGACAAGCTATTAGTCAGGACTAGAGAGCAACCATTTTTACTTAGAATTAATTTTCTAACTAAAAGCCACCACTAGTCCGGACAAACTATCAGTCAGGACTAGAGCAACCATTTTTACTTAGAGTTAATTTTCTAATTAAAAGCGGCCACTAGTCCGGACAAGCTATGAGTCAGGACTAGAGCAACCATTTTTACTTAGAATTAATTTTCTAACTAAAAGCCAACACTAGTCCGGACAATCCATTGGTCAGGACTAGAGCAAGCATTTGTACTTAGAATTAACTTTCTAACTACAAAAGCAAACATTTCACTTGAAACAAAATAACCAAGTGATGCAGCCAACCACTAGTCCAGACAAGTTATTAGTCAGGACTAGTACAACAATTTTTACATGGAAATTTTTTTTTCTAAGGCAAAAACAACCAAAAACATCAAAACAAAATAACAGCAATAAAAGAAAAAATTCAAATTGTAGCCAAACCAAACAAATCTGGAGCAAGTACGAATATTACAAAGAAATCTAAAGTCTCAAGGCAAAACAAAATTACAAGAAATTCAAGACCCCGGAGCACTGGGAGACAGGAAGCTGGGACAAGGCCCGTCAAACGGCTCCGGCTCCCCTAATCCGAGCTCAATATCTTCCTTTGCCTTAATAAACTCTGTGACGACGCTGTCCCAATCGGCCTCCGGATTGGTCTTGATATGTCGCTCTGCAACCAACCAGCAATGAGCTATCTCTGGAGCACCACCATTAGCAAGAGCTTTATCATACTCCTCAGACCTTTTGAACTCCTCAATAACCTCAGCTTCTGGACGCACAGCAGACATTTGCCTCCGGAGCTCAGCCAGTTTGGATTTCAGATCTGAAGCTTCCCTTTCAGCATTCTCAGCCCGGGTCCTGACATCATCAAGCTGCTGGTTCAGTCCGGAGAGAGAAGTGTCCTTCACGATTATCTGGTTCCGGAGCTGACTAATCTCTGAGTCCTTATCAGCAATGGCACTCCGGAAACCTTTGAGCTCATTGTAGGCCAAAGAAGCAGATCCATCCATATACCCACCAAGGTGCAAAAAATGGAGAAACTTAGAAAATATTCTAAGGCAAATCAACACAAGAAACGAGAACAAAAAGAAGATATACCTAACCCCAGACCGGGAACACTCCTTCATAGTGGCATCAAATCTGGACTGGTTCATCCTCCTCCAGTCAGCTTGAGTAGGAATCTCAGCCATGAACCGAGCAACTTTTTCCTCCAGCCCCGGACCACGTGCATCCGGACTCCCTTCATCAACAGTTTTTCCTTTACCAGCCCCGGACCCAGAGCCAGCTTCAAAGTTTTCTGCCCGGGGAGGTTTTGTCCCAAGAGTCCAGAGCCTCCTCCTCTTCCGTCCAGTCTCAATATCCGGAATTTCCCCAATAGGGCCAAGATCCTCAAGATTATCAAACTCATTGCCGATATCCACCTCAACATTTTGCTCCAGAGCAGACTGGTTCACGTCGACTTCAGGTTTTGGCCTCGGAACCACATTACTCTGGGATCCTTCCTCCACAGAGGCATTGGATCCGGACCCGGCACCAGCAGTTTTCTTTGGCAACTTGAAAGCTTTGCCAAGACCTTTCAATGCATCACTGTATGTCGAAGACGACATATCCGGATTGTAGTGCGGAAAACCTGCAAAGGAACAAAGCAAAAATATAAGTCAAAACCAATAAAGAATCAAGGCAGATGAAGACAGATAAGAAGCATATAAGAAGTCCGGACAAAAAGGAAAATTACTTACAGCCTAGTCTATGCATAGTTCTATGATTCATGAAAGTGTCTCTGGTCATTTGGAAACCCAGACATTCACAAAATGCAAACATCAACCGGATAGCTTCACCCCGGAGTACATCCCTACGGAAGTGAGTCCGGACTCCATCCGAAGCAATATGGGGAAGATAGTATAAATCTAAACCCCGGAGCATGATCAACTCCCCATTCCAGTACTTCAAAGAAGATTGTTGGATTACATGCTTGTAGGAGCCGCCATACCCGCACTTTGGAACCCGGAACCGAAGTTCATAAAGAGGAAACTGACTAGACCGGACCAGGTGAAAGATGTGATGCCATAGCTTGAACATGAGCTGCACCTTGAACTGATTACAAGTTGCAATAAACCAGGTCATCCACTTTATACCATTAGGGGTTATCTGCATCGGAGAGATCTTGTACACGTACTTGCACAGATGCTTCAGGAACAAGTGCCAATGAGGATTCCATCCGGACCGGAGATGCTCCAGCCATACCGGAACAAACCCATCAGCCGGCCTCTGATGAACCCGCTCGTCCGGAGTCGGCCACCTCCACTCAATCCGGGGATCCAACTGAAAAGCAGTCCGGACTGCAGAATCCTGAGCCGCGTGATCTAAAGCCGCGTACTCATCCTTCAGCTCGTAGTGCTCCTTAGCCACTATATTGTCAGCGAATTTCCTATCAAATGCTTCCCTATCGTAAGGTCCCGGACCCGCATTAGCCTGCCTAGCATACCCGGACCGGATACTCCTATAATAGAAACCATTTTCTATCTCATCACTCTTGCTAACAAAGTACCCCAGATTTTCGACCCACAGACCTTCCGGATTGCAAGGCACCTTTCTGGAAGAAATTTTGGCAATAGAAAGCTTCGTTATAGCTTCGGAGTCCGAGGTGGAAGCCTTCTTCCCCATCCCAACCCGCTCAAAATCACCAGAGGACTCAAATGGCCTCGGATAGCAAGTTATGTAAGCCTTGGCAAGAGCTTTAGTCCGGACCATAAACCTAAAACAAGTGACAAAAGTTAGTCTAAAACCCTACAACTTATTTATCTTGAAAACTAGATGGTCCGGACTACCCTATTTTCAATTTTATTACAAGTCAAAAGCAAACAGTCCAGAGACCCAAGCTCAAAAAACAAAACAAAAACCCAGAACGAAACAGCTACTCCGAACTACAAAAACCTAAAGCTAGAATACCACTCCGGACTACAAACCTAGCCTACCACTTTGAACCCGAAGGCCACAATAACACAAAAACAAGAACCAATTACAACCCCAAAAACAAAATCCCTAGTCCGGACTAAGCTACCAAGTCTGGACCTAAACAAAAAACCCTAAACCCAGAAACGATATCAACAAGAATCAAAAAGCAAACCATACCCAAAAATTATATACATACAGATATACATACAAGTAGCATCAACAAAAACACCAAACACCAAAACACAAAACATATCGAAAGATATCAACAATACTACAAATTTACAAGAAATGTAAACAAAATAGAGACAGAGGAGGCTTACAATAATAGAGATCAAGGAGCGGTTGGGGACGACCAAGCAAAAACAAGCAACCTCCAAGAACTATCCTCAACAAACGGCGCCGACGGCAAGAAAAAGAAGAAAATACAAAGAAAAAATGAGAGAAGAAAAGAAGAGAAAGTAAAAAAGAAGTAGGAGGGGAGGAGCGCCTTTTATAGGCACAGTGAAATCCCAACATCCAGTGACACGTGGCAAAATCTGGAACGTCCATCAAAACCGTAATTAATACAAGTAATGATGAGGCACGTCTCTCCACACTCTTACAGCTGTAATAATTCAAATAATTGGGGGGGAAATCCCAAATACCGTTTCAACTTCCAAGTCCGGACTCCTTCGCTCTCAGCAATCCGGACTGGGGGCAAGAAAATCTCAACTCCTGCTAAGGACAACCACCTTAGTCCTGATTCGCCGAACTCAGCAATCTGGACTGGGGGCAAGAAAAGCTCCACTCCTGCTAAGGACAACCACCTTATTCCTGATTCGCCGAACTCAGCAATCCGGACTGGGGGTAAGAAAAGCTCAACTCCTGCTAAAGACAACAACCTTAATCCTGATTCGCCGAACTCCACAATCCGAACTGGGGGAAAGAAAAGCTCAACTCCTGCTAAGGACAACCACCTTAGTCCTGATTCATAGAACTCAGCAATCCGGACTGGGGGCAAGAAAAGCTCAACTCCTTCTAAAGACAACCACCTTAGTCCTGATTCGCCGAACTCGCGCAATCCGGACTGGGGGCAAGAAAAGCTCCACTCCTGCTAAGGACAACCACCTTAGTCCTGATTCGCTGAACTCAGCAATCCGGACTGGGGGGCAAGAAAAGCTCAACTCCTGCTAATGACAACAACCTTAGTCCTGATTCACCGAACTCCGCAATCTGGACTGGGGGCAAGAAAAGCTCAACTCCTGCTAAGGACAATCACCTTAGTCCTGATTCACCGAACTCAGCAATCTGGACTGGGGGCAAGAAAAGCTCCACTCCTGCTAAGGACAACAACCTTAGTCCTGATTCGCCAAACTCAGCAATCCGGACTGGGGGGCAAGAAAAGCTCAACTCCTGCTAATGACAACAACCTTAGTCCTGATTCGCCGAACTCCGCAATCCGGACTGGGGGCAAGAAAAGCTCAACTCCTGCTAAGGACAACCAACTTAGTCCTGATTCACCGAACTCAGCAATCCGGACTGGGGGCAAGAAAAGCTCAACTCCTTCTAAAGACAACCACCTTAGTCCTGATTCGCCGAACTCGCGCAATCCGGACTGGGGGCAAGAAAAGCTCAAATTATTCTAACAAAACAATCAAAAGCTCATGTTCTACAAACAAACCCAAATTCACTCCCCCATCCAGAAAATCTGCATAAGGGAGTGGGGGCACATGATAGTAAATATAGCTCCTGGAAGGACTACTCCTAAGCTTTTAACTCTATACAGCTCCTGGAAGGACTACTCCTAGGCTCCTAACTCCATATAGCTCCTGGGAAGACTACTCCTAGGCTCATAACTCCACGCAGCTCCTGGAAAGAGTAGTCCTGCACACTACCAGTCCTAACCAGCTCAGTCCCGCAAGCCTAACCTTGGTAAATCCCAGCACGTGAGACGTTGGCCCAGGCACATGATGGGGACAACTGTCACACATCAATCATGGGAATAATCAGGGCACGTGTCAGAGGATCCTCAGAACATTCCTTAGCAAGTCCCGCACTGACACGTGTAAAGCATCCACTCCAGCCAGGTGTCCTCCGCTCCCAGGACCAATGGCTACGATTTAAAGGTACCAACCCCAAAACCCTACCCTTGGGCTATAAATAGCCCAATAAGGTGAGGTTTTGCGGTTAATCATTATTTCACACTCATATATACACACAGCCACCCTGCATTCATATTCATCTTCATCTTCCCAAAAAGCTAGTTCTTACTCTCACGCCGGAGGCGCTGCGGGACTTCAACCCCCTTCCGGTGTTGTTTTGTGGAAGCCCCACTGTAATATCCGGGATATATCGTGTAATTATTTTCACTAATAAATAATTATTATTTGTGATCAGTATCTATTCTATGAATTAATTGTTAAGTGTTATCTGTGTTTGGATATTTAAAAATAATATTAATTGATTATTTTAATTTTTATATGTCCAAAATAAAATAAAGATAATTGTCATATCTTCCTAATTATTTTTATGTTGATTTATGAATATATAGGAATCATATGAATTTTATAAAATCTTTTTCCAGGTATTTAAAATCTATTTTATAAAAACGGGAACCAACCGACGTCATCCGTTGTTATGTTTTTGGAACCCGAAACTCTTCCGAGAACTCCTTCCTAACCTAATTGCAATATTCCGAGCATTTTCCATGTTTTGACTTTTTCGATCCGGCGTACGGTTTGTCCTGTGCGGGTCCCGACGCAACATTTTCGATACAATATTCGTTTCGGTAAATCAATAAAACTCGTATTTTCGATAAACGGAATTAAACTATCACAATTATCACCTCGTAATACGTGTA
Organism: Apium graveolens; assembly: GCF_009905375.1. Taxonomy (NCBI): domain Eukaryota; kingdom Viridiplantae; phylum Streptophyta; class Magnoliopsida; order Apiales; family Apiaceae; genus Apium; species Apium graveolens. The sequence continues at coordinate 273,435,352 of NC_133651.1, forward strand.
ATATAGGAATCATATGAATTTTATAAAATCTTTTTCCAGGTATTTAAAATCTATTTTATAAAAACGGGAACCAACCGACGTCATCCGTTGTTATGTTTTTGGAACCCGAAACTCTTCCGAGAACTCCTTCCTAACCTAATTGCAATATTCCGAGCATTTTCCATGTTTTGACTTTTTCGATCCGGCGTACGGTTTGTCCTGTGCGGGTCCCGACGCAACATTTTCGATACAATATTCGTTTCGGTAAATCAATAAAACTCGTATTTTCGATAAACGGAATTAAACTATCACAATTATCACCTCGTAATACGTGTAACCAGGTGCTGAGACCAAGACCGCAGTACAAATTGTACTGATTTGGATAATTATCCCAAAAACCGATACCGTTTGGATCAGTTTTTATAAATAAACGTACCGTTTTATATTCGGATGATCCAACGGGATACTAATTTTCCGTAAATATAAATAGCCTTTACCGTATTTTATTTCGTACCAGAAATCATTTGCAAACAGTATTTACAAAATTTTTACAGAGAAAATACTACAACTATAAACTGTTATTCGTAATCAAATACAAATTTGGAGGCGTTATCGATATCCGATTTTGGCGTACATATACTCAAAACGAAGCTACTGAAATCTAGAATCCAAATCTTTCATTCGTTTCACTGCAGATTTCAAAGGTATTTTCTGATTTAATTACCTATATTCGAATTTCTTAAAAATAAAATTATGAATTTTTGTTCGAGCTATTGTTTGTATGTTTTGATGCTTGCATGTGGTAGAACTTTTCATTCTGAAGATTTTGGTATATCATACGCTTGATTTGGAGTTCAATAATGTGTTTAATTTTGTGTTTGATTCTCGGAATAGAAATTAGGGTTTATATTATCTTGAATGTTTTCAATTCGATTTAGGGGAATCTTTGTTAGGGGTTATCTGTCGAATTTGACGGTTGATATGTGTTCCTGGTTGAATATGGAATCGATTCGTATATAGTATAGCAACGGACGATTCCTGGTTTGTGCGAATCGATCTCTTGAATGTTTTGCCGGTGTTCTTGAAGCTTTTGGCCGGATTTTCGTTTCCAGATGTCGTTTGATCCATTTGTTAATTGATTTGAACTCCTGAAGTGATTTAGAATGAAAACCCCACTTGAATCGTGTCAAACCATCATGTTTTCGCTTGAATCGGGGCTCACCGGAGCCGTATTCCGGTCACCGGAATCTGGGTTCATGAAGAACCCGTTTCTGTTCTTGGTGACCCGGAGTTCTGACCCGGTTTGACCCGGTTTTTATCCAAAATTCTGTAAAATTAATTTCTAACTTCTGTTTTTACAGTTTAGCCCCCCAAGGTTTCCCAGCTTTGCAGAAATGGGATTTCTGTTTCAAAAACTTTTAAAAATCAGATTTCTTTTATAAATTCATTTCCAAAATTGGTTTTTAATTTCTAAAAATTTTAAAAATTATTATTTTAATTCTAAAAATTATTTTTAATTCAAAAATAAATCTGAATTAATTAGTTAATTAATTTCAGTTAATTTTTAATTGATTAATTGGTCAATTAATTCGAAAATTAATTGATTAATTTATTTAATTAATTATTAATTGATTTTAATTAATTATTTAATTAGATTTAATTATTTAAAAATGATTTAAAAATTCCAAAAAATAGTTTCGAGCTTTAAAATATTATTCTAAATTATTTCCAAGGCACGATAATTATTATAAAATTGTTTTGAAGCCAGAATTGGCCAACCGAACCCTATTTATTACTCCGAAATTGATCCAACGACCCGTTTTAATTTCGAAAAATGTTTTAAAAATCATTTTAAGTACCCGAAAGTCTATTTATGACCCGAGACTTCTTTAATAAATGATATATCATTGATTATGTGACGTGTTATGTGTTATATGTGACTTGTTGGTTGACTGTCGGTCTGTATAATCGAAGTTTACTTGTTTATTGCGTAACTTTCAATCCGTTAATCGGATTTGGGTAAAACGAAAGGTAGATAGGAGTATGTGTTAAATAGAATCATATGAGTTGAATATTGATCGATGCTTATGATATGTGAGCAGAACAGGCAAGACGTAGGAAAGAGAAACAGGTAGTTGAGGAGTAAGACGATTGTGATTGGAAGCGAGTGCAGTGTAGTAAGCTAATACCAGGCAAGTGTTCTGAACTTTCTCGAGATATTATAGTGATTGATAGTCCTATTTTATATTGCAAATGCTTTGAAGCGTTGAACCCTAACCATGAATCCAGTTATTGATCTTGAGCCGTAAACCTGATTCTTTCTAGACCATTGATTGTTGTAAACCCAATTATGAACCACAAATATACGATACTACTCCACCAATACATACAAACTAAACACCATGCACTGAATCGAATTACCTACGTACTCAAACTATTGTATCTTATGCTTTGAAAGACCAAATCCCTGAAACTCTGAAACGTCGTTTCCTTTGTTATCCAATTATTTCCTTACCCAGCATCCAAGCTTTGAAATTACCTTACGGATCCTTATGAAGATTGAAACCCTTTCATTATTGAACACTCAATGTTGTTAATGATTCTGATTATTGTTTATTATTGCTTATTCTGTTATTATGTTAGAATTGGATTATTTTTATAAAATTGTAGACCAGATTCTTGGTCAGGCCATATAATGGTCAAGTTAGGCCAATGTGTGCCTTGGATCTAGTAGTTAGAGCAGTGTTGTGTGCTTTGCTCGGGGTTATTGCGTGACTGATCAGCAGCCTAACCTTGGTTTTTAAAATGAAAATATAATATCTAATTCTAAATCATAATCCATTATTCATTTAATATCATAACCATGTTCACCTGATGATCATTATTCTCAATTTTATCATTATGACTTGCTGAGCTAGTTAGCTCATTTGTGCGATGTTGTTTATATTCTTTTCCAGTTAAAAAGGAACCAGTTGGTAGCGAGGATCCCCAGTCCAGCGCGAGAACTAGGGGAACAGGTTGATCAAGTTGAGCTAGTAGGCTTCTTTTGGGATAATTTAAGTTTGTAATAATGTTTAATACTC